>NC_036855.1:28475074-28545724 GCF_002910315.2 Salvelinus sp. IW2-2015
AACGGATAGGTCCAGTCGGCCAAACGGATAGGTCCAGTCGGCCAAACGGATAGGTCCAGTCGGCCAAACGGATAGGTCCAGTCGGCCAAACGGATTGGTTCAGTCGGCCAAACGGATAGGTCCAGTCGGCCGGGTGGATAGTACCAATAGGCCAAACAGATTGGACTGGTCGGCCGGCCGACCAGATGGGACCGGAAGGCCGACTAGATGGGTCCAGTCGGCCGGCCAGGTAGGACTAGTAGGCTGGCCAGGTGGGACTAGTCGGCCAGCAAGATGGGACCAGTCGGCTGGCAAGATGGGACCCGTCAGCTGGCCAGATTGGACCGGTAGGCTGCCCAGATAGGACCTGTCAGCCAGCCAGATGGGACCGGTAGGCTGGCCAGGTGGGACTAGTAGGCCGGCTAGATAGGACCAGTTGGCTAGGTCAGAGAGGTCCAGTCGGCCGGCTGGCCAGCCAGAAAGTGACAGAAGGCACGATATGACTCCTCTCCTCTCTCTCCTCTCTCTATTCTTTCCTCTCTCTCCTCTTCTCTCTCTATCCTTTACTCTCTCTCCTCTTTCTCTCTCTCTCTTCTCTTCTCCTCTCCATATCCTCTGCTCTTCTCTTTCTCCTCTCCTTTTCTCTCCTGGCCAGGTCAGATAAGTCCAGTCGGCTGGACAGATAAGTCCAGTCGGCTGGACAGATTGGTCCAGTCGGCCGGCCAAATGGGTCCGGTCGGCCGGTCAGACAGGTCCAGTCGGCTGTTTGGCCAGATAGTACCAGGCGGCCTGCCAGCCAGAAAGGAACAGACGGCGAGATATGACTCCTCTTTATCTCTCTCTCTCTCCTCTCCTTTTCTGTCTTTCCCCCACCTCCCCCCTAGGCTCTCTGGGCGAACCAGTGGTCAGGCTGTGTGTACCCACTCCCTTCACAAAACAGCACAAATGGACTCTAACCAGAATAGAAAGAGGAGTGGGAGGCCCCAGTGCACAACTGAGCAAGAGGACAAGTACAATAGAGTGTCTAGTTTGAGAAACAGACGCCTCACAAGTCCTCAACTGGCAGCTTCATTAAATAGTACCCGCAAAACACCAGTCTCAGCGTCAACAGTGAAGAAGCGACTCCGGGATYRTGGCCTTCTAGACAGCTGTCCTGCAGCTCAGTTCAGAAGGACGACTGCATCTTTGTTGTTTCTGGGTGGTTTAATACACCATCCACAGCATAATTATTAACTTGACCATGCTTAAAGAGATATTCAATGTCTGATTTGTTATTGTTACTGATCTACCAATCATTGCCCTTCTTTACGAGGCTTTCGAAAAGCTCCCTAGTTTTTGTAGCTGAATCTGTGCTTGAAAATGCTATAGTTGCTTGAGGGACCTTACATATGTATGGGGACAGAGGAAGGGGTAGTCATTCAAAAATCATGTAAACCCCTATTATTTCACACGGAGTCTATGTAATTTATGGGATTTGTTAAGCCAAATGTTACTCTTGAAGTACTTTAGGCTTGTAACGACCTGGGTGTCGGGGGGGGGGTGAAATCAGACGCAGGAACAGCAGAGCTTCAATACGGTGATTTTTAATTCCCAACCGGCAAACCAAAATGTCCAACACGGACTTACTGGGTGTCATAAACACCTGTCTACAAACACGGGAGACAAACCCAGTATACAATACAATAAACCACTCCCGAAATCCACAGCTACAGACGAACAATCCCGCACAAAGAAGCCTACGGGCTGGCTGACTAATAAAGCCACACTAATTAACAACTTAACTGAACACAGGTGATACAAATAAACACATAAGGAGGGGGWGGAAAAAGAGTCAGTGGCAGCTAATAGGCCGGTGACGACGACCGCCGAGCGCCACCCGAACGGGAAGGAGAGCCTGCCTCGGTTGAAGTCGTGACAAGGCTTGTCTTAACAAAAGGGTGAATACTTCTGCAACAACTATATTTTACTTATACAATTTGTATTAATGTGTTAACATTTGTAGAATTTATTTCACTTTGACATTATGGAGTATTTTGTGTAGATCAAGGAAAAAAATCACAACTAAATCCATTTCAATKCCACTTTTTTTAATCTAAGGGGGGTGAATACTTATGAATCTCACAGTATGATGCATCATACCTATTATAATAGTCCAAGGGGAATTCTCACAGGGAAAGAAGTGTAGGAAGAATCAATGACCACTTGGAGATCAATATGGATGTACAGTGGGTCTATATACCTCCTTGGCAGCCATGATCATGCCTCTAGGGCAGTATTGACCAATAGCATTGACCCTGAGCCTAAATGATTATGACTCTTATGGGCGATACAAGACACATTCAAACACACGCACACGTACACGCATACACACACAGAAAATGAAGGACAATGGGATAGGTGGGCATGATCGCTTTCTGTTTAACACGTTTGCCTCCCTTAGGTCTAAACATCGCCCCAGGTGCTTTAGATAAAATGACTCAAAAATAGGCTAGTTGTTGTGCTCCACAATGCTCTTTACTAGATCAATGTTTCGGTCAAAAGACTTTCGTCAGGGTTTCTCTATATTCAAGTCTCTCTACCCTTCTGAATCTCTCTTTCTCCCCCAACGTTCTCTCTCCTCTTCCTCTCTTGTTCTGTAACCAGAGAAGAAGGTGAGGTCTAATCGTGGAGTAGCCTAATTCTGAGGTAATGATGACGTAATTTTGGAGTAATAGTGGTTGAATGGTGTGTTAATTGATGTAATCAGTCAGCCAGTTGGATCTCTCTGTGGGTGAGGCGAACAGATACAGTTAGCATTGAAAAAGGTCATGTCCATCTATCCCTAGAAAGAGAGGGGGGTGAGTGAGAGAGAGACAAAGTAGGGAGAGAGATAAAGAATGGAAAGAAGGGAAAGAGTTGAGATGAGATAGTCTGTCAGAATAGTTTCTCTTCACAGCTTTCAATCAGTCAGTGTGGTAGAGATGCCAGGACGTAGCCGCTGGCTCCAGTGGCTCCAGGTAATTTATAACCCATTGGCCCACTGGCTCCAGGTCATCTATAAGTCTTTGCTTGGTAAAGCCCCGCCTTATCTCAGCTCACTGGTCACCATAGCAACACCCACCCATAGCACACGCTCCAGCAGGTATATTGCACTGGTCACCCCCAAAGCCAACACTTCCTTTGGCCGCCTTTCCTTCCAGTTCTCTGCTGCCAATGACTGGAACGAATTGCAAAAATCTCTGAAGCTGGAGTCTTATATCTCTCTCTCTAACTTTAATCATCAGCTGTCAGAGCAGCTTACAGATCACTGTACCTGTACACAGCCAATCTGGAAATAGCACACCCAACTACCTCATCCCCATATTATTACTTACCCTTTTGCACCCCAGTATCTCCACTTGCACATCCTCATCTGCACATCTATCACTACAGTATGAATGCTAAATTGTAATTATTTTCACCTCTAGGGCCTATTTTTTTATTGCCTACCTTTAGGGCCTATTTATTGCCTCCCTCCCTKCTCTTCTACATTTGCACACACTGTACATAGATTATATATTTTATTTTTTCTATTTCTTTTCTTTTGTGTTATTGWCTGTACATTTGTGTAACTCTGTCTTTTTGTCACACTGCTTTGCTTTATCTTGGCCAGGTCGCAGTTGTAAATGAGAACTTGTTCTCAACTGGCCTTCCTGGTTAAATAAAGGTGAAATAAAAAAAAACATGTGCCGCGTACACACATCTACAGAGTCCCTGGCGGACAATTCCCCCAGTAGAGTCACTCACGGTTTAAAAAGAACACAGACGAGACACGCACAGTCGTTTACTATTTAAAAGAGGAGACTAAAGGAGCTAACAGGCTATGTACATCTGACAAGCTCCTCAATATTACATGAGTCTCACTTTCCCCTCGACACCACACTCAGTCACAGCGGCTCTCTCTTCAACTCAACGCCTGATTGTCAGAAAGTGGATGCTTTGCCACAGAGTATTAACATGTGGAGGAACAAAATACTTAAAAATAAAAATGTTTAGACTAGCGTACAAAACCCAGAGGATAATGAACGCACGCACCACCTCTCTAGTACTAGGTGTGTTGCCCCTCTTGCTCCTGTCTCATGTTTGAAGTCCCTTAACAGACATTCTTATCCACAGCGCCTTATCCTCTCATCATCTCTCTGCTAAACTCATCCACCCACTTTCTTATTAGACATCCTCTCTCCCTTACACCCATCCCCCCACCAATACTCCCTCTAGTATCCTCCTCAAGGTCTCACAGTCTTCAACTGGTTTGGATCCTCAATTATTTATATCCATCATTAATATTTAGCTAGCCCACTGCCCTACGTACAAAGCTGCCCTCTGCACAAACACACACCTCGATACAAAGATACCCCTCGCTCTCTGTGCTTTGTCCTAGAGGCAGAGGGGGGAGAGAGACAGGGAGAGGTAGAGAGAAAGATAAAGGGAGAGGGGAATAGCAGGTGAATGAGTAAACAGCATCAATTCTGCATCGGCCCTTCAACAACGCTAACAAAGAGCTGAAAGACGGGTTGAAGATCTGACAGGAATAGTTTAACACTTGCAACATATGTTACATTTTAGGCTGGCTCAAAGCAATTTTAGTTTTACATCATTGGCACTAGTACAGGTGCACTCTGCCTAAACAATAACAAATCAAAATACAGCAGTCTACTAGCTGGCACAGCAATCAACCCAGCACCTATGAAGCAGAGAGAACAGCTGTCTGGGTGTGCAAACAAACACACACACACACGAGATASACACACAGACACACACACATACGGCAGTAAAATAATGACAAAAAGAATGCTTTTTCTCTAGTTGCAGCTGTAGAATTAGAATGATAAGAACGGACACAGACCCTAAAATCCTATTTTTCACAGCTCGAAGCCACYTATTCATGGCAGGACAACAGCATTTGCACAGAATTGACAGGCATCAATTAATCAAGCGTAGCAAATCAAACACCAAATATTGCCATCCGCCTCCGCATCACAAATAGTTGATTAAAAAATAGCTYGAGTTCCTAGAGTAAATAACGTCTATGAATATGAATGGGAGTTTGCGTGGTTCTGTTAACTGTGATTGTGTGGGGCTTCTTGCCAGTGCTTGGCACTGCTGGGAGGCATGACTTTGAGGGAGCTGTACTGTAGCATGCAGGCAGCCCAGGCTATTTGCTGGCAGAGCGAGGAAGCCCTCAGGGCTTTATCAGTAAGGAACACTCGGTGGGAATCAGTTCCAATAACCAATCTATCATAACCATTAACACACACGCCTGCAGCACAACCGGAATGAACACAAACACAATAACATGCACCGGGATTCTGTCCCAATAACCAGTCTTTCGCAATTATTAGCACACACAGGCATCAAATGCATGGGCATGCACACAAACAGACAAGGAGTATCAGACAAACATATCCTGGAAATCAGTCAAAATGTCTTGCACAATTAACACAATCCTTGCATAAACTCACACAAACAATGACTCAGGATTTTGCAAGGATTAGCTCAACACATCAGCCAGRAGTATTTATGCCTACTATATTTTAGTCATGACCTTTTAGTCATTTAGCAGATGCTTTTATCCAGAGCCACTTCCAGTCAACTAAGTTTAGTAGTTTCTACACTTTTAGTTTTAGTACTTATCCCTGCAGAAACTTCACTGAGACCAGAGGAGACAGACTGGATGCCGATGCAGGCGTGAAGCTAGTTGTTCTGTGCCTGACGGACTGTGTCTGACTGCGTCTGTTTCAAACGCTCACACGTCAAAACACGCATCAAAACACGCATCAAAACACACCTCAAAACACAGTCAACATCACTCAGAAACCTTTACACCAGCCTCTTTCTCTCTTCTCATCTCTCTTTATACATAATATCTGCATCTTTGACGTTGTAGAAAGAGATGTCTTGAGGGTGTGTGAGAGCGAGAGAGAGAGAGAGAAAAGAACAGTAGTTTCTGTCGAGAGATAAAAGTGAATTCCATGACTAATTGATCCTCTGTAAGCCAGCAGACAGAGAAAAAGCTAATAAAACATTCAAAAGACTAGTGATGGGGAAAAAAATTGATCCAGTTACATACCGGGATATTACTTTTGACGATATTGTATTGTATCGTTTTGACAGTATCGTAATATCACCAAAACTCATAACTTGTTCTCCAACTTCTTTTCAAATAGGGAGACAATTTGTTTTAAGAACTTTTATATCCATGACTGAGCAAAACTTGTTTWCMCATGGCTCTCTCTTATCCCTCTGCAGCAGACATATGGTGAGCAATATGTTTGGAACATCGAAACGCAATKAAATCAGTTTTGAATCACAATGCATATAGAATTGTAAGAATCGCAGAAGATCTCGTATCAGCACCTACGTATCGTGATAGTATCGTATCGTGAGGTCCCTGGCAATAAAAGCTTAGGCCTAACAACTGATATCCTCATTATCTCTCCAAGCCTCTGTTCACTACTCTCTTMTCGCCCCTTGTCACGTTCGTGAGGAGAGACGGACCAAMGCGCAGCGGATGTTGAGTTCCACATATTTATTATAAAGTGAAACTTAAAAAACAAAAAAAACAATAAATCAATAAACTAACAACGAAACGTGACTACGTGATGCACAAAACACAAAATAATATCCCACACAGGTGGGAAAAATGCTACCTAAATATGATCCCCAATTAGAAACAACGATTACCATCTGCCTCTAATTGGGAATCATACAAATCACCAACATAGAAAAATAAACTAGAACACCACATATAAATAATAAACTAGAATACCCCCAGTCATGCCCTGACCTACTACACCATAGAGAAACAAGGGCTCTCTATGGTCAGGGCGTGACACCCCTCTAACACAATTAACACTACATTAATCCTGCTAGCTACTCACAACACAAGAACTCTCAGTGCTACAGACTAGGAGAAAGAAAGACAAAACACTAAACACAACAAAACAAAAACAATCTCAACCTAGAGACACATTCATTCCAATTATGTGAAGCACTTCGAATGTTAATGGTGTATGAAAGGGCCAAACAAATAAAGTTGATTATTCATTGTTGTTATCAATCCTTTCATTAAGTGATCCACTCATCAGCTTAGGGAGGGTCAGCCTGGGCCTCGAAATGAATGGAATGACAGTGAGGCATGAGCACTCTGTAGAGAAAGTGTGTGCATGTGTGTGTGTATCTGTTTCACAGCAGCTCCCACTCTCTCCCAAAACAATGGTGCTTTCCACCTAGAGTAAATAACATTTATATTGTATTGCAACCTCTAGTAGATGCATCAAAGCACAACAGTTTCCATTTAGCTGCAAGGGGGTTCAGATCAAAAGGGATGGATAGATAGAAGGGGGAGGAAAGAGGGATGGCGTGATGGATGGGAGGGGGTTGTTGAGGTTAAGTACAATACAATAATAAAATCCCTCCCACTCTGCCTTTTATTCTATATGACTAAGTGCCTTCACTGTGTGTGTGTGTGAGGACGTGCGTGAGTGCATGCATGTAATGTAGTAAGGCCTATGACTGGCTTATAGGGCAACACAGAACCCTTTTTGCATTCCGTGGTAAAGTTAGTCTCGGAAACCCAGACCTAAGAGCAAGAGCACTATGTCTGGGAAGATGTCAGATTCTCTTAGACATTTCAGATGGGGAAAAAAACATCCCGGGGAGGGTACTCTTCAGACTGACAGCTCTCCCAACAAATTACATCTTTGTGTAAGCAGGGCTTAAAATGCAGGTGGGAATTGTGCCCATGTTTAGCTTAGGAAACAAGTGGATATGGCATTAACTTCACCGGTGACTAGAGCTCGGATGATACACTGAAAGTTATCGACAACGACCATATCGACCACTTATCGCAGCATTTTGCTGATATCATTCATTACATAGCCTATGCTAGAGAAATGTGAAGTTTGAAATGAAATAAGTTTGCTAATATGGGTGATTGTTAATGGAACAATTGATTGCAAAACAGTCAAATAAATCTAATCAAATCATATTTTATTTGTCACATACTTTGTATAACAACAGGTGTAGACTAATAGTTAAATTCTTACTTATGTGCCCTTCCCAACAAAGCAGAGAGATCAATTTAGAAAAATAATAACACAAGGAATAAATACACAATGAGTAACGATAACTTGACTATATACATGGGGTACCAGTACCGAGTCGATATGCAGGGGTACGAGGTAATTGATGTAGATACAGTGGGGAGAACAAGTATTTGATACACTGCCGATTTTGCAGGTTTTCCTACTTACAAAGCATGTAGAGGTCTGTAATTTTTATCATAGGTACACTTCAACTGTGAGAGACGGAATCTAAAACAAAAATCCAGAAAATCACATTGTATGATTTTTAAGTAAATAATTTGCATTTTATTGCATGACATAAGTATTTGATACATCAGAAAAGCAGAACTTAATATTTGGTACAGAAACCTTTGTGTGCAATTACAGAGATCATACGTTTCCTGTAGTTCTTGACCAGGTTTGCACACACTGTAGCAGGGATTTTGGCCCACTCCTCCATACAGACCTTCTCCAGATCCTTCAGGTTTCGGGGCTGTCGCTGGGCAATACGGACTTTCAGCTCCCTCCAAAGATTTTCTATTGGGTCCAGGTCTGGAGACTGGCTAGGCCACTCCAGGACCTTGAGATGCTTCTTACGGAGCCACTCCTTAGTTGCCCTGGCTGTGTGTTTCGGGTCGTTGTCATGCTGGAAGAACCAGCCACGACCCATCTTCAATGCTCTTACTGAGGGAAGGAGGTTGTTGGCCAAGATCTCGCGATACATGGCCCCATCCATCCTCCCCTCAATACGGTGCAGTCGTCCTGTCCCCTTTGCAGAAAAGCATCCCCAAAGAATGATGTTTCCACCTCCATGCTTCACGGTTGGGATGGTGTTCTTGGGGTTGTACTCATCCTTCTTCTTCCTCCAAACACGGCGAGTGGAGTTTAGACCAAAAAGCTCTATTTTTGTCTCATCAGACCACATGACCTTCTCCCATTCCTCCTCTGGATCATCCAGATGGTCATTGGCAAACTTCAGACGGGCCTGGACATGCGCTGGCTTGAGCAGGGGGATCTTGCGTGCGCTGCAGGATTTTAATCCATGACCTGTCTCTTATACACATCTAGATGTGTATAAGAGACAGCTGCGCCCCCAGCTCTCTTCAGGTCATTGACCAGGTCTGGGCTGATCCCTCACCTTCCTCATGATCATTGATGCCCCACGAGGTGAGATCTTGCATGGAGCCCCAGACCGAGGGTGATTGACCGTCATCTTGAACTTCTTCCATTTTCTAATAATTGCGCCAACAGTTGTTGCCTTCTCACCAAGCTGCTTGCCTATTGTCCTGTAGCCCATCCCAGCCTTGTGCAGGTCTAAAATTGTATCCCTGATGTCCTTACACAGCTCTCTGGTCTTGGCCATTGTGGAGAGGTTGGAGTCTGTTTGATTGAGTGTGTGGACAGGTGTCTTTTATACAGGTAACGAGTTCAAACAGGTGCAGTTAATACAGGTAATGAGTGAAGAACAGGAGGGCTTCTTAAAGAAAAACTAACAGGTCTGTGAGAGCCGGAATTCTTACTGGTTGGTAGGTGATCAAATACTTATGTCATGCAATGAAATGCAAATTAATTACTTAAAAATCATACAATGTGATTTTCTGGATTTTTGTTTTAGATTCCGTCTCTCACAGTTGAAGTGTACCTATGATAAAAATTACAGACCTCTACATGCTTTGTAAGTAGGAAAACCTGCAAAATCGGCAGTGTATCAAATACTTGTTCTCCCCACTGTATGTGCATATAGGTATGGGTAACGTGATTCGGCAACAGGATAGATAATAAACAGTAGCAGCAGCGTATATTATGAGTTAAAAGACTTAGTGCAAAAAGTGTCAATGCAGATAGTATGGGTAGCTATTTGGTTAACAATTTAGTAGTCCTATGGCTTGGGGGTAGAAGCTGTTCAGGGTCCTGTTGGCTCCAGACTGCATCGGTACTGCTTGCTGTGCGGTAGCAAAGAGAACAGTCTATGACTTGGGTGACTGGAGACTTTTTAGGGCCTTTTTAGGGCCTTCTTCTGACACCGCCTGGTATATAGGTCCTGGATGGCAGCGAGCTCGGCCCCAGTGATGTACTGGGCCGTACGCACTGCCATCTGTAGCGTCTTGAGGTCAGATGCCAAGCAGTTGCTATACCAAGCAATGATGCAGCCAGTCAAGATGCTCTCAATTTTGCAGCTGGATAACTTTTTGAGGATCTGAGGGCCCATGCAAAATCCTTTCAAGGGGGAAGAGGAATTCAAGTATGTTAGCTAAGGAGATGTAGAAAAACATCTGTCTCCGGATTACATCTTCAAACTACGGGCTACCATGTGTCGTGTCTTTGGCATCATTGAATTGAAGACCGTTATTTTATCAAATCAATTCTRTGTCATTATTATTACGTGATTAAACTAATCATGTAAATGTAATTAACTAGGAAGTCGGGGCACCAAGGAAAATCTTCATATTACAAAGTTATAATTTTCCTAATATAACTTTTCAGATATTTTAATATCTGATCAATTAGTCTTGTAATTAATGAATTATTTATTATTCTTTACCTCACATTAGTCTCATTCCAAACATCAAACCCAGCTTTTACTATGAATCATTCATACATCAATTGTCTTAATCATTTATTTACTAACTAACTAAATAATCACAGAAATGCATAAACAAACAAACAGTAGAAATGGTTACAAGGAAATGATAAGGAGGATATTCCCTAGTGGGCTAAGCCGATATGACGACTTGGTGGACAAAGGGAAGTGGGTGTGGACTGAGAAGGGCGGGAAAGACAGAAGAGTCACTACACAGTTGATAATTACATTAATTGAAATGCTAATCCTATGCACATGAACGCTCACTCATTCGGGAATAATTGCAATCAATATATATTTACGCTCAGTGTGTCGTCGTGATCTCTGTTGGAATCGTCCGTCTTTCTGTTGGAAAGTTCATCCAAGCGTTTCTCTGCTTCCCTAGAGTCTTTCGTGGTTAGAATGGATACTTCAGAGTACCATTCAGAAATGTTCTTATAGAATAGATGTTTCGGCGGTTGTCGGTCTTCGCATCCCAGGTTAACAATTTCTAGCTGCAGACTAGTAATTAATATCTAAGATTTGCTCTTATTCTGTCGGGATCGATAGTCTCAGAGTTTAATAATTTCCATCCGTGTAGCCAATGCTCCACGTGGTATGGTTAGGAATTCAACAACCATTACAACCTTAGCTTATACTGAGGTTCTTGTGGTCTCTACTCAAACCTTCGCCCCCTCGGTGACCGAGGTACGCATGGTCTGAAGAGGATTTCTTCATGTGGGTTTTTTATTTGTAACAGTAGAAAATGTCTGTCCCATGAGCCAGATCATGTCTGCGCTCATGGGGGCGGGCCAATGACTTAGTTAAACTGTAAAGGGAATACAATTCTCTCACATGAACATCTTTACATCATTTCACAAACAGTTTCATCTTTACTCATTCATTTATACAATAATTAGACGCAAACCTCATAATGGAGGCACCTGTATAAACAGAGTTATGGTAATGTGGCTGTATTGTCTTTCATGAGGTCACAAACATGAAACAAAATGGACCGGGTCGTAGCTAGCTTCTCCACCGACCATTTACCCATTCTCCAAAACATGGACATTGTTCAGTTCTCATGTTCTGTGATGTAGAAGAAGTTCCTTTGTTCTACTCTGAAAGTCTCTCTCTCTATATACTGCATGGCCAGGAGGAGAGAGTCTCCTCCAGGAATTTACGATCTGAGATAACAGAACCTGGGTGTAGGAGGGAGAGAGAGGGGGATGCCACGCTCTATACCCAGAAAGGGCCATGTCATGACACATGGCATCCGACAGGAGAAGCGTCCATCCATAATGTATATGGGTAAGATAGTCTAGCTAGCTACATTTTCAGATATTTTACGTTTCAAATTTTGACAGAAAGTGGTTTCTTTTCAAGTTAAAGTGTACTGTTAACTAGCTAGCTAACATTAACTGGCTGGCTCGCTAGCTAACATTACGTGTATGATCTTATTATTAGTTTCTCATAGCCATTTTCTTGGCTAGTTATAGCCTAACATTAGCTAGCTAACATTGAACCTTGTTGGTTAGCTACATGCAGATTCATGCAGAGTAGTAACGTCATGAGTTGGGTTTGCGCTTAGTGGGACTATCATTTGTTTTTCAACAGGACAATGACCCAACACACCTCCAGGCTGTGTAAGGGCTATTTGACCAAGAAGGAGAGTGATGGAGTGCTGCATCAGATGACCTGGCCTCCACAATCACTCAACCTCAACCCAATTGAGATGGTTTGGGATGAGTTGGACCGCAGAGTGAAGGAAAAGCAGGCAACAAGTGCTCAGCATATGTGGGAACTCCTTCAAGACTGTTGGAAAATAATTCCAGGTGAAGCTGGTTGAGAGAATGCCAAGCTTGTGCAAAGCTGTCATCAAGGCAAAGGTTGGCTATTTGAAGAATTTAAAATTGTTTAACACTATTTTGGTTACTACATGATTCCATATGTGTTATTTCATAGTTTTGAAGTCTTCACTATTATTCTCCAATGTAGAAATAGTAAAAATAAAGAAAAACCCTTGAATGAGTAAGTGTGTCCAAACTTGACTGGTACTGTACGTCAATTTGTGCACCACGTGTGTCTTTATAGCCACTCCCATCACACGTATGCTTGTAAAAAGCCTTTCCAATTTGAACAGGAAAACCCAGGATGCCCGGGATGCTGGCAATTTTCTCGGGAAGGAACATTTTGAGATTTTAGGGAAAATGTTCAAGAAGTTAACTTCTTGTGGCTYCAGGGGCAGTATTGAGTAGCTTGGATGAAAGGTGCACAGAGGTGCCCAGAGTAAACGGCCTGCACCTCAGTCATAGTTGCTAATATATGCATATTATTATTAGTATTGGATAGAAAACACTCTGAAGTTTCTAAAACTGTTTGTATTATGTCTGTGAGTATAACAGAACTCATATGGTAGGCAAAAACCTGAGAAAAAATCCAAACAGGAAGTGGAAATTCTGAGGCTGGTCGATTTTCAACCAAGATCCCATTGAAATCACAGCGAGATATGAATGAGTTTGCACTTCCTACGGCTTCCACTAGATGTCAACAGCCTGTAGAACTTTGTCTGATGCCTGTACTGTGAAGGGGGGCCGAATGAGAGGGGAATTAGTCAGGTCTGCCATGACCTGACCATTCTTTGACCATGCGCGTTCACATGAGAGGGACCTCTGTTCCATCGCTCATCTGAAGTCAATGTAATTCTCCGGTTGGAACGTTATTCAAGATTTATGTTAACAACATTCTAAAGATTGATTCAATACACCGTTTGACATGTTTCTACTGACTGTTACTGAACCTTTGGACATTTCGTCAGCTTTTAGGGAACGCGCTTCGTGACTTTGGAATTGTTTACCAAACGCGCTAACAAAAGTAGCTAATTGGACATAAATAACGGACATTATCGAACAAATCAAGCAATTATTGTGGACCTGGGATTCCTGGGAGTACATTCTAGGTAAAAAGGTAAGAGAATATTTATCATGTATTTTCTGGTTTCTGTTGACACCAACATGGCGGCTAATTTGACTATTGTTCTGAGCGCTGTCTCAGATTATTGCATGGTTTGCTTTTTCCGTAAAGTTTTTCTGAAATCTGACACAGCGGTTGCATTAAGGAGAGGTATATCTATAATTCCATGTGTATAACTTGTATTATCATCTACATTTATGATGAGTATTTCTGTTGAATCGATGTGGCTATGCAAAATCACATGGATGTTTTTGGAAATAGTGATTTATCAAACAAAACATACATGTATTTTGTAATATGAAGTCCCATGAGTGTCATCTGATGAAGATCATCAAAGGTTAGTGATTCATTTTAGCTCTATTTGTGCTTTTTGTGACTCCTATCTTTGGCTGGAAAAATGACTGTGTTTGTCTGTGATTTGGCGGTGACCTAACATAATCGTTTGTGGTGCTTTCACTGAAAATCCTATTTGAAATCGGACACTTTGGTGGGATTAACAACAAGATTACSTTTAAAATYGTATAAGACACATGTATGTTTGAGGAATTTTAATTATGASATTTCTGTTGTTTGAATTTGGCGCCCTGCACTTTCACTGGCTGTTGTCATATCGATCCCGTTACCGGGATTGCAGCCCTAAGAAGTTTTAAWAAGCAGACAGCCTTTACAGAGCTCGACACCTCTTAACTGTATTCATCATARACTTGTCAATTTTGGCATTAACTGCAGTCAATAAAAATATGCTGTCTGTTTGAGCTCATTGAGACATWCAACCTTTGTCTAAAAGTCTAAAACGTTTAGTCTGAAAAGTGTCAACTTTGTGTTAAAATCTTTCTACTGACAATCCCTCAGTTTATACTGAACACACGGAAGCATTGATTTGTTTTGCACCTGGCTTTTCTGTAAATGTAATTAGCCACTAATGAACATGAATAGCTGGCAAGGGCTCAATTCAATCCAACCTATTTTGCAGTATTTCATATTTTTCCTGTTGTCAAATCAAATGTCAGAATGGTTCAGGGTATTGTAAATGTACCCGGTAGACTGACTCCCCTGACACTTCCAAAACCAGACCAGGGGAAAAAAAGTCCCTACATCACAATTTTATGAAGTTCCCTTGGGAAAAATAAAGTTCTATTAYGTCTGAGTCAAAGTTTAAGTTAGTTGGGTTAGGCTATCTCTATCATCGTTTCCATTCCATCACAATTCTGTACAGCTCTCCCACTCCCTCCCTCCTTCCCTCCCACCTCCTCCTTCCCGCTGAACAGATGATATCTTCACTGCATCAGTGCATTCATTCATTTGATCATCATGACCACTTCATTTAGACCAGACATTTGGAATCTAATAAAAAGAGAGTTCATCAACACTGATAATAATTTGTCATCTTGATAGATTATGATTTTTTTCTCCCATTGGTCAAATAATAATATACTCTCATTTTATTTTATGATTCATAATCATAATCATTGAGTAAAATGTGCATTGGAGTCAGAACCCATAAATGTCCAATAATTTGGCCTGTAATAAAGTCATTTTGAATGTAATGAAAGCACTGGTAGTAGTGATGGCCCGGGAGAAGTCCCATTGAACTCTCACTGACCTGTCATCTCTTTAGGGAAGGTAGCAGGGCTGTATCTCGATAGTGTAAAGAGGGCAGGCCGCCATCCAATAGGCACTGGTCTTATAAGGCTATGTTAGGTGGAAATGATAGAAAGGAAGCCTAGCAGGATGCATGCTGTAGCTGTCCAGTTATTTCATTAACATCAGTGTAAATGAAAGAACGGAGTCAAGGAGAGGGCGCACATTAAAGTATATTGAGATTCACTAAAAGTCAGAGGAAGGAAGGAAGGTACTCTTTCACTGAATCCTAAACCTTTCCCTCCTTTTCCTTTACCAGGTCTTTAATGAATAGTAATAGCATTTGTTCCCAATGGTTCCTGGCATCATTAAGGTTAAATAGAAAAGTAAAAGTTTGCGTCCCATATGGCTCCCTATTCTCTTTTTAGGCTGTTGGTCAAAAGTTGTGCAATACTATATAGGGAATAAGGGGCTATTTGCAACGCAACAAATACCTGCCAAGCTAAACAATCTTTGTGGATGGGAGTGGAGTGGAGCTAATGTCTAGAATCCATTAGATGGGGTCTAGGGGTCTAGGGGTCTAGGGGTCAGGAACACCTGCACGTTCATCTCCATAATGTCCGCCATTCACACCAACTGCCTTCTCCACCCAAGACACACCATCACTGAGTGAGGAAAAGGAGCAGGACTGAACCTCAGACATTGAAATCAATTTACAGACATTTCTGCAACAGCCTGCCAATGACAAGCGCCCGCCAGCCTGAGTTGGTCGACGAAAGCAATGTGATTTGATGGGACTCGAGTGACATTATGAGTGATTAATATAGCAACTTTGATATAACACATTATAAGGAAATTGCTTGGCGAAAGGGATAAACCCAATCATCCATGTCCAAACGGGAAATGATCTGGCCAATAAAACTTATAAAACAGCTTGCCCTACCGACTACCTTTCTCTACAAGGTCAGATTAATTTCACACCTCAACTGTCTTGGAAATTCTGTTAAAGTAGCCTAGGCCTATTCTAAGCTATGAGTGGTTCCTAAACTTTGTTGTGCCTTGACTGTGACCCACCTGAAGCTAGACAGAACCAAAAGAGACCAGTAGGACATATGGTTGAAGCCTACCATTTGGTAAAACACTGTTAAATGCCTAAACAACGCCAATACATTATCATCAATACATATGAGTTAGCACATCATCAGCATTAGCCTGCATGGACACAGCCTATGGCAGGGCAGATTACAGTTTCATTTAAAAAGCCTAAAACATAATTCCCAAAATTCCACAGCAGCCATGTCACTGTAGCCCCACCTGGGTAATGCTGACATCCTAATCATCTGAATTCTAAACCCAAGCTAACTGAATCACTCGGAATTAGAACCAGAATGGAATGTTGAGAGACAGTAGCATGGCTTCTAGTTCTAAACTTGTCTCTACTCTCTAGCTAGCCTATAACATACTGTAGCTGTACGACTGGTCCCGCTCTCTCTCTGAAGTACATCTCCCCCCTTGTCCTTCCTAGTGGGTTAGGGCTGACAGCGCTGGTCTCCATTTAGAGGGAATGGGCTACATTTGTTGGTTTCTGTGTGAAAAGAGTCCAGGCAGTAGAGAACAGAGAGGAGAACAGAAGATGGGCCAAGCTAGCATGGAGGAGATGGAGAGCACACAGTCATTCTGCCACTGCCAAAACACTCCAGATGGAAAACAAGGCAATTAGCAGTAGTGTGTGAGTGTGTGTGGGGGGAGAGGAAAAAGCTTCCAGCTCCAACACAACACAGTTGTTAGAGAGACACAAACAGGATGCAACAGACAAAAAGTGAAAGCCTGTATGCCTCCCCAAAAACAACTCAGAGAGGGGAGGGGAAGGGGAGAAAAGTGGAGGGAGAGGTGAGGTTAGGGGAGTCTCTAGAACCAGAACCCAATCCTCATCTTACATGATTGACTGGAATGTTGAGAGGCAGTAACATGGCTTCCAGTTCTAAACTTGTTTCTACTCTCTAGCTAGCCTTAAAACATAGCTGTATGACTTGCCACGCTTTCTCTCTTTCTGAAGTACATCTCCCCCGTATCCTTCCCAGTGGGTTAGGGCTGAACAGAGACCAGCACTGTCAGGCTTCATCTGTTGGTTTCTGTGTCAAGAGAGTACAGCCAGCAGAGAGCAGAAAGGAGAACAAAAGAGGGGCCAAGCTAGCATGGAGGAGAGGAGAGCAGTATGGAGCTCCAACACAACACAGTTGCTAGAGAGACCCAAACAGGATGTGACAGACAAAAAGGGAAAGCCTGCATGCCTCCCCAAAAACAACTCAGAGAGGGGATGAAAGGGGAGGGAGTGGTGGCGTTAGGGGAGTCTCAATATACCTTACACCACGGTTCCCCAGTAGGTGGCCCGCAGGTGATTTTTATTTGTCCCCCCAAGTTTTCAGAGCAAAATAGGAGATGAGCTTAATAGGATTTTAATTTAGGAAATCTGTTCCCAAGTATAAATAGAGAGGCATATATGATCATACCCCAATGTAATCAAGGTTTGAAGTTATTCTATTTTTATCCAAAACTATATCTGCGTGGGATTCTTGCAGTCAATTTGCACTGTAAATATTATTTATCAAATCACATTTTATTTGTCACATGCGCCGAATACAACAGGTGTAGGTAGCTCTTACCGTGAAAGACTTACTTATGAGCCCTTAACCAACAATGCAGAGTATATACACTACCGTTCAAAAGTTTGGTGTCATTTAGAAATGTCCTTTATTATTAAAGACATTTGTCCATTAAAATAACAAAATTGATCAGAAATACGGTGTAGACATTGTTAATGTTGTAAATGACAATTGTAGCTGGAAACGTCAGATTTTGACTGGAATATCTACATAAGCGTACAGAGGCCCATTATCAGCAATCATCACTCCTGTGTTCCAATGGCAAGTTTATAATTTTAATAGGCTAATTGTTCAATAGAAAACCCTTTTGCAATTATGTTAGCACAGCTGAAAACTATTGTTCTGATTAAAGAAGCAATAAAACTGGCCTTCTTTAGACTAGTTGAGTATCTGGAGCATCTGGATTTGTGAGTTCGATTACAGTCTCAAAATGGCCAGAAACAAAGGACTTTCTTCTGAAACTCGTCAGTCTATTCTTGTTCTGAGAAATGAAGGCTATTCCATGCGAGAAATTGCCAAGAAACAGAAGATCTCGTACAACGCTGTGTACTACTCCCTTCACAGAACAGCGCAAACTGGCTCTAACCAGAATAGAAAGAGAAGTGGGAGGCCCCGGTGCACAACTGAGCAAGAGGACAAGTACATTAGAGTGTCTAGTTTGAGAAACAGACGCCTCACAAGTCCTCAACTGGCAGCTTCGTTAAATAGTAACCTCAAAACACCAGTCTCAACATCAACAGTGAAGAGGCGACTCTGGGATGCTGGCCTTCTAGGCAGAGTTCATCTGTCCAGTATCTGTGTTTTTTTCCCATCTTAATCTTTTATTTTATTGGCCAGTCTGAGATATGTATTTTTCGTTGCAACTCTGCATAGAAGGCCAGCATCCCGGAGTTGCCTCTTCACTGTTGACGTTGAGACTGGTGTTTTGCTGGTACTATTTAATGAAGCTGCCAGTTGAGGACTTGTGAGGCGTCTCCGGGATAGAGAGTAGAAAACTGTTTGGTACAGAAAATTATCAGACTCAAGTTACAAATGCTGGTAAACACTCAAATAGAAATACATTTAGTAAAAAAGTAGTGCGGACCAATATAGTCGTCTGTAGCAGGGGCATTTTTTTGTTGCATCTCCGCTCTTCTCCTCATCCACATCCTTCTGTCCTCACTATGACTCACTACCTCTCAGATGAATGCAGAAGTACCTAGCGCTACTGATGCCCCAATCCATCTGTGAGGTAAAAGTGGTCTAACTAACCCGCACTGCTGAGCAATAGATAAAACAGGAAAATAAAGACATTTTAGAAGGCTGTAGTAAATAGGGAATAGAGGAAGGTAGAGAGAAAGAGAGAGGAACAAAGAGTCAGGGCAAAATAAGCATTTCCAAGTAATTAGTTTAAAGGCCCTGGGAGGAGGATAGGAAGGGAAAAGGGATCACATGGCAATGCATGATCTCTGTACAAACAATAAACAATACTTTTACCCACATAGAAGTGTCTCTAAACTGAACACATGCAGCTGCCAAACCAGGTCAATCTGACTACACAACCAGGTCAGCTTGACTGCCACAGGAAATGACACAGTATCTCTCTCTCCATCTCTCTCTTTCTCTCTCCATTTCTCCTTCATCCTCCCCTCTTTCTCAATCTCTCTTGCTGTCTGTCTCTCTCTCGATCATCTTTCTCTCTCTTGACTTATCTCTGATCTCCAGTGACTTCTTGGCCTGTTTTAGCAAGTATAGGACTGAGATGAGAGGCTGGGTGTGTCATTGTTTACAGGATTATTAGGAAGATCCTGGTGTTGAGACACAACAAATAATTACCATATGCGTTTGTCGGTGGTTATTTACTTTTTCTCAATTTCATTTATATATTTAGACATCGAACAGGCCTACATATATCAGCTAAAGGCATCAATGTTAAATTCATGTCAGCGACTTTTTCATCCATTTGTTTTCATCGTTTGGCCTCCATGGCATATTTAAGTATTCCCCCCATGTTTGGTTTCTTGGCAGGTTGCAAACGCCCCTAAAGCAACATTCACAGGCATCAAACACCAGAACATTCAATAGACACCATTAGAGGCCAATTTGGTTGAGTTGGGGGGGGTACAGAGTTAGGCAGCATGGGGTGTGTGAGTGTGTATGTGCGTGGGAGTCTGGCTAAGTAATTATTGTGGACTTTTTTTTCATGTGGAGCGACTGAAAGAGAAAACAGCTCCTCTCAGGCTAGAATCACACAGAGAGAGGGATGAAGGGATAGAAGGAATCACACAGAGAGAGGGATGAAGGGATAGAAGGACTAACACAGAGAGAAAGATGGAAGGATGAAAGTACTAACATATAGGAGGAGAGAGGGATCAGCTTCCTAGTGTTTGGTTAAAGCGACATTGTGAACACAGGCAGTGTACCTCCATCCGTCCCTTTTAAAGTAGGCTCTCTGTCGTTTATCGATCCATGGAAGGAGCCTGTGCCGCCTTCGCTCTTTCTCTCTGATCAAAGAGAGAATAAGGCCCTTTCAACCCCTCAGGAAACACACTCACGCTGGGAGAGGGATGGGTGGATGGAAGGATGGAGGGGAGCTAAGGGCACAGACTCACAGATAAACGAGGCAGGGTTGGACACATGAGGAGCCTTTGAAAGAGTTTCTTTAAAAAGTTTAAGGAATGTATTGAATTGTGCCAATAACATGTCAAAATCCCCTCAAATGGGAAACATCTATTGCCAACTGGGCAGAGGCGCTGTCCATTTCAGCACTACAGAGCGCAGCTATTCCAGTCTCAATGAGTGGAGATGCAGCAGAAGTGCTGTCCATTCTGCTGTCCTGAATATGGGCACAGCCTCACAAAAATTTGAAAGAGGAAGCTAAATATTTTAAACACATGTTTTCTTTTCAGTCTCCTCCATTTCCACTGAATGATGTTAACTGTAAGTATTTATTTCCTAATAATAATAATGTAAAATTAACACATTTACAGAAAGACCTGTGTGAAGGCCAACTTTTTGAGGCAATAAAATATTTTCAGTGCTTGACGATATACCAGTAGAGGTATATCAGACCCTTTTTGACATACTCAGATTCATTATTAGCATGTTTTAATTACTCCTATACAAATTATAGACTTTCAGGCACTCAACAAGTAGGTCTGATTTCATTACTACTAAAACAGGGCCCAGGTGGTAAATATAAAGATCCAGTCCATTTAAAAAACTGGAGGCCTCTAATACTTCAATGTTGTGATGCGAAAATCCTGGCGAAATGCATAGCACATAGAATAAAAAAGGTTTTACCAGATATTGTTAATCCTGATCAGGCAGGTTCTTTACATGGACAATATATTGGAGATAATATACGACAATTACTTGAAACAATTGAACATTATCAAACATCAGATACCGGGCCTGGTCTTCATAGCAGATTTTGAAAAGGCGTTTGATAAAGTATGACTAGAATTTATATATAAATGCCTGGATTACTTTAATTTTGGTGAATCTCTTATACAATGGGTTAAAGTTATGTACAGCAACCCCAGATGTAAAATAGTAAATAATGGTTACTTCTCAGAAAGTATTGAGCTTTTAAGAGGAGTAAAACAAGGCTGTCCGTTGTCTCCATTGAAATGCTAGCTATTAAAATTAGATCCAACAAGAACATCAAGGGGTTAGAAATCCAGGGGATAAAAACAAAAGTGTCAATGTATGCCGATGACTCAAGTTTTTTCTTAAGGCTGCAATCTGAATCCCTGCACTGTCTCATTGAAGATCTTGATCAATTTTCTATCCTCTCTGGATTAAAACTTATTTATGACAAGTGTCCCATATTACATATTGGATCATAAAAAAATACAGTGTTTACACTACCTTGTAGTTTACCAATAAAATTGGCGGATGGTGAAGTAGACATACTTGGTATTCACATCTCAAAAAATATAAATTAAATTACCACAATCAATTTCAATAGAAAGTTAGCAAAAATAGATAAGATTCTGCAACCACGGAGAGGTAAATACTTGTCTATTTATGGGAAAATAACATTGATTAACTCTTTGGTCCTATCACAGTTTACTTAGTTACTTACTAATGGCGCTGCCTACTCCAGACGACTCGTTTTTTTAAAATTGCATGAGCAAAAAATATTTATTTTCATTTGGAATGCTAAGCCAAAATTAAACGTGACTATTGATATAATGAATATGAGTTTGGGGGGCTAAAATGATTAAATATTAAAGATTTAAACCTCTCACTAAAAGCTTCACTCTATCACGTTTCAGGAGAAGACCCAGATGCAGACAGTGTTGAAGTAACAAAAGTTTATTACTAGAACAGGGGGCAGGCAAAACGACAGGCCAAGGGCAGGCAGAGGTCAGTAATCCAGATCAGAGTCCAAAAGGTACCGAACGGCAGGCAGTCTCGGGGTCAGGGCAGGCAGAGGTCAATAATCCAGGGTGGTGTGACAAGGTACAGAATGGCAGGCAGGCTCAGGGTCAGGGCAGGCTGAATGGTCAAAACCAGGAAAACTAGATAACAGGAAGTAGAAAATGACAGGAGCAAGGGGGAAAAACGCTGGTAGGCTTGACGAACAAAACAAACTGGCAACAGACAAACAGAGAACACAGGTATAAATACACTGGGGATAATGGGGAAGATAGGCGACACCTGGAGGGGGGTGGAGACAAGCACAAAGAAAGGTGAAACAACAATTACATTGGAAGCAACATTCTTTCCGCAATATTAAGCTGATCCACCCCAAAAAAAAAACATTTTTTTATTTTTTTATAATAATAATAATAATAATAAAGAAACAAAAAAATAAAAAATAAAATAAAATAAGGTGAAACACATCAGGGTGTGACAGTAGGCGCTATTGTGATGACATCCTGTAGGTCTGATATCTGATTGGAAGTTCACTTTTACAGTATGCCATTGGTCAACAACTCCAATTTTGAATCCAAACATGGTCAAATGGTTTGTTTACATGCACAGTAATAATTTGATATTAAACCGACTATGGCAGTAGGTAGATTATGCAATTGTCACGTTCTGACCTTAGTTCCTTTTTTATGTCTTTATTTTAGTTTGGTCAGGGCGTGAGTTGGGGTGGGCATTCTATGTTGTTTTTCTATGTTTTGTTCTGTATGTTATATTTCTATGTGTTTGGCCTAGTATGGTTCTCAACCAGAGGCAGGTGTCAGTCGTTGTCTCTGATTGGAAGCCATATTTAGGTAGCCTGTTTTCTATTGTGTTTTGTGGGTGATTGTTTCCTGTGTTAGTGTTTGCACCATACGGGACTGTTTCGGTTTTCATTCATTCTTTTGTTCTTTTGTAATTTGTATTCATTCTCGAATAAATAATATTATGGATACGTACAACGCTGCATTTTGGTCTTCCTCTCCTTCCACCAACGAAAGCCGTTACAGCAATAGTCATGTAAACACCTTACTCAATCAAATGTTTTTATAAAGCCCTTTTTACATCAGCATTTGTCACAAAGTGCTTATACAGAAACCAAGCCTAAAACACCAGAGAGCAAGCAATGCAGATGTAGAAGCACCGTGGCTAAGAAAAACTCCCTAGAAAGGCTAGAACCTAGGAAGAAAACTAGAGAGGAACCAGGTTCTGAGGGGTGGCCAGACGTCTTCTGGCTGTGCCTGGTGGAGATTATATAAGAGTACATGGCTATTAAGGCTAGATCTTTCTTTAATATTTTCAAATGATCATAGATGACCAGTAGCGTCAAATAATAATCACGGTGGTTGTCGAGGGTGCAACAGGTCAGCACCTCAGGAGTAAATATCAGTTGGCTTMTCATAGCCGATCATTCAGAGCTAGAGACAGCAGGTGTGGTAGAGAGAGAGAGAGTCGAAAACAGCAGGTTTGAGACAGGTAGCACGTCCGGTGAACAGGTCAGGGTTCCATAGCTGCAGGCAGAACAGTTGAAACTGGAGCAGCAGCACGAACCGGTGGACTGGGGACAGCAAGGAGTCATCAGGCCAGGTAGTCCTGAGGCATGGTCCTAGGGCTCAGGTCCTCAGAGAAAAGAGAGAAAAGAAAGAGAGAATTAGAGAGAGAATACTTAAATTCACACAGGACACCGGATAAGACAGGATAAATATTCCAGATATAACAGACTGATCCTAGCCCCCCGACACAAACCTTTGCAGCATAAATACTGGAGGCTGAGACAGGAGGGTCGGGAGACACTGTGGCCCCGTCCGACGATACCCACGGACAGGGCCAACCAGGCAGGATATAACCCCACCCACTTTGCCAAAGCACAGCCCCCACACCACTAGAGGGATATCTTCAAACACCAACTTACTACCCTGAGACAAGGCCGAGTATAGCCCATGAAGATCTCCCCCACGGCACGAACCCAAGGGGGGCGCCAACCCGGACAGGAAGATCACGTCATTGACTCAACCCACTCAAGTGACGCACCCCTCCTAGGGACAGCATGGAAGAGCTCAAGTAAGCTAGTGACTCAAGTCCCCATAATAGGGTAAGAGGATGCTCCAGATACTCAAGTAGTCTAAATAAGGCCAGTTTAATTGCTTCTTTAATCAGAACAACTGTTTTCAGCTGTGCTAACATAATTGCAAAAGGGATTTCTCATGATAAATTAGCCTTTTAAAATGATAAACTTGGATTAGCTAACACAACGTACCATTGGAACACAGGAGTGATGGTTGCTGATAATGGGCCTCTGTACACCTATGTAGATATTCCATAAAAAATCTACCGTTTGAACAATGTCTATACTGTATTTCTGATCAATTTGATGTTTTTTTAATGGACAAAAAATCTGCTTTTCTTTCAATAACAAGGACATTTCTAAGTGACCTCAAACTTTTGAACGGTAGTGTAATGTTGCTGCTACCTTCTCTTATGACCGAAAACAGCTTCTGGATATCAGAACAGCAATTACTCACCTCGAACTGGACAAAGATTTTTTCTTTAATGAGTCCGACGTGATGGATARACTGCTTCTCTGAGACCAGGCCTAAATCCCTGTCATTTGCGTGAAGAAAAGACGGAAATACAGGGGGCGGAGATCAGGGTGCCTTGTGAGAATGTGTGTTTATATGTCAAAAACAGCTGGTGCGCAATGTCTAATATTAAGGAGGTCTCAAGGTATTGCTTGCCTGAGGTAGAGTACCACATGATAAACTGTAGAGCACACTATCTAACGAGAGAGTCTTCTTCTGTATTTTTCATAGACATCTATTTACCACCACAAACCGATGCTGGCACTAAGACCACACTCAACAAGCTTTATAAGGCCGTGAGCAAACAAGAAAATGCTCAATTAGAGGCGGCCACCTAGTGGCCGGGGACTTTACTGCAGGCAAATTTACATCCGTTTTACTTAATTTCTACCAGCATGTCACGAGCAACCAGAGGAAAAAAACTCTAGACCACCTTTACTCCACACACAGAGAAGAGTACAAAGCTCTCCCTCGCCCTCCATTTGGCAAATCTGACCATAATTCAATTCTCCTGATTCCTGCTTACAAGCAAAAACTAAAGCAGGAAGTACCAGTGACTCGCTCAATACGGAAGTGGTAAGGTGACGCGGATGCTATACTAAAGGACTGTTTTGCTAGCACAGACTGGAATATGTTCCGGGATTCATCCAATGGCATTGAGGAGAATTCCACCTCAGTCACCAGCTTCATCAGTAAGTGCATCGACAACATTGTCCCCACAGCGACCGTACGTACATGCATATCCCAACCAGAAGCTGTGGATCAAATCAAATTGTATTTGTTACATGAGTCGAATACAACAGGTGTAGACCTTACCGTGAAATGCGTACTTACAAGCACTTATCCAACAATGCAGTTCAAGAAACAGAGTTAAGAAAATATTAGCTAAATTAACTAAAGTGAAAAATAAAATAAAAAGTAACCCAGTAACAATAAATAACATTAACGAGGCTATATACAGGGGGTACCGGTACCGAGTCAATATGTGGGGGTACAGGTTAGTCAAGTTAATATGTACATGTAGGTAGGGGTAAAGTGGCTATACATAGATAATAAACAGCGAGTAGCAGCAGTGTAAAAACAAAGGGCAGGGGGTCAATGTAAATAGTCCGGGTGTTCATTTGATTAATTTTTCAGCAGTCTTATGGCTTGGGGGTAGAAGCTGTTAATGAGCCTTTTGGACCTTTGACAATTTTTTGTCCCTTCCTCTGACACCGCGTAGTATATAGGTCCTGGATGGCAGGAAGCTTGGCCCCGGTGATGTATTGGGCCGCACGCACTACCCTCTGTAACGCTTTAAGGTCAGAGGCCGGCGAAAAAACAGGCAACATCCACACCGAGCTAAAGGCTAGAGTTGACGCTTTCAAGGAGGGGGACATTTATCCGGACACTTATAAGAAATCCTGCTATATCACCAGACAGGCAAAGCTTCAATATAGGATTAAGATTGAATCCTACTACACCGGGTCTGACGCTCGTCAGATGTGGCAGGGCTTGCAAACTATTACGGACTAAATGCCTTTTATGCTCGCTTTGAGGCAAGCAACACTGAAGCATGCATGAGAGCACCAGCTGTTCCGGACGACTGTGTGATCACGCTATCCGTAGCCGATGTGAGCAAGACCTTTCAACAGGTCAACATTCACAAGGCCGCGGGGCCAGACATTTTACCAGGATGTGTACTCAGAGCATGGCAGACCAACTGGCAAGTGTCTTCAATTACATTTTTAACCTCTCCCTGACCGAGTCTGTAAAACCTACATGTTTCAAGCAGATCACCATAGTCCCTGTGCCAAAGATAGCAAAGGTAACCTACCTAAATGACTACCGCCCCATAGGACGTCGGTAGCCATGAAGTGCTTTGAAAGGCTGGTCATGGCTCACATCAACACCATCATCCCGGGAACCCTAGACCCACTCCAATTCGCATACCACCCCAACAGATTCACAGATGACGCAATCTCAATCGCACTCCACACTGCCTTTTCCCACCTGGACGAAAGGAATAACCTATGTGAGAATGCTGTTCATTGACTACAGCTCAGCGTTCAACACCTTAGTGCCCACAAAGCTCATCACTAAGCTAAGGACCCTGAGACTAAACACCTCCCTCTGCAACTGGATCCTAGACTTCCTGGGGGGCCACCCCCAGGTGGAAAAGGTAGGCAACAAAACATCTGCCACGCTGATCCTTAACACGGGGGCCCCTCAGCGGTGTGTGCTTAGTCTCCTCCTGTACTCCCTGTTCACCCACGACTGTGTGGCCAAGCACGACTCCAACACCATCATTAAGTTTGCTGACGACACAACAGTGGTAGGCCTGATCACCGACAACGATGAGAGCAAATATGGAGAAGGTCAGAGACCTGGCAGTGTGGTGTCAGGACAACAACCTCTCCCTCAACATGAGCAAGACAAAGAAGATGATCGTGGACTACAGGAAAAGGAGGGCCCAACACTCCCCCATTCACATCAACGGGGCTGTAGGGGAGCGGGTCGCGAGTTTCAAGTTCCTTGGTGTCCACATCACCAACAAACTATCATGGTCCAAACACACCAAGACAGTTGTGAAAAGGGCACGACAACACCATATCCCCCTCAGGAGACTGAAAAGACTTAGCATGGGTCCCCAGATCCTCAAAAAGTTCTACAGCTGCACCATCGAGAGCATCCTGACCGGTTGCATCACAGCCTGGACCTATATACTAGGTGGTGTCAGAGGAATCCCCCAAAAATGATCAAACACTCCAGTCACCCCAGTCATAGATTGCTTTCTCTGCTACCGCACGACAAGCAGTACCGGAGCGCCAAGTCTAGGTACAAAAGGCTCCTTACCCGCTTCTACCCCTAAGTTTAAGAGTGCTGAACAATTAATAAAATGGCCACCCGGACCATTTACATTGACCACCCCCCTTTGTTTTTACATTGCTGCTACTCTCTGTTTATTATATATGCATAGTCACTTTACCCCTACCTACATGTACAAATTACCTTGACTAACCTGTTCCCCGGCACATTGACTCGGTACCCCTTGTATAGAGCCTCGGTATTGTTATTTTATTGTGTTACTTTTTTTGGACATTTTCTTTACTTTASCTTATTTAGTAAATATTTTCTTAACTCTATTTCTTGAACTGCATTGTCGGTTAAGGGCTTGTAAGTAAGCATTTCACAGTAAGGTCTACACCTGTTGTATTCAGCGAATGTAACATACAATTTGATTTGATGTGATATAATACAGTACAGTACAGTAATACAGTTACACTCAAAAAGATTAGCCTACTGTAGCTTTTTTCATTTATTTACCCAAGAGAGCATATAGCGAGTTACATCTATGGACTTTTATGTTTTTCTGTCGTGCGTAATGTGCCTATATACTGTATCATATACAGGATACGGGACAATTTAGCAAATATCTGCAATGGTTATGATAAATTAGGCATTGTTGAGCACTGTTGGCATATAGATAAATTTGCACATATTTTTTACGTGTGGGCCTGTGTTCTAAAAATGTTTTTATTTTTATTTGAGTACTCAAAATAAATTAATGTGAGTACTCGAACAGCCCAAAGATTACAAATAGCCATCCCTACCCCAAATCCCATTTGACAGCCCTGATAGATGACAGAAGGATAGAGAGATAAATCTGATGCATTGAGAAAGAGATAGAGGGATTCAAACTGGAGAGGACAGAGAGAGTGAGATAAACGAGGCAGCCTTTGCAGGGAGGTTACATTAAACGGGCGGGAGAAGAGATACATGGAAGAGAGGATGASGATAAATGTGATGGGAGAACAGAGATCAAATGGAGAAGAGAGGAGAGGAGAGAGGGAGCTGTCACCTGTTTAAACAGACTCATCTATGACAAGGTCTAAGGCCATTTCAGCCAGCATGTAAAGCAACAATACAGAGAGAGAGAGAGAGCGAGAGAGGGGATTAACACTGACATCCCTGACAGCTGAGAGAGACGGTAAGAAGATGGCCGGATGAGAGGGTATGAGTTGAAGAAGTGGTGGGGTGGAGGGAGAGATTGATGTACACAGTAGAGATGAGGTAGTAGAAGGAGGGAGGGAGGGAGAGAGAGAGAGAAGGATAAAGAGGTGAAGAGTTGGTTTGTGTCAGTAGGGCAGGGCCACTGGTGTAAACAACATCACTGCCTGACAGTGTCTGTGGGATCTCTTCCTACTGCTACAAAAGAGGCATGGTGGGAGTGAGAGAGAGATGAGAGAGAGGTCAGAAAAAGGGGGAGAGGAAGGGAGAGAGGTGTGTACGTGAGGCAGGACACATAGGGAAGGTCAGAGGGTAGAAAAAGAGGGAGGGGAGAGAGTAAGGGAGGGAGAGAGGAGAGGGAGAATCACAAAGAGTAAGGTTTCATCCCTAATTGTACAGACAGCCTATTAATACATTGTACAGCCCTTCCCAACCCACAAGCCTACAGTAGGGCCCTATAATTTCTTTTTTTTTTGTTGCCTGATTCTGTGTTGTTTTTTCACAAATTCGGTTTTCTCAGTTTTGTTTTTCCAGGTTTCTGTTCCCCAGTTTATTTCAGGTTGTCGCTCTCAAAATCAGACCTTTTAATAGAAAAACAACTACATTGGATGTTCTAATTCCACAAGAATGCTTAATTAAACCACATCAGSAGACCACTTTTGAGAAAAATTAGAAAGATTTCTGGGTGTAGTTACCCTTTAATTACAGTGTGCACCTAGCAAGAGGCTTTTATTTAGCAGTGTTTTTGTAGAACACGTGATGGTAGAGTTTGCAAAACAAATAGCCTACCCACTGGATTTATGCAAATAATCATGATATCATTCTGCCAGGTAACCATAGGATACTTTGTAGTTAACATTTTATTGAGGTTTTTGGGAAAGCCTTTCCATCWACCAGAATACTTTTTATTAGCATCATCACTAACACAGGGCTCAACATTAAGACTTGTCACTTGCCTGGGGATATTCGGACAACCAGAATATCAAATAATTACTCTGATCAGAATTGGATCAGGTAGCACACAGCAGGGCAGTGCATGGTTGACAATCTGAGTAAATCACCTATATTCCTATTTGCTATAGCCTATTTTAATAAATAGGTTATATTTACACAAAGTAAGAGAACAATGTAGACAGAGCACTTCCGGCGCCGACAGAGATGGCCACCTCGCTCGTTTTTTATGTGTTATTTCTTACATTGTTACCACAGGACATCTTAGGTTTTATTACATACAGTCGGGAGGAACTATTGGATACAAGAGCAACGTCAACTCACCAACATTACGACCAGGAATACGACTTTCCCGAAGCGGTTCCTCTGTTTGGTCCACCACCCAGGACAATGGATCGGATCCCAGCCGGCGACCCAAAACAACAGTGCCGCAGAAGGTAGTGTTCTTTGTTTCACGGAAACTTGGCTCCCTCGCGATACGTCATCAAAGTCGGTACAGCCACCTGGCTTCTTCACGCATCGCGCCGACAGAAACAAACACCCCGTATGCCTTATGATTAACGAGACGTGGTGTGATCATAACAACATACAGGAACTCAAGTCCTTTTGTTCACCTGACCTAGAATTCCTTACAATCAAATGCCGACCGCATTATCTACCAAGAGAATTCTCTTCAAACATAATCACAGTCGTGTATACCCCCCCAAGCAGACACATCAACGGCCCTCAAAGAACTTCATTTGACTCTATGTAAACTGGAAACCACATATCCTGAGGCGGCATTTATTGTAGCTGGGGATTTTATCAAGGCTAATCTGAAAACAAGGCTCCCTAAATTTTATCAGCATATCAAATGCCAAAACCTAGGAAGAAACCTAGAGAGGAACCAAGCTATGAGGGATGGCCAGTCCTCTTCTGGCTGTGCCGGATGGAGATTATAACAGAACATGGCCAAGATGTTCAAATGTTCATAAATGACCCGCATGGTCAAATAATAATAATCACAGTAGTTGTCGAGGTTGCAACAGGTCAGCACCTCAGGAGTAAATGTCAGTTGACTTTTCATAGACGATCATTGATAGTATCTCTACTGCTCCTGCTGTCTCTAGAAAATTGAAAACAGCAGGTTTGGGACAGGTAGCACGTCCGATGAACAGGTCAGGGTTCCATAGCCGCAGGCAGAACAGTTGAAACTGGAGCATCAGCACGGCCAGGTGGAATGGGGACAGCAAGGAGTCATCATGCCAGGTAGTCCTGAGGCATCGTCCTAGGCTAGGGTCCTGAGAGAGAGAGAGAAGAGAGAGAGAGAGAAGAGAGAGAGAGAGAGAGAAGAGGAGAGAGAGAGAGAAAAAGAGAGAGAGAGAGAGAAGAGAGAGGAGAGAGAAAAGAGAGAGAGAGAGAGAAAAGAGAGAGAGAGAGAGAAAAGAGAGAGAGAGGAAAAGAGAGAGAAAAGAGAAGTACACCAGTAGGCCAGTGACTCAGCCCCGTAATACGGTTAGAGGCAGAGAATCCCAGTGGAGAGAGGGAACTGACCAGGCAGAGACAGCAAGGGTGGTTCGTTGCTCCAGTGGCCTTTCCGTTCACCTTCCACTCTTGGGCCAGACTACACTCAATCATTGGACCTACTGAAGAGATGAGTCTTCAATAAAGACTTAAAGGTTGAGACCGAGTCTGCGTCTCTCACATGGGTAGGCAGACCATTCCATACAAATGGAGCTCTATAGGAGAAAGCCCTGCCTCCAGCTGTTTGCTTAGAAATTCTAGGGACAATAAGGAGGCCTGCGTCTTGTGACGTAGTATAAATGTAGGTATGTATGGCAGGACCAAATCGGGAAGATAGGTAGGGGCAAGCCCATGTAATGCTTTGTAGGTTAGCGGTAAAATCTTGAAATCAGCCCTTGCCTTAACATGAAGCCAGTGTAGGAGGCTAGCCCTGGAGTAATATGATCAACATTTGTGGTTCTAGTCAGGATTTCTAAGCCAGCCGTATTTAGCACTAACTGAAGTTTATTTAGTGCTTTATCCGGGTAGCCGGAAAGTAGAGCATTGCAGTATTCTAACCTAGAAGTGACAAAAGCATGGATACGTTTTTCTGCATCATTTTTGGACAGAAAATGTCTCATTTTTGCAATGTTACGTAGATGGAAAAAAGCTGTCCTTGAAACAGTCTTGATATGTTCGTCAAAAGAGAGATCAGGGTCCAGAGTAACGCCGAGGTCCTTCACAGTTTTATTTGAGACGACTGTACAACCATCAAGATTAATTGTCAGATTCAACAGAAGATCTCTATGTTTCTTGGGACCTAGAACAAGCATCTCTGTTTTGTCTGAGTTTAAAAGTAGAACGTTTGCCGCCATCCACTTTTGGGGCTTCACCATGTTTCATCGAAATGTACAGCTGTGTGTCATCCGCATAGCAGTGAAAATTAACATTATGATTTCGAATGACWWTCCCAAGATGTAAAATATATAGTGAAAACAATAGTGGTCCTAAAACGGAACCTTGAGGAACACCGAAATTTAAAGTTGATTTGTCAGAGGACAAACCATCCACAGAGACTAACTGATATCTTTCCGACAGATAAGATCTAAACCAGGCCAGAACTTATCCGTGTAGACCAATTTGGGTTTCCAATCTCTCCAAAAGAATGTGGTGATCAATGGTATCAAAAGCAGCACTAAGGTCTAGGAGCACGAGGACAGATGCAGAGCCTCGGTCTGACGCCACTAAAAGGTAATTTACCACCTTCACAAGTGCAGTCTCAGTGCTATGATGGGGTCTAAAACCAGACTGAAGCATCTTGTATACATTGTTTGTCTTCAGGAAGGCAGTGAGTTGCTGCGTAACAGCTTTTTCTAACATTTTTGAGAGGAATGGGAGATTCGATATAGGCCGATAGTTTTTTATATTTTCTGGATCAAGGTTTGGCTTTTTCAAGAGAGGCTTTATTACTGACACTTTTAGTGAGTTTGGTACACAACCGGTGGATAGAGAGCCGTTTATTATGTTCAACATAGGAGGGCCAGGCACAGGAAGCAGCTCTTTCAGTAGTTTAGTTGGAATAGGGTCCAGTATGCAGCTTGAAGGTTTAGAGGCCATGATTATTTTCATCATTGTGTCAAGAGATATAGTACTAAAACGCTTGAGTGTCTCTCTTGATCCTAGGTCCTGGCAGAGTTGTGCAGACTCAGGACAACTGAGCTTTGGAGGAATACGCACATTTAAAGAGGAGTCCGTAATTTGCTTTCTAATGATCATGATCTTTTCCTCAAAGAAGTTCATGAATTTATTACTGCTGAAGTGAAAGCCATCCTCTCTTGGGGAATGCTGCTTTTTAGTTAGCTTTGCGACAGTATCAAAATGACATTTTCCTCAATTAAGTTGGGAAAATAGGATGATCGAGCAGCAGTGAGGGCTCTTCGATACTGCACGGTACTGTCTTTCCAAGCTAGTAGGAAGACTTCCAGTTTGGTGTGGCGCCATTTCCGTTCCAATTTTCTGGAAGCTTGCTTCAGAGCTCGGGRATTTTCTGTATACCAGGGAGCTAGTTTCTTATGACAAATGTTTTTAGTTTTTAGGGGTGCGACTGCATATAGGGTATTGCGCAAGGTTAAATTGAGTTCCTCAGTTAGGTGGTTAATAGATTTTTGTCCTCTGACGTCCTTGGGTAGGCAGAGGGTGTCTGGAAGGGCATCAAGGAATCTTTGGGTTGTCTGAGAATTTATAGCACAACTTTTGATGCTCCTTGGTTGGGGTCTGAGCAGATTATTTGTTGCGATTGCAAACGTAATAAAATGGTGGTCCGATAGTTCAGGATTATGAGGAAAAACATTAAGATCCAGAACATTTATTCCATGGGACAAAACTAGGTCCAGAGTATGACTGTGGCAGTGAATAGGTCCGGAGACATGTTGGACAAAACCCATTGAGTCGATGATGGCTCTGAAAGCCTTTTGGAGTGGGTCTGTGGACTCTTCCATGTGAATTTTAAAATCACCAAAAATGTGAATATTATCTGCTATGACTACAAGGTCCGATAGGAATTCAGGGAACTCAGTGGGGAACGCTGTATATGGCCCAGGAGGCCTGTAAACAGTAGCTATAAAAAGATATTGAGTAGACTGCATAGATTTCATGACTAGAAGCTCAAAAGACGAAAACGTTGTTGTTTTTCTGTAAATTGAAATTTGCTATTGTAAATGTTAGCAACACCTCCGCCTCTGCGGGATGCGCGGGGGATATGGTCACTAGTGTAACCAGGAGGTGAGCCTCATTTAACACAGTAAATTCATCAGGTTTAAACCATGTTTCAGTCAGGCCAATCACATCAAGATTATGATCAGTGATTAGTTTATTGACTATAACAGCCTTGGAAGTGAGAGATCTAACATTAAGTAGCCCTATTTTGAGATGTGAGGTATCACAATCTTTTTCAATAATGGCAGGATGGAGGAGGTCTTTATTCCAGTGAGATTGCTAAGGCGAACACCGCCATGTTTAGTTTTGCCCAACCTAGGTCGAGGCACAGACAAGGTCTCAATGGGGATAGCTAAGCTGACTACACTGACTGTGCTAGTGGCAGACTCCATTAAGCTGGCAGGCTGAGCTAGGGGAGTTAGAGCCCTGTCTATCTTCGTAGATAAGATGAGAGCACCCCTCCAGCTAGGATAGAGTCCATCACTCCTCAACAGGCCAGGCTTGGTCCTGTTTGTGGGTGAGTCCCAGAAAGAGGGCCAGTTATCTACAAATTCTATATTTTGGGAGGGGCAGAAAACAGTTTTCAACCAGCGATTGAGTTGTGAGACTCTGCTGTAGAGCTCATCACTCCCCCTAACTGGGAGGGGGCCAGAGACAATTACTCGATGCCGACACATCTTTCTAGCTGATTTACACGCTGAAGCTATGTTACGCATGGTGACCTCTGACTGTTTCATCCTAACATCGTTGGTGCCGACGTAGATAACAATATCAGCCAGTTTTAGCTTTAGCCAGCACCATCTTCAGATTAGCCTTAACGTCGGTAGCCCTGCCCCCTGGTAAACAGTGTATGATCGCTGGATGATTTGTTTTAAGTCTAATACTGCGGGTAATGGGGTTGCCAATGACTAGGGTTTTCAATTTGTCAGAGCTAATGGTGGGAGGCTTCGGCATCMCAGACCCCGTAACGGGAGGAGTAGAGACCAGAGAAGGCTCGGCCTCTGACTCCGACTTGCTGCTTATTAATGGGGAGAACCGGTTGAAAGTTTCTGTCGGCTGAATGAGTGACACCGGTTGAGCATTCCTACAGCATTTCCCTCCAGAAGCCATGAGAAAGTTGTCCAGCTGCGGGGACTGTGCGAGGGGATTTATACTATTATCTGTACTTACTGGTGACACAGACACTGTTTCATCCTTTCCTACACTGATATTACCCTTGCCTAACGATTGCGTCTGAAGCTGGGCTTGCAGGACAGCTATCCTTGCCGTAAGGCGATCGTTCTCCTGTATATTATGAGTACAGCGACTGCAATTAGAAGGCAGTTAGAAGGCATTAGAAGGCATTAACATCATGTTAATGTTACTACTTAGCTTCGGCTAGTGGAGGTCCTGACAATCACACTGCACAAACCCATCTGGACAAGAGGAATACCTATGTAAGAATGCTGTTCATCAACTACAGCTCAGCATTTAACACCATAGTACCCTCCAAACTCGTCATTAAGCTCGAGACCCTGGATCTCGACCCCGCCCTGTGCAACTGGGTCCTGGACTTTCTGACGGGCCGCCCCCAGGTGGTGAGGGTAGGTAACAACATCTCCACCCCGCTGATCCTCAACACTGGGGCCCCACAAGGGTGCGTTCTCAGCCCTCTCCTGTACTCCATGTTCACCCATGACAGTGTGGCCATGCACGCCTCCAACTCAATTATCAAGTTTGCAGACGACACTACAGTGGTAGGCTTGATTACCAACAACGACGAGACGGCCTACAGGGAGGAGGTGAGGGCCCTCGGAGTGTGGTGTCAGGAAAATAACCTCACACTCAATGACAACAAAACAAAGGATATGATTGTGGACTTCAGGAAACAGTAGAGGGTGCAGCCCCCTATCCACATCGACGGGACAGTAGTGAGAAGGTGGAAAGTTTTAAGTTCCTCGGCGTACACATCACGGACAAACTGAAATGGTCCACCCACACAGACAGCGTGGTGAAGAAGGCGCAGCAGCGCCCCTTCAACCTCAGGAGGCTGAAGAAATTCGGCTTGTCACCAAAAACACAAACTTTTACAGATGCACAATCGAGAGCATCCTGTCAGGCTGTATCACCGCCTGGTACGGGAACTGCTCCGCCCACAACCGTAAGGCTCTCCAGAGGGTAGTGAGGTCTGCACAACGCATCACCGGGCGAAAACTACCTGCCCTCCAGGACACCTACACCACCCGATGTCACAGGAAGGCCAAAAAGATCATCAAGGACAACAACCACCCGAGTCACTGCCTGTTCACCCCGCTATCATCCAGAAGGCGAGGTCAGTACAGGTGCATCAAAGCGAGGACCGAGAGACTGAAAAGCAGCTTCTATCTCAAGGCCATCAGACTGTTAAACAGCCATCACTAACATTGAGTGGCTGCTGCCAACATACTGACTCWTKTCTAGCCACTTTAATAATGAAAAATGTATGTAATGAATGTATCACTAGCCACTTTAAACAATGCCACTTTATATAATGTTTACATACCCTACATTACTCATCTCATATGTATATACTGTACTCTATACCATCTACTGCATCTTGCCTATGCCGTTCGGCAATCGCTCATTCATATATTTTTATGTACATATTCTTATTCATTCCTTTACACTTGTGTGTATAAGGTAGTTGTTGMGAAATTGTTAGGTTAGATTACTTGTTAGATATTACTGCATGGTTGGAACTAGAAGCACAAGTATTTCGCTACACTCACATTAACATCTGCTAACCATGTGTATGTGACAAATAAAATTTGATTTTGATTTGATTTGATTTAGTCTATCATGACTCAGGATTTGACCCAGATATGACTTCACAGATCTTCATGGTAAAGGGTTTAAACACTGTTTCTCATGCTTGTTCAATGAACAATAAACAACCTCTCTGGGATATGTGGGARGCACCGGCCAACATCCAGTGAAAATGCAGAGCGCCAAATTCAAATAAATTACTATAAAAATTTAACTTTCATGAAATCACACATGCAATACTCTAAATTAAAGCTACACTTGTTGTGAATCCAGCCAACATGTCAGATTTCAAAAAGGCTTTACGGCGAAAGCAAACGATGCTATTATCTGAGGACAGCACCCCATTAAACAAACACAGACAATCCTATTTCAACCCTCCAGGCGCAACACAAAACGCAGAAATAAAGATATAATTCATGCCTTACCTTTGACGAGCTTCTTCTGTTGGCACTCCAATATGTCCCATAAACATCACAAATGGTCCTTTTGTTCGATGAATTCCGTTGATATATATCCAAAATGTCCATTTATATGCCACGTTTGATCCAGAAAAACACCGGTTCCAACTCGCGCAACGTGACTACAAAATATCTCATAAGTTACCTGTAAGCTTTGTCCAACACTTTCAAACTACTTTTGTAATACAACTTTAGGTATTTTGTAACGTAAATAATAGATCAAATTTAAGACAGGATGATCTGTGTTCAATACCGGAGGAAAACAAAGTGTAGCTAGCTTTCAGGTCATGCGCTTCTTACAAAGAGTACACTTCCCTCGAGCCTCATTCTGAACAGTGCTACTTCTTCATTTCTCAAAGGAAAAACCTCAACCAATTTCTAAAGACTGTTGACATCCAGTGGAAGCTATAGGAACTGCAAGAAGGTCCCTTAGAAATCTGGATTCCCAATGAAATTCCATTGAAAAGAGAGTGACCTAAAAGTAAAAAAAATATTGAATGGTTTGTCGTCGGGGTTTCGCCTGCCAAATAAGTTCTGTTATACTCACAGACATGATTCAAACAGTTTTAGAAACTTCAGAGTGTTTTCTATCCAAATCGACTAATAATATGCATATCATAGCTTCTGGGCCTGAGTAGCAGGCAGTTTACTTTGGACATGCTTTTCATCCGGACGTGAAAATACTGCCACCTATCCCAGAGAAGTTAATGAACATGCACCTGTGGAACAGTCTTTAAGACACTAACAGCTTACAGACGGTAGGCAATTAAGGTCACAGTTATGAAAACTTAGGACAGTAAAGAGGCCTTTCTACTGACTTTGAAAAACATCAAAAGAAAGATGTCCAGGGTCCCTGCTCATCTGTGTGAACATGCCTTAGGCATGTTGCTTGTAGACATGAGGACTGCAGATGTGGCCAGGGCAATAAATGCCAATGTCCGTACTGTGAGACGCCTAAGACAGCGCTACAGGGAGACAGGACGGACAGCTGATCGTCCTCGCAGTGGCAGACCACGTGTAACAACAGCTGCACAGGATCAGTACATCCGAACATCACACCTGCAGGACAGGTTCAGGATGGCAACAACAACTGCCCGAGTTATACCAGGAACGCACAATCCCTCCATCATTGCTCAGACTGTCCGCAATAGGTTGAGAGAGGCTGGACTGAGGGCTTGTAGGCCTGTTGTAATGCAGGTCCTCACCAGACATCACCAGCAACAACTCACCGTCGCTGGGCACAAACTCACCGTCGCTGGAACAGACAGGACTGGCAAAAAGTGCTCTTTACTGAAGAGTCGCGGTTTTGTCTCACKAGGGATGATGGTTGGATTCGCGTTTATTGTCGAAGGAATGAGCGTTACACCGAGGCCTGTACTATGGAGCGGGATCGATTTGMAAGTGGAGGGTCCGTCATGGTCTGGGGCGGTGTGTCACAGCATCATCGGACTGAGCTTGTTGTCATTGCAGGCACTCTCAACGCTATGCGTTACAGGGCAGACATCCTACTCCCTCATGTGGTACCCTTCCTACAAGCTCATCCTGACATGACCCTCCAGCATGACAACGCCACTAGCCATATTGCTCGTTCTGTGCATGATTTCCTGCATGACAGGAATGTCAGTGTTCTTCCATGGCCAGCGAAGAGCCTGGATCTCAATCCTATTGAGCACGCCTGGGACCTGTTGGATCGGATGATGGCTAGGGCCATTCCCCCCAGCAGGTGCCTTGGTGGAAGAGTGGGGTAACATCTTACAGCAAGAACTGGCAAATCTGGTGCAGTACACGAGGAGGAGATGCACTGCAGTACTTAATGCAGCTGGTGGCCACACCAGATACTGACTGTTCAGGGACACATTATTCCATTTCTGTTAGTCACATGTCTGTGGAACCTATTCAGTTTATGTCTCAGTTGTTGAATCTTGTTATGGTCATACAAATATTTACACATGTTATTAAGTTTGCTGAAAATAAACGCAGTTGACAGTGAGAGGACATTTCTTTTTTTGCTGAGTTTAGTAGCCTAGGCCTAATACTGTAAGATGAGAATGAGACAAAAATGCCAATCTGTTTATGATTATCAAGTTCTGAGGACAGCAGAATTGCTCTGCAGCCAATGATGATTTACAACCAACCATCACAAAACGCACAGTCAGCGAGGGTAGTTGACAGTCACTCGCTCCATATGCACGCTTCGGCACACACATACACACAGATAGGCCTAGGCTACTACACATCTTTTTCATGCCACAGCATCACCTGAGTGGAATACTCCCTCATGATATTCTAAAAGATTTGGCTCTACTAAAGTAGATATTTTGTCAATGCCATGATTCCTCTCGTCCCTCCCATAGCATGCCAGCCAAATGCGTAGCAGTCTTTTTTTCTAAACTTATTTTTGGGGGAGTGGCCGCTAGGGGTGATAACATTGTCTATGGGCAAGTGCAGAAAATTATTTTAGATCCCACCTATGTACTTCACTTATTTTCTGTCACTCTTTTTGCCGATGGTGTGACAGACCTTTTTGGGGGGGAGACAAGTGACTTCAGCTTTCGAACAAGTAAAAACATCTGTCCTACTAAAAAAGTTAATGTCCTTTAATGGCTGCACAAAGTGAATATTGTTGAATTCCGTTTTCCAGATAGCGGATTTTATAGGGCCCTACTAGAGGCCTTCTGAAAGCGTGGCATGTCCACCACCCGGTCAGCTACAGTTAAAAACGGACCAACTGTAATCAATGAGACATGCTACACCTGACATACCATCAGACATACCACAACACCATCAGTCAATCAGTACTGCTGAAGATTCATCACACATCAAGTGTATAGCAGTTTTATATGCAGCACTAAAGTGTTTACAACGAGCCTAATAAAGTGGCTTGTGCTCCCGATCTTTGCCTCTGTTTTTATGCCTCAATTTGTATGTCGTCGGCATCTCCTGAGACCATAGACTTGCAAATGGAGGGAAAAAACTTTGGAGGTAGACTACTTATGAGGTAGGTGAACGGATGTGTAAGGGCTATTTGACCAAGAAGGAATGTGATGGAGTGCTGCATCAGATGACCTGGCCTCCACAATCACCCGACTTCAACCCAATTGAGATGGTTTGGGATGAGTCGGACCGCAGAGTGAAGGAAAAGCAGCCAACAAGTGCTCAGCATATGTCGGAACTCCTTCAAGACTGTTGGAAAAGCATTCCAGGTGAAGCTGGTAGAGAGAATGACAAGAGTTTGCAAAGCTGTCATCAAGGCAAAGGGTGGCTACTTTGAAGAATTTGAACACTTTTTTGGTTACTACATGGTTCCATATGTGTTATTTCATAGTTTTGATGTCTTCATTATTATTGTACAATATAGAAAATAGTAAAAATAAAGAAAAACGAGTAGGTGTGTCCAAACTTTTGACTGGTACTGTATACAGTTGAAGTCGGACGTTTACATACACTTAGGTTGGAGTCATTAAAACTTGTTTTCAACAACTCCACAAATTTCTTGTTGACAAACTATAGTTTTGGCAAGTCGGTTAGGACATCTGCTTTGTGCATGACAAGTCATTTTTCCAACAATTGTTTACAGACAGATTATTTAATTTATAATTCACTGTATCACAATTCCAGTTGGTCAAAAGTTTACATACATTAAGTTGACTGTGCCTTTAAACAACTTCCAAACAACTTCCAGAAAATGATGTCATGGCTTTAGAAGCTTCTGATAGGCTAATTAACATAATTTCAGTAAATTGGAGGTGTACCTGTGGATTTATTTCAAGGCCTACTTTCAAACTCAGTGCCTCTGCTTGACATCATGGGAAAATCAAAAGAAATCAGCCAAGACCTCAGATAAAAAAATGTGTAGACCTCCACAAGTCTGGTTRATCCTTGGGAACAATTTCCAAACGCCTGAAGGTACCACGTTCATGTGTACAAACAATAGTATGCAAGTTTAAACACCATGGGACGACGCAGCCGTCATACCGCTCAGGAAGGAGACACGTTCTGTCTCCTAGAGATGAACGTACTTTGGTGCGAAAAGTGCAAATCAATCCCAGAACAACAGCAAAGGATCTTGTGAAGATGCTGGAGGAAACGGGTATAAAAGTATCTATATCCACAGGAAAATGAGTCCTATATTGACATAACCTGAAATGCCGCACAGTAAGGAAGAATCCACTGCTCCAAAACCGCAATAAAAAAGCCAGACTATGGTTTGCAACTGCACATGGGGACAAAGATCATACTTTTTGGGGAAATGTCCTCTGGTCTGATGAAACAAAAATAGAACTGTTTAGCCATAATGACCATCGTTATGTTTGGAGAAAAAAGGGGAAGCCTTGCAAGCCGAAGAACACCATCCCAACCGTGAAGCACGGGGGTGGCAGCATCATGTTGTGGGGGTGTTTTGCTGCTGAGGGGACTGGTGCAGGAGGGAATGTATATAGTACATACACTACATGATCAAAAGTATGTGGACACCTGCTCGTCGAACATCTCATTCCAAGATAATGGGCATTAATAAGGAGTTGGTACCCCTTTTCTGCTATAATAGCCACCACTCTTCTGTGAAGGCTTTCCACTAGATGTTGGAACATTGCTGCGGGGACTTGCTTCCATTCAGTCACAAGAGTATTAGTGAGGTCGGGCACTGATGTTGGGTGATTAGGTCTGGCTCGCAGTCAGCATTACAATTCATCCCAAAGTTGTTCGATGGGGTTGAGGTCAGGGCTCTGTGCAGGCCAGTCAAGTTCTTCCACACTGATCTCATAAACTATTTCTGTATGGACCTCAGGTTTTGCACGGGAGCATTGTCGTGCTGAAACTGGAAAGAGCCTTCCCCAAACTGTTGCCACAAAGTTGGAAGCACAGAATCGTCTAGACTTTAATTTTATGCTGGAGCTTTATGATTTTCCTTCACTGGAACTAAGAGGTCTAGCCCAAACCATGAAAAACAGCCCCAGATCATTATTCCTCCTCCACCAAACTTTACAGTTGGCACTATGCATTGGGGCAGGTAAAGTTCTCCTGGCATCTGCCAAACCCACATTTTATACACCCGTTGCTGACAGGTGTATAAAACTGAGCACACAGCCATGCAATCTCCATAGGGGAACATTGGCAGAAGAATAGCCTTACTGAAGAGCACAGTAATTGATACCATTGATCACCACATTCTTTTGGAGAGATTGGAAACCCTAATTGGTGTACACAGAAACGTTCTTGCCTGGTTTAGATCTTATCTGTCGGAAAGATATCAGTTCGTTTCTGTGGATGGTTTGTTCTCTGACAAATAAATTGTACGTTTTGGTATTCCTCAAGGTTCTGTTTTAGGACCACTACTGTTTTCACTATATATTCTACCTCTTGGTGATGTCATTCGTTCGGCTACACAATGTCAACTTTCACTGCAATGCGGACGACACACAGTTGTACATTTCGATGAAACATGGTGAAGCCCCAAAATTGCCTTCCCTGGAAGCCTGTGTTTCAGACATAAGGAAGTGGATGGCGACAAACATTTTACTTTAAACTCGGACAAAACAGAGATGCTAGTTCTAGGTCCCAAGAAACATAGAGATCTGCTGTTGGATCTTGATGGTTGTACAGTCGTCACAAATAAAACTGAAGGACTTCGGCGTTACTCTGATCTCCCTTTTGACGATCATATCAGGAATATTTCAAGGAGAGCTTTGTTCCATCTACGTAACATTGCAAAAATCAGAAACGTTTTGTCCAGAAATTATGCAGAAAAACGTATCCATGCTTTTGTCACTTCTAGATTAGACTACTGCAATGCTCTACTCTCCTGCTACCCGGATAAAGCACTAAATAAACTTCAGTTAGTGCTAAACACGGCTGCTAGAATCTTGACTAGAACCAAAAGATTTTATCATATTACTCCAGTGCTAACCTCTCTACACTGGCTTCCTGGTAAGGCTAGGGCTGATTTCAAGGTTTTACTGCTAACCTACAAAGCATTACATGGGCTTGCTCCTACCTATCTCTCCGATTTGGTCCTGCCGTACATACCTACATTTACGCTTCGGTCACAAGACGCAGGCCTCCTTATTGTCCCTAGAAAGCACTGAAGCAGAGTAGAAAGTGTTATGGTCAATGGTCAGTGAGTTTAGAGAGAAGAGGGATAAATGGTATCTCTGAGAGACTGGACACTCCTGAAGGCCTTGGATTGATCACAGCACCGCTAGCTTCCATTACATTGCTGACATCATCTGTTGTTATGATTTATAACCTGTTGTTGTTGACATACTGAAACAGCATTCCTCTAGTCTGCTTTACTCTCACACTGTCTGCTACACTGAAAGAGAGGGGGGGATAATGTGTGTGAGACAGATAATGTGCGTGAGAGATTGAGTGAGAGAAAAAGAAAGAGATGGAATGGGAGAAATAGAGAGAAAGCGATGGACAGATAAAGACCTATTTTGTGGCATTATCACCCAAACAAATGACACCCAAACAGGACTAAATGTCTGCAGCACAATCTGCATGAGTCATCTGTGAGTCAACAACAAGCTAATCTCAGAACCCAGAACCAAATCTTACTTGTGCTAGCTAGCTGCACGATTTCCCCAGCAGTAGTTACACTTGATGAAACAAATCGTAGTCCCGACTGATGAACACGTGTAGCCATACAGCGCTTATTTGAAATGGGTGTGTTCGTCCCGGACTGGAACAAAAGCCTGCACATCTAGTAGCTCTCTGGAACCAGAGTTCTCTCACTCTCCATCTGTCTCTCTCTCTTTCTTCTCCTACAGCAGGTCTACTAAGGTTACTTAACATAGCACCTCAGCTGAGGTAATAAACAACACAGGCTCCATTCTCCCATCTCTCTCCGTCCTCTTTCCATCTGATTTACTCCCTCTTTCACTGCCGGCCCCAGCTCATTCTCTCCCAATAGCTTCCTCTCTAAATGTCTGCTGTGTCAGCTTCCCTCTCCTCTTCTCTCCTCTGTCTCCTCTCCTCCCTTCAGTGTTTCTCTTCAATCTGAAAAACACTTCCATTTTACTGCTTCTGGCTGCCTAACCTCACTCTATTCAATTCAATTTAAGGGGATTTATTGGTATGGAAACTTATGCTTACATTGCCAAAGCAAGTGAAATAAACAATAGATTATTAAACACCGGTGTAACTGCTAAACTGCTTGCTGCTGACTGTACAATGTACTGCATGATTGTAGCGGGTTTAATAACGTTTCAGTTCTAGTAGCTATGTTGGCTATTACGTTAATATGGTGACAATGATATAGGCTGTGTGTAGTGGTTAGCAGTTATGAAATGAAGGTTTGGCTTGGAAAGGTTTTTTCACCTGGACACAGAAAGCTGTGCACTGAAGTCCACAAGCAAAGGGAAAATTTGAGAGGAGAGCGCGTAGATGTGAGAAGGAATACAACAATCATGCTGTTTGTATGTGGCTGCTATGAAGGTGAACTGTGTTTGCTTGTGATCAGGGGTGTATTCATTGCGCCAATTCTGTTGAAAAACGTTTCTTAAATGGATCAAACGGAACGAAACAGGGCTAAACATAACTGAAATTTTCCAATAAAAACTCTTGTTTGTAACTGTTGGARTAATGATTACACCCTAGATCAGCTAGATGCAGGGAAGAGTGTGCAAGGTAGTATTGAATGTAATATCTGCTACCTTGATTACTCTAAATTCTCTCAACCTGTGCACCTACGATGTAAACTTTTATTCATAGACCAGTTGCAGCAACCTCATGATGGGTATATGGAAAAATTTGAGTATCATGTAGTAGCCTAAACCCAGCGATTTTACATAGAGCTGGGTAAATGGAATATGAATGACAGTCATCCAATATGATGTAAAGAAATAAGGCCATGCTCATAAAAAAATAAAGCACTTTTTGCTAGCTATCCCTTTGATTGATGAAGTTGAGAAAATGCCATTAACTAGTTTGCTAAATTGAAACTGCTGGGGAAAGCTAGCGAACGTTAATTCTGACTATCAGTCTGAGTTGAATTCACTTTACCTAGCTATGTGGACTGTAGTTAGATTCTAGAAAAGAACTAGCTATATAATTGCCAGTTATATTTTAAAGACTAGTTACTGAGTATCAGTGGTGGGCCGTCAGGGCCAGCAAGGCCTTCTCTGCTGGCCTAAACATCATCAGAATATATATTTTTTTAAATATATTTTCCCACAAATATGTATTAAATTATTCCCCAGAGTAAGAGTTATACTCTTCATTTCATAGCTTTCCTCTTGGTTGCACTGCTTCCAGCCCCAGGTTGAGATTTGGAGGGCTGGTCTTTATGTTAGATCTTTTATCCAATCATATTCAGCCATCATGTGTTGCCAGGGGTCTAAAATCTGCCCTCAGGCCTTCAGAATCAACAGTGCGGGCGCTTGTAGCTTATAGTGAATGTAAATGAAAATTTAGTGTCAACCAATCAGCTTTAGAGTTGGCTATTGTACGCCTGCTGGCTGGCTCCAGTGTTACACAGYAGCCAGCTAGCAGGCGTAGTGCGTGCACGTCTTTTGATTGGATTACCAATATTGAGAGGCAGGTCCTATGGGCAGGTCTATGCAGATCTAGGAAACTGAATTTGATAAACGAATTAATTCGCGTACTACTAAGTTGTTTTTTCAACCCACAATGGCGGAAGGAGGAGAAGATATCGATTTGGTCGAGGATATAATTATAACGCCATTCTCAAGACGAACTTTTCAAGAAAAGTTAGACATTGTAAGGAGAGGTCGCCCGACGCCGACGCCGACGCTACAAAGCCTGTCACAGGCGGGAAAGGGGTTCGTTCGCTCGCCACTTTCAAAGTTCCAACTACGAGCGCTATCAATGGCTCACAGGCTCCGAGAAGCGCTGCAAACTGTACTGCTGGGAATGCCTATTATTTGCAAGTGATCGATTTGGTGTTTGGAGCCACACTGGCTTTGCAAACTTGAGTTGTCTAACCAAGGCAGCAACGAGACACCAAAGTACGGCTGGGCAGTTACAAGCAATGGTGCTTTTGAAAACTTTTGGGGACACCGGAGTGGATCTACAGCTCAACGAACAAGCGCGCAGGGCAACGGAGCTGCACAATGAAAAGGTGAAGGGAAATATTGAAAAGACTCATTGATTGTGTCATGTTTTTGGGTAAACACTGTTTACCCAAAAATGTCAATTTGTCAATTTCAAGGTGACGCAACGCCTGGTTATACTGCGTTTCTGTCTAAATGTATAGTGTCTAGATAATGATGGTAATAAGAGGTGGATTAATTCGGGTGGGACTGTGTAGTACCTCACTGAAGGCCCAGGCCCCAGGCCCACGGCACGCCACTGCTGAGTATTGAACACTTTGTCAAACTGCTCTGTTCTCCTGTCTGTTCATTGATGCATTAGAGACCGAAAAAGTTGCCAATATAGCTAAATGCCCCTCCTGATTTTACTCCAAATAGTCTGTTGTTTTGATATACACTGAAAAAAATATAAACGCAACATGCAACAATTTCTAAGATTTTACACCATGGGGCACCCTGTTCACAACGCTGACATCAGCAAACCGCTCACGCTGTCTGCAATCTGCCAGGTACAGTTGAAACCGGGATTTGTCTGTAAAGAGCACACTTCTCCAGCGTGCCAGGGGCCATCGAAGGTGAGCATTTGCACACTGAAGTCGGTTACCACATTGTACTGCAGTCAGGTCAAGACCCTGGTGAGGATGATGAGCATGCAGATGAGACTTTTTCTGACAGTTTGTGCAGAAATTCTTTGGTTGCGCAAACCCACAATTTCATCAGCTATCCGGGTGGCTGGTCTCAGACGAGGTGAAGGTGAAGAAGCCGGATGTGAAGTTCCTGGGCTGGCGTGTTTTAATTAAAATGTTGTTATTATTGAATATTAAAACATACAATCTGGGCTGATGGATATTGCTGCAGTCAGCATAKCAATTGCACACACCCCCAAAACATGAGACATCTGTGGTATTGTGTTGTGTGATAAAACTGCACCTTTTATTGTCCCCAGCACAAGGTGCACCTGTGTAATGATCATGCTGTTTAATCAGCTTCTTGATATGCCACACCTGTCAAGTGGATGGATTATCTTGGCAAAGTCGAAATGCTCACTAACAGGGATGTAAACAAATTTATGCACAACATTTTAGAGAAATAAGCTTTTTGTGTGTTATTATTATTATTGAATATGAAAACATACAATCTGGGCTGGTGGATATCGCTGCAGTCAGCATACCAATTGCACACACCCCCAAAACTTGAGACATCTGTGGTATTGTGTTGTGTGATAAAACTGCACCTTTTATTGTCCCCAGCACATGGTGCACCTGTGTAATGATCATGCTGTTTAATCAGCTTCTTGATATGCCACACCTGTCAAGTGGATGGATTATCTTGGCAAAGGAGAAATGCTCACTAACAGGGATGTAAACAAATTTATGCACAACATTTTAGAGAAATAAGCTTTATGTGTGTATGTAAAATGTATGGGATATTTTATTTCAGCTCATGAAACATGGGACCAACACTTTACATGTTGCATTTATATTTTTGTTCCATACAATTTGGCTAATTAGGCTTGTGCACATTTACCTGAGTCTTTCATTAGTTAGCTAGGTTACTGACAGAGTAGGCTAATTCTTATTCATATTGTTGCATTTCAGGTGGAGAGGGAGTTGGATCACAGAAAGCAGCTGACAGAGCAGGGCCTGTATTCAAAAAGCATCTCAGAGTAGCAGTCGTACTGATTTAGGATCAGTTTTGCCTTTTAGATCACAAAGAATTGACAATGGGGATCTGGTCCTAGATCACTACTCCAACTATGAAGACGCTATGTGAATATGGGATAAAGCTGTTGCCCCTGGGATAAAGATGTCGCCCAATACCTTGCACAGCAGTCATTTCACCACAGGACCCTAGAGGTATTACAGGCAATGCTAATGAACTGAATATAAGTTKATTTTCATATCAATGACACTAACAAATAGGTTGAATTGTTCAGCAACGTGCAGTAAATGCTAATATGGCATTGGTGATGAAAGGTACATAATACATTCATTGTCATCTCCCTATCAGGCCACTGCATGCCGTGACATGGGGCTGGATAGTGACACAAGCTGCCTGACTGAATACTGGGGCCTTCAGTGCTACCGCAAGCAATGGCCTTACCTGGGAGCACAGCAAAATCTATCTCTCACAGCCATTTTATTAACAGGTATTGGGCTCCCGAGTGGCGCAGCGGTCTAAGGCACTGCATCTCAGTGCAAGAAGTGTCACTACAGTCCTTGGTTCAAATCCAGGCTGTATCACATCTGGCTGTGATTGGGAGTTCCATAGGGTGGTGCACAATTGGCTGGGYTAGGCCGTCATTGTAAATAAAAATTTGATCTTCACTGACTTGCCTAGTTAAATAAAGGTCACATATTGTATGTACCCATTCATATGAAGTACTATGGGCAAAATAACTGACTTATATTCCATTTGACCCATTCTTCAATCTTGACTGGGATATATTTTGGTTGACATGCCTGTGTGATGCGTTCGATATAATGAATTATAATGTATTCAACCTGGACATGAGACTTGTACTGATTTTGAATCATATTCTCCAAGTGCGGTCTTGTTACCACAGAAGTAAAAAAAAAAGAAGTATAGACCAACGTGCCAAACATGCTTGTTTGGTAATCTAACATTAGAAAAATGAAAATMACTTTATTACATTTGGTCATCCTCAAAATCTGGCCTTTGAAAGTTAGTTAGTTGCATCTTTGCTCAGGGAACTGTCTATGGATATAGCTGACAACAGGGTTGCCGTTTTTTTTATGTACTGCTCTAGAGTTCTATAGCCACAGATGACTCACCTGGGGATAGGGGGACACATGTAAAAAAAAAAAAATTAAGTCTGTGAGACTTTTACAGGGAGGAGAGGGCATGAGTTTGAGGGATAACATTAAATCCAATCCAACCAGTGGCCCTGGACAATATGCTACGCGATCGCAAAGGCAGACTGAAATAGTGAAGGAGATTTACAGAGTGCATCAAGTATACTATTATGAGTGGAGCTTACTTCTCTGTGCTCTGGAGATCACCGGTAGTTGGTTAGAAGGCTCTGGAGGTCCTTGGATCATGTTGTCTCTGTAGCACCTGGAGAGAGAGATGGATAGCGGTAGTGAGTGTGTCTGAAATAGAGCTCTCACCCCTGACCTCCCACTGGCCCAAAGCCTCCTGCCTAACCCTCTTATCACAGTCTTTGACAGAGTTACTCCATGATTATACAGGTGTATGGTGCATAGGGCTTTCCACTCATACGAGTGGAGTTTTAGTGCTCTTGTAATAGTATCGTGCAAGGTAAAGGAAAACAATAATATCATGACTTACTGATACGGAGTGCTCCATGTTCCTGCTGGTAGCAAGCCTCAACCTGGATGCAGATAAATGTCCTGCCTTGTAGAATAGTAACATATATCTCCACCAGGCTACAAGAAATCAGATGACAAACCTACAGAGATAGTTTGCCTATTTCATGATTCATTTCGGAATGACAGCAATAGAGCTGATAAAACATTATTACATGTTCATCGTACCCTGATGAAGACAGCTTGCCTGTCGAAACGTTGGTAAATTAAATATTTTTTTGCATCTGAGCTCCTAGAGTGTGCGGCTCTCCTTTATTTTTAAGTTTTCTACTCCGCTAGCCAGCACCTCGCCTAAATAGGTGTGCGTTTCTTTTTCTTCTAACACATTATTACATGCCATCCAAGTGAATTATATTATGGCAGCACATCTCATCACACTAAGAATTACAACCTCAACTTATTCCATCATGACAACATCATGTTCATCATTTTACTGTTGTTAGCTAGCTGTTAGATTAGACTTAGATGCCTGTGTTTGTTGAGACCTAGGTTATGTTCCAAAATGCGCACTTGCGTTCTGCATTCTCACATTCTTTCAAGTTGTGATCTTCCAAGAACACCTGAGAGAGCATACCATCTACTATGGGAAAACGCAGAGCACTTAAAATCCACTAAATTTGAAACGTACTTCGACGTGACCTCTAACCTAAGCAGGAAACTGCATCATGACGCAGCCTGCGTCAACAAAGCTAGCTTTAATGCTAGCTAGCTATGTATGTTTACATTATACCCAATGTAGCAGCTTGAGCAACTAGTGCTACCAATTCAGTAAAGAACTATCCCACGAAAAACAAGTAAACAAGTAACAGAATCTATTTTTTCAGTAACTGTTAGTGAATTAAGCTGACACTAACCAGAATAATTTTACATGGGGAACTATCACAAATTGCTTGGTCTGCTTCTAAATCATTGTGGACGTATGACAGGTAAGGGTTCATGCATTGCACAGAGGCAAAACATTTTTTATAATGAAATAGCGAAATAACCTATTTTGCTTACTGTTTAAGAATGATAAATAGCCAGAATAGTGGTATTTCACTGTGAAGCTAATATTGCATTGGATTACAACTGCTGGTGTTTTATTTCCAACTTGCATTGTGATAAATTCATACAGTTATAACACCCATATATGTTATTAAATGACACTGATGTTCAAGATAGCGTGGTTATAAACTCAGAAAAAAAAGAGTCATCCCTTTTACAGGATCCTGTCTTTCAAAGATAATTCGTAAAAATCCAAATAACTTCACAGATCTTCATTGTAAAGGGGTTATACACTGTTTCCCATGCTTGTCCAATGAACCATAAACAATTAATGAACATGCACCTGTGGAACGGTCGTTAAGACACAAACAGCTTACAGACGGTAGGCAATTAAGGTCACAGTTATGAAAACTTAGMACAGTAAAGAGGCCTTTCTACTGACTCTGAAAAACACCAAAAGAAAGATGCCCAGGGTCCCTGCTCATCTGCGTGAACGTGCCTTAGGCATGCTGCAAGGAGGCATGAGGACTGCCGATGTGGACAGGGCAATAAATTGCAATGTTCGTACTGTGAGACGCCTAAGACAGCGCTACAGGGAGACAGGACGGACAGCTGATCATCCTCGCAGTGGCAGACCACGTGTAAAAACACCTGTACAGGATCGGTACATCCGAACATCACACCTGCGGGACAGGTACAGGATGGCAACTACAACTGCCCGAGTTACACCAGGAACGTACAATCTCTCCATCAGTGCTCAGACTGCCCGCAATAAGCTGTGAGAGGCTGGACTGAGGGCTTGTAGGCCTGTTGTAAGGCAGGCCTACGAGTCATGGTTTTGTCTCACCAGGGGTGATGGTCAGATTCACGTTTATCGTCAAAGGAATGAGCGTTACACTGAGGCTTGTACTCTGGAGCGGGATTGATTTGGAGGTGGAGGGTCCGTCATGGTCTGGGGCGGTGTGTCACAGCATCATCGGACTAAGCTTATCATTGCAGGCAATGTGGTACCCTTCCTGCAGGCTCATCCTGACATGACACTCCAGCATGACAATGTCACCAGCCATAGTACTCGTTCTGTGCGTGATTTCCTGTAAGACCGGAATGTCAGTGTTCTGCCATGGCCAGCGAAGAGCCTGGATCTCAATACCATTGAGCACGTCTAGGACCTGTTGGATCGGAGGGTGATGGCTATGGCCATTCCCCCCAGAAATGTCCGGGAACTTGAAGGTGCCTTGGTGGAAGAGTGGGGTAACATCTCACAGCAAGAACTGGCAAATCTGGTGCAGTCCACGAGGAGGAGATGCACTGCAGTACTTAATACAGCTGGTGGCCACACCAGATACTGACTGTTACTTTTCATTTTGACCCCCCCCTTTGTTCAGGGACGCATTATTCCATTTCTGTTAGTCACATGTGGAACTTGTTCAGATTATGTCTCAGTTGTTGAATCTTGTTATGTTCATACAAATATTTACACATGTTAAGTTTGCTGAAAATAAACGCAGTTGACAGTGAGAGGACGTTTCTTTTTTCGATGAGTTTATATTTACCTTGATAACTAATTGATAACTAATTGATTGCATTATGATGCAATACTACATTAGCAGGCCTAGACTACTTCATCCTAATGTTAGCTAAATACATTGGATACAAAACAAACACTTACGTATTATAAATGAGAACATGTCCAATTTAATTATATGCGGTCATATCAAACAGGAATTTAAATGAAATGAATAAACCATTAAAATTGCTGATGCCTTTCTCTCCTTGCAGGGGATTAGACAGTTGAACTGCAGCCTCCAGATGCCCAAGCCTCAAAACCAGAACCGTGAGGAGACATCAACACGAACCCTTTTATTGGTTTTCCTGTATCTGTGTGTAAATCTTTACAACACAGTCCATTGTGCAAAAGAAGTCAAGTTGAAAGTTTTATCAGTCAAATGTATAGTAGTTTACGGTCGTTGACGTTTAGGATGAGGGAGGACGATGTAATTTTTTTGAGTATGGCCTTATTTCTATTACAGCATATTGGATGACTGTCATTCATATTCCATTCACCCAGCTCAATGTAACATCGACAGGTTTAGGCTACATGATACTAGACATTTCCCTATACCTATCATGAGGTCGCTACAACCTAGCCCATGAATGAACGTTTACAACGTAGATGCACAGGTCGAGAGAAACATTTGAGTAATCAAGGTGACAGACAGTGACACATTCAATACCACCTTGCACACTCAAACACAGTTCCCTTTCATTGCAGCCACATACACACAGCATGATCCCTTTGGTCGTTGTATTCCTTCTCGCATCTACGCACTCTCCTCCTCTCATCTTTTCCCTTCGCTTGTGGACTTCAGTGCATTAATAACTTGCTGGTAAAAGATGACATTTATATTCTGACTATCTCTGAAACTCACTTAGACAATACCTTTGATGATACAGTGGAAGCAATATAAGGTTATAACATTTACAGAAAAGATAGAAATGCCAGTGGTGTTGTCACGCCTGCTCCCACTCTCCCTCCCTAGAGGGCGCCAGGCTGCCCAGCACTACGCACTCCTGCCACCATCATTAAGCACACCTGCTCCCCTCGTCAGCGCATCATTGATTCATTGCACTCACCTGGACTCAATCACCTGTGTTACTTTATCTGTCTGTTCCCCAGCTCTGTTTCCCGGCTTTAGCATTAATTGTCGTTTGTCATTTTGTTACCCGGTTCTGACGCTGTTCCATGTCTGTGCTATATTAAATGTTCACTCTCCGTACCTGCTTCTCATCTCCAGCGTTGGTTCTTACAGAATGCTGAAGCCATCAAATGAAGCAGCGGGTAGTGCTGGCTTTTGGTCTTGGTGGTGACATCGGGTCCGGGGCCCGCCGTCGATGTAACCAGGGTGGTGCCTCAGCTGGTTTGTCGGGCTTCCACGCCCTAGCTGGCTCGAGAGGTTTCCTTGACGCGGTTGGCTCGGCAGGCTCTCATCCCACGTCATGCCTCAGCAGGCTCTCATCCCACGTCATGCCTCAGCAGGCTCTCATCCCACGTCATTCCTCAGCCGGCTCGCCAGGCTCCCATGTCCCAGTGGGATCGTCAGGCTTCACGCCTCAACCGGATCGTCAGGCTCACACGCCTCAGCCGGTTGGCATGGCTCCCACGCCTCTGTCGGTTCGTCGGGCTTCTATGCCCCAGCCGGCTTGTCCAGCGCTCATGCCTCGGCCGGCCCGTCAGGCTCACCCAGGTGGGATGCCGGGTGGTGCTCCTAGGGGTGGGGTACTGTCACGCCTGCTCCCGCTCTCCCTCCCTGGCGCACGAGGGTTGCCATCAGCGATTCATTGCACTCACCTGGACTCAATCACCTGGGTTATTTCCTCCCCTTTATCTGTCTGTTCCCCAGTTCTGTTTCCCGGCTTCAGCATTAATTGTCGTTTGTCATTTTGTTACCCGATTCTGACGTTGTTCCTGTCCTGTTCCATGTCTGTGCTATATAAAATGTTCACTCTCCGTACCTGCTTCTCATCTCCAGTGTCGGTTCTTACAGGTGGAGGTGTTGATGTTTACAGTTGAAGTCAGAAGTTTACATACACCTTAGTCAAATACATTTAAACTCAGTTTTTCAGCCTATCAGAAGCTTCTAAAGCCATGACATAATTTCCTGGAATTTTCCAAGTTGTTTAAAAGGCACAGGCAACTTAGTGTATGAAAACTTCTGACCCACTGGAATTGTGATACTGTGAATTATAAGTGAAATAATCTGTTTGTAAACAATTGTTGGAAAAATTACTTGTGTAATGCACAAAGTAGATGTCCTAAACGACTTGCCAAAACTGTAGTTTCTTAACAAGAAATTTGTGGAGTGGTTGAAAAACGAGTTTTAATGACTCCAACCTAAGTGTATGTAAACTTCCGACTTCAACTGTATATTCAGAACCACATCCCTGTAAAGATTAGAGAGGATCTCATGTTAAATACTGTTAAAAGTAATATGGTTACATGTTCATCTGCCTCACCTAAAATTGTGTTGTTGTGTTGTTGATGTAAATAATATTTTTCTGTTGTTGATGTAAAGAATATTTGTTGGTCCGTTGTGTGAAATGAGGAGCAAACAGACGTTGCACTTGACACTTATGAAATTGCTTATTCCAGTTCATAATAAGCATGCACCCATTAAGAAAATCCCTGTAAAAACTGTTAAATCCCTGTGGATTGATGAGGAATTGAAAAAATGTATGGTTGAGAGGGATGAGGCAAAAGGAATGGCAAATCATTCTGGCTTATATTATTATATATATTCACAACCGATTTGCAAACGTACTGCAAATGTAGAAATCATGTGATTAAACTGAATAAAAAGAAGAAGAAATCACACTATGAAATAAAGATAAATGACCTAAAGATTGATAGTAAAAAGCTTTGGGGCACCTTTAATTACATTTGAGAAAAAAGGCAAACTCAGCTCCATCAATCATTGAATCAGATGGCTCATTCATCACAAAATTTACTGATATTGTCAACTACTTTAATGATTTTAAAGTAGATTAGCAAACTTAGGCATGACATGCCAGCAACAAACGCTGATACTAACATCCAAGTATATCTGACTAAATTATGAAAGACAAGAATTGTAATTTTGAATTCCGTAAAGTGAGTGTGGAAGAGGTTAAAAAAGTATATTGCCACTCCTATTTTCCATATCTTCAATGTAAGCATACTAGAAAGTGTGTGCCCTCAGATCTGGAGGGAAGCAAAAGTCATTCCGCTACCTAAGAATAGTAAAGCCCCCTTTATTGGCTCAAATAGCTGCATGACATAAGTATTTGATCACCTACCAACCAGTAAGAATTCCGGCTCTCACAGACCTGTTKGTTTTTCTTTAAGAAGCCCTCCTGTTCTCCACTCATTACCTGTATTAACTGCACCTGTTTGAACTCGTTACCTGTATAAAAGACACCTGTCCACACACTCAATCAAYCAGACTCCAACCTCTCCACAATGGCCAAGACCAGYGAGCTGTGTAAGGACATCAGGGATAAAATTGTAGACCTGCACAAGGCTGGGATGGGCTACAGGACAATAGGCAAGCAGCTTGGTGAGAAGGTAACAACTGTTGGCGCAATTATTCGAAAATGGAATAAGTTCAAGATGACGGTCAATCACCCTCGGTCTGGGGCTCCATGCAAGAACTCACCTCGTGGGGCATCAATGATCATGAGGAAGGTGAGGGATCAGCCCAGAACTACTGTCAGGACCTGGTCAATGACCTGAAGAGAGCTGGGACCACAGTCTCAAAGAAAACCATTAGTAACACACTATGCCGTCATGGATTAAAATCCTGCAGCGCACGCAAGGTCCCCTGCTCAAGCCAGCGCATGTCCAGGCCCGTCTGAAGTTTGCCAATGACCATCTGGATGATCCAGAGGAGGAATGGGAGAAGTCATGTGGTCTGATGAGACAAAAATAGAGCTTTTTGGTCTAAACTCACTCGCCGTGTTTGGAGGAAGAAGGATGAGTACACCCCAAGAACACCATCCCAACCGTGAAGCATGGAGGTGGAAACATCATTCTTTGGGGATGCTTTTCTGCAAAGGGGACAGGACACTGCACCGTATTGAGGGGAGGATGGATGGGGCCATGTATCGCGAGATCTTGGCCAACAACCTCCTTCCCTCAGTAAGAGCATTGAAGATGGGTCGCGGCTGGGTCTTCCAGCAAGACAACGACCCGAAACACACAGCCAGGGCAACTAAGGAGTGGCTCCATAAGAAGCATCTCAAGGTCCCGGAGTGGCCTAGCCAGTCTCCAGACCTGAACCCAATAGAAAATCTTTGGATGGAGCTGAAAGTCCGTATTGCCCAGCGACAGCCCCGAAACCTGAAGGATCTGGAGAAGGTCTGTATGGAGGAGTGGGCCAAAATCCCTGCCGCAGTGTGTGCAAACCTGGTCAAGAACTACAGGAAACGTATGATCTCTGTAATTGCAAACAAAGGTTTTGTACCAAATATTAAGTTCTGCTTTTCTGATGTATTCAAATACTTATGTCATGCAATAAAATGCAAATTAATTACTTAAAAATCATACAATGTGATTTTCTGGATTTTTGTTTTTAGATTCCGTCTCTCACAGTTGAAGTGTACCTATGATAACAATTACAGACCTCTACATGCTTTGTAAGTAGGAAAACCTGCAAAATCGGCAGTGTTTCAAATACTTGTTCTCCCCACTGTATGTGCCCTTTGTTCATCATGTTGGGGTCGATTATTGTTACTATGTCCGTTGGTGCGTGTGAGTACCTGTGCTGTGTGTTTTTGGGCTTTCGTGCCCTTGTGGATTGCGCAGATGATTACGGGTCTTGTCCCATGTGTTAATCATTGTGCGCATGTGTTATTTATTCGAGGTACTCCTCGCTCTTTTTGTTTGGGTTTCAACCCTGTGTTTTTGTATAGTGTTTGTTTTGTGCCTTTACACTGCACGCCATCATTTGGGGTATAGTAAAAAATCCTATTACGCATTCCTGCGCTTGTCTCACAAATAATTTATACCAGCGTGAACGATGCTGAATGGGTGTAGACAAAGAATAGCTCTCCAGTAGGTGTACCAAAACATTCAAGGGCCATTTTCTCAAAAGTGGGGTTACAAGTTTATCAACTTTCAAAGCATAATTACTTTCCCATTGTTCCTCATCTTTAGTGTATGATATACAATATTCTAGCTCCGAGTCTCTACTTTAATCCAATGTAAAAATCACAATTTCAAATTTTGCTACATACGACTGAATCGATATTTATATTTAATTATATGGAATAAGCACCCTGACTCACTTAACATTAATCCTGGTCTCAATAGCATTCATCCCTCTTTCCACCTCCTGTCCTCTGTACTTCGTCAATGTGTTTTATCCCCCTCTTTTCATTAACATCAAAGCCATGTCATCAATTGGAAAACAGAGAAGAAAACAGAGGGAGGAAAAGAGAGAGAGAGAGAACAAAGTGAACAAAGCCAACAAAGTCTAACCTTCCCTTTAATATTTGACCGAGCCCAGTGGGCCAGAGCGCTGATTATAAAACCTGAAATCCACCAAAATACTGTTTTCTAAGATGAGAGGTAACCATAGATGAATGAAGGTTTCTCATTGTGAGAGAGAAAACKTACAGCATCATCTACAGAGATCATAGGCAGATAACTGCATAGTTTGACCAGAGCAAAAACAAAATTAACAAATGGTGTCATGTCCTCATGGGGCTCTCTCTCAATACTGCTGAGTAAAAGATCGGTTCAAGCAAAAACACTTGTTTTTGAATAGTTGCTCCTGCCAACATAAGCACCTGGATCTTAACGCACTGTTTTTCCCCCACTTTCTTTTTTGCAATGAGTTCAGGCCCAGCTTGGGAAGCGAACCACTGCTGTAGGGCCATGTTGATGGATAAACCAAATGTGGCACCGTTTTCCAAACTCGATCCTGGGAACCCCAATGGGTGCACGTTTTGGTTTTTGCCTTAGCACTACACAGCTGATTTTAAAGTGGAACTGACAGCATTTTAGCAACATGAAATCTTATTAAAATCTGTTCATATCCACCCCCAGGAAGAATGACACAATTTTTTACATTTTCTGACAAGCGAGCACTTAGATATGGTTTTCATAAATTCTTAGAATTTGGGGGATTTACGTATACTAAGACATTTTAAATCATATAGTGGGAAAGTCGCTGTGCGTTTGAACAATTAATAGACACTGCAGTAAATAAAAACATCTGTCTCGTCCATGGCTGGAGTCTACACAGACCAGTGTGCTCTTGACAATCAGAGCTACAGTAGGCCTTTACACAAACAAGCCATTTGCCACACGGATCTGCCATCATTCACTTCAAACTGGACTGTGTGTTTACAGACAGTTGCAACAGCACGACATCAGATCATTAGAACACATTCGCCAAAAGACACAAAATACACCTGAATGGATTTCTGCAAATATGTAAACACCACAGGAGTCTTTTTACAATTTGGGAACTTTGCGGTCCTACTGATCGAACAACCATGAAAAGGTAAGCTCTCGCTCCCTTAGTTATGCACATCAAAAACAACAAGATCAACAACTAACGCTGTGGGGTGTCAGGACAACAACCTCTCTCTCAACGTGAGCAAGACAAAGGAGCTGATCGTGGATTATAGGAAAAGGAGGACAAAACAGGCCCCCAGTAACATCGACAGGACTAAAGTGGAGCGGATCGAGAGMTTCAAGTTCCTTGGTGTCCATATCACCAACAGCTATCTGCTGTAGATGATGCTGTATGTTTTCTCTCTCTCACAATGAGAAACCTTCATTCATCTATGATTACCTCTCATCTTAGAGAACAGTATTTTTGTGGACAGTCGTGACAGTCGTGAAGAGGGCACCTTTTCCCCCTCAGGAGACTGAAAAGTTTTGGCATGGGTCCCCAGATCCTCAAAAAGTTCTAGAGCTGCATCATCGAGGGTATCCTGACCGGTTGCATTACCGCCTGGTATGGCAACCGAAGGCGCTACAGAGGGMAGTGCGTACGGACCATTACATCACTGTGCCAAGCTTCCTGACATCCAGGACCTCTATACTAGGCGTTGTCATTGGAAGGCCCAAAAAATGGTAAAAGACTCCAGTCACCCAAGTCATAGACTGTTCTCTCTGCTACCACATGGCAAACAGTACCGAAGCGCCAAGTCTAGGACCAAAAGGCTCCTTATCAACTTCTACCCCCAAGCCATAAGACTGCTGAGCAACTAAACTAATCAAACGGCCACCCGGACTATTTAGATTGAACCCCCCTCCCCCCTCGTTGTTACACCCCCCTTTGTTGTTACACTGCTGCTACTCACTGTTTATTATCACTTTACAAATGACCTTGGTTAACCTGTACCGCCGCACATTGACTCGGTACCGGTATCCCCTGTATAGCCTCGTTATTGTTATGTAAATTTCTTGTGTTGCATTTTGATTGATTCCATTATTTTTACTTTAATTTAGTAAATATTTTATTAATTATATTTCTTGAACTGCATTGATGTTTAAGGGCTTGTAAGTAAGCATTTCACGGTATGGTCTACACCTGTTGTATTCCGCGCATGTGACAAATAAAATGTGATTTGATTTGCTAACCAGAGCAAGATGAGCTAAAATCTAACAAAGGAGCATTAGATAAACCCTCTCAAACTTTTTCAGCTATTTGGCTGTTAAAATTGCACTGATAAACGATGGAGCCTACTCGTCATTCTACAGCTTGCCTGCGAATGTACGCTTGTCCCAACCACGCACCTAAGCTAACTGGCTAAAGTTAGCTAGCTTGCTAGCTAGCTACTTTCAGACAAATGAGAGAACACCTCACTCTAACCACTTTACTCGGTTAGGCTGTTTACATGTTATCTAGAGCATTCGTGACTAACTAAACTCAGTCAAAAAAGAAACATCCCTTTTTCAGMATGCTGCAAGGAGGCATGAGGACTGCAGATGTGGCCAGGGCAATAAATTGCAATGTCCGTACTGTGAGATGCCTAAGACAGCGCTACAGGGAGACAGGATGGACAGCTGATCGTCCTCTCAGTGGCAGTGACTGCGCTTGTTGTCATTGCAGGCAATCTCAACGCTGTGCGTTACAGGGAAGACATCCTCCTCCCTCATGTGGTACCCTTCCTGCAGGCTCATCCTGACATGACACTCCAGCATGACAATGCCACCAGCCATACTGCTCGTTCTGTGTGTGATTTCCTGTAAGAGAGAAATGTCAGTGTTCTGCCATGGCCAGCGAAGAGCCCAGATCTCAATCCCATTGAGCACATCAGGGACCTGTTGGATCGGAGGGTGAGGGCTAGGGCCATTCCCCCAGAAATGTCTGGGAACTTGCAGGTGCCTTGGTGGAAGAGTGGGGTAACATCTCACAGCAAGAACTGGCAAATCTGGTGCAGTCCATGAGGAGGAGATGCATTGCAGTACTTAATGCAGCTGATGGCCACAACAGATACTGACTGTTACTTTTCATTTTGAACCCCCCCCCCCCCCCCCTTTGTTCAGGGACACATTATTCAATTTCTGTTAGTCACATGTCTGTGGAACTTGTTCAGTTTATGTCTCAGTTGTTGAATCTTGTTATGTTCATACAAATATTTACACATGTTAAGTTTGCTGAAAATAAACGCAGTTGACAGTGAGAGGACGTTTCTTTTTTTGATGAGTTTATTATTTTTTTGCCTTTGTTTAATGACACTGGTCATATTCAGCGGGTGTTGCCCGTTCATAAATTCATCAGTTATTCTGCGCTCTGGCATACTCAGATGGGAGTGCTCTGAAATTGGAGTAGATAGCCAGAGTGAATTTGCAAACACAATAAATATGATAACTGGATAACAGTCGTTCAAGTTCTTGTTAGCTAACCAATTGACACCTGCAACTCTAGCTGTGTATAGCCACTGAAAAACTATACGAGGGGGAAAGTCAGTCACTCACCTACTCCTCCAATGGTATGACATGACATCCTCCTAGCAGCTATCTAGCTAACCTTAGGCTATGTGTTTTTAGCTTGCTACCTAAATAGATACGCTAGCCTATTAGCCACGCTATGACTGACTTGTGATCATTGCCCTTGATAGTTTGATTGTATTGACATTCCCAGCCTTAGTTACATTTGTCTGTTTTTGTCCAAAATATTGAGTCATTGAATCTGAAACAGTGCATCCAGAATGGAGGCAGCAAACAATGTACCAGGCCAGCTGTGATTTACAACCTGATATCAATATTTTTTGGACTACCAAGAAATGTATTGATGATATATATTAATCATGCATTGAAATGCATCCATCTATTCTGCCAACAATGCCATTGTGTACGTCATTCAATGTTGATTCAAATTTAATCTATTTTTAAAACCTCTTATGAAGTTGGTTTTGTAGCATAAACTGGGAATTTGATATATATACATATATATATATATTATTTATTTTTCCTCTTTTTCTATCTTGTCTCATCACTGCAACTCCCCAACATGCTCACGAGGCGAAGGTCGAGTCATGGGTACCCCGAAACATGACCCACCAAAACGCACTTTTTAACATCCACCCACTTAACCCGGAAACCAGCCGCACCAATGTGTTGGAGGAAACACTGTTCAACTGACATCAGCCTGCAGGCGCCCTGTCCACTACACAAGGAGTTGCTAGAGCACGATGAGCCAAGTAAAGCCCCACCTAACCCCGGACAATACTGGGACAAATTTGCACCGCCCTATGGGACTCCCGAACACGGCCTGTTGTGATACAGACCGGGATCGAACCCGGGTCTGTAGTGACGCCTCCCGCACTGCGACGCAGTGTCTTCGACCACTGCGCCACTCGGGAGGCCCGGAATTTGATATTTTGTTACTGATATATATTATGATTGTCTGTTTGTTTCATATCTGCAAAGTAGTTCAAACGCTGTCAGTTCTACTTTAAATGATCAACTCAACTCAAGCTTTGATTATTTGAATTAGCTATGTAGTGCTAAGGAAAAAATTAAGAAGTGCACCCCTTGGGTTCCCCAGGAATGAGTTTGGGAAACGCTGAGATAGGGAGATGCAGAAGTGCACTGCTGGTCAAGTCTTTGGCAAATGCTTGATGAGTTATCATGGGAAAAACTCAAATATATTGGGGAACAGGAATAAATGCTTGAAGACATAGGCTACAGACATATACATCATACAGTATATCTGGAAGGGCATGGGAGAGACATGAGTCTATAGCTACTGAGCCTCCATCTCATGACATCTGGAATGCTGTAACTGTTTTTCCACACACTGGAAAGGCCATAGAGCCGTAGGGTAGTCTATATCACTACAGGCATGCAATTTCATGTGGCGGTATGTTTTTTTAGTGCTGGGTAACCATTCCTTTCCCCTAGGTGACATGACTGAGATACAGAGACAGGATATTAAAAAGTAATAGTCGCCGTCAAAACTAATCAAGACAAAAAACTGCCTTCAAGCCTGGACATGACACTCTGACTAAACTTAGACCAGTAGCACGTAGCACACACGCACACACAGTGATATGTATTTCTGGAGCCCTGGGAAGCGGTGTCTGATTTGTGTCATGGGAATAGAGCGGCAGAAATGTACTGTTATGCTGGTGAATAAGGACCCAAAAGCGACTTAACAGAAACAGAGTCTTTATTCCAGTCTATAACAAAAACGATAATCCTGGATATAATCTCAGGTAAAGTCAAACAGGAAAACTGAAATCCTCTAGGCAGTAGAGGGAACAACTGGATACGCGACCACAGACTGCAGGTCGCGTCGGGAAGGCGCAGGCCGTAGCTGATATAGATACCTGCTCACACGCAGCATCTGAAGAAGGCGGAAACACGACAGGGCGGAACAAGGAACACAGAACAGCAAACATCAAACAAGGATCCGACAAGGACAGAAGCGGAAACAGAGGGAGAAATAGGGACTCTAATCAGAGGGCAAAATAGGGACAGGTGTGAAAGAGTAAATGAGGTAGTTAGGAGAATGAGGAACAGCTGGGAGCAGGAACGGAACGATAGAGAGAGAGAGCGAGAGAGGGAGAGAGGGAGGGGGAGAGAGAGGGATAGAAAGAGGGAAAAACCTAATAAGACCAGCAGAGGGAAACGAATAGAAGGGAAGCACAGGGACAAGACATGATAATCAATGACAAAACATGACAGTACCCCCACTCACCGAGCGCCTCCTGGCGCACTCGAGGAGGAACCCTGGCGGCAACGGAGGAAATCATCAATCAACGAACGGTCCAGCACGTCCCGAGATGGAACCCAACTCCTCTCCTCAGGACCGTAACCCTCCCAATCCACTAAGTACTGGTGACCACGTCCCGAGAACGCATGTCTGCTCTTCTCGTACCTTGTAAATAGGTGCGCCCTCGACAAGGACGGGGGGGGGGAGGGAAGACGAACGGGGGCGCGAAGAAAAGGCTTGACACAGGAGACATGGAAGACAGGGTGGACGCGACGAAGATGTCGCGGAAGAAGCAGTCGCACAGCGACAGGATTGACGACCTGAGAGACACGGAACGGCCCAATGAACGCGGAGTCAACTTGCGAGAAGCTGTCGTAAGGGGAAGGTTACGAGTGGAAACCACACTCTCTGACCGCGACAATACCTAGGACTCTTAATCCTACGTTTATTGCGGCTCTCCACAGTCTGCGCCCTGTAACGGCAAAGTGCAGACCTGACCCTCCTCCAGGTGCGCTCACAACGTTGGACAAAAGCCTGAGCGGAGGGAACGCTGGACTCGGCGAACTGGACGAGAACAGAGGAGGCTGGTACCAAGACTACTCTGAAACGGAGATAGCCCGGTAGCAGACGAAGGAAGCGAGTTGTGAGCGTATTCTGCCCAGGGGAGCTGTTCTGCCCAAGACGCAGGGTTTCGAAAAGAAAGGCTGCGTAATATGCGACCAATCGTCTGATTGGCCCTTTCTGCTTGACCGTTAGACTGGGGATGAAAACCGGAAGAGAGACTGACGGAAGCACCAATCAAACGACAGAACTCCCTCCAAAACTGTGACGTGAATTGCGGGCCTCTGTCTGAAACGGCGTCTAACGGGAGGCCATGAATTCTGAACACATTCTCAATGATGATTTGTGCCGTCTCCTTAGCGAGGAAGCTTAGCGAGGGAATGAAATGTGCCGCCTTAGAGAACCTATCGACAACCGTAAGAATCACAGTCTCCCCGCAGACGAAGCAGACCGGTAATAAAGTCTAAGGCGATGTGAGACCATGGTCGAGAAGGAATGGGAAGCGGTCTGAGACGACCGGCAGGAGGAGAGTTACCTGACTTAGTCTGCGCGCAGTCCGAACAAGCCGCCACGAAACGGCGCGGTGTCACGCTCCTGAGTAGGCCACCAAAACCGCTGGCGAATAAGCAAGCGTACCCCGGGGTGGCCAGCTAACTTGGCAGAGTGAGCCCACTGAAGAACACGCAGACGAGTAGAGACAGGAACGAAAAGAAGGTTACTAGGACAAGCGCGCGCGACGCAGTGGTGTGAGTGCTTGCTTTACTGTCTCTCAATTCCCAGACAGTCAACCCGACAACACGCCCTTCAGGGAGAATCCCTCGGGGTCGGTAGAAGCCACAGAAGAACTAAAGAGACGGGATAAGGCATCAGGCTTGGTGTTCTTATTTCCCGGCGATAAGAATCACGAACTCGAAACGAGCGGAAAAACAACGCCCAACGAGCTTGACGTGCATTGAGTCGTTGGGCAGAACGGATGTACTCAAGGTTCTTATGGTCAGTCCAAACGACAAAGGAACGGTCCGCCCTCCAACCACTGTCGCCATTCGCCTAGGGCTAAGCGGATGGCGAGCAGTTCGCGGTTACCCACATCATATGTTGCGTTCCGATGGGACAGGCGATGAGAAAAATAAGCGCAAGGATGGACCTTATCGTCAGAATGGAAGCGCTGGGACAGAATGGTCCCACGCCCACCTCTGAAGCGTCAACCTCGACAATGAATTGTTTAGTGACGTCAGGAGTAACAAGGATAGGAGCGGATGTAAAACGCTTCTTGAGGAGATCAAAGCTCCCTGGGCGGACCGGACCACTTAAAGCACGTCTTGACAGAAGTAAGAGCTGTGAGAGGGGCAGCCACTTGACCGAAATTACGAATGAAACGCGATAGAAATTAGCGAAACCGAGAAAGCGCTGCAACTCGACACGTGACCTTAGGAACGGGCCAATCGCTGACAGCTGGACCTTAGCGGGATCCATCTGAATGCCTTCAGCGGAAATAACAGAACGAGAATGTGACAGAGGAGACATGAAGGCGCACTTCTCAGCCTTCACGTAGAGACAATTCTCTAAAAGGCGCTGGAGTACACGTCGAACGTGCTGAACATGAATCTCGAGGTACGGTGAAAAAATCAGGATATCGCAAGGTAAACGAAAACAAAGATGTTCAGCATGTCTCTCAGTACATCATTAATTAATGCCTGAAAGACAGCTGGAGCATTAGCGAGACGAACGGCAGAACCCGGTATTCAAAATGCCCTAACGGAGTGTTAAACGCCGTTTTCCACTCGTCCCCCTCTCTGATGCGCACGAGATGGTAAGCGTTACGAAGGTCCAACTTAGTAAAGAACCTGGCTCCTGCAGAATCTCGAAGGCTGACGACATAAGGGGAAGCGGATAACGATTCTTAACCGTTATTCATTCAGCCCTCGATAATCCACGCAGGGGCGCAGAGTACCGTCCTTCTTCTTACACAAAAAAACCCCGCTCCGGCGGGAGGGAAGAAGGCACCACGGTACCGGCGTCGAGAGAAACAGACAGATAATCCTCGAGAGCCTTACGTTCGGGAGCCGACAGAGAGTATAGTCCCCCGAGGGGAGTGGTCCCCGGAAGGAGTCAATACAAAATCATACGACCGGTGAGGAGGAAGGGAGTTGGCTCTGGACCGACTGAAGACCGTGCGCAGATCATGATATTCCTCCGGCACTCCTGTCAAATCACCAGGTTCCTCCTGAGAAGAGGGGACAGAAGAAACAGGAGGATAGCAGACATTAAACACTTCACATGACAAGAAACATTCCAGGATAGGATAGAATTACTAGACCAATTAATAGAAGGATTATGACATACTAGCCAGGGATGACCAAAACAACAGGTGTAAAAGGTGAAACGAAATCAAAAAGGAATGGTCTCACTGTGGTTACCAGATACTGTGAGGGTTAAAGGTAGTGTCTCACATCTGATACTGGGAGAAGACTACCATCTAAGGCGAACATGGCGTGGGCTCCCCTAACTGTCTGAGAGGAATGTCATGTTTCCGAGCCCACGCTTCGTCCATATAACAACCCTCAGCCCCAGAGTCTATCAAGGCACTGCAGGAAGCAGCCGAACCGGTCCAGCGTAGATGGACCGACAAGGTAGTACAGGATCTTGATGGAGAGACCTGAGTAGTAGCGCTCACCAGTAGCCCTCCGCTTACTGATGAGCTCTGGCTTTTACTGGACATGAAATGACAAAATGTCCAGCAGAACCGCAATAGAGACAAAGGCGGTTGGTGATTCTCCGTTCCTCTCCTTAGTCGAGATGCGAATACCTCCCAGCTGCATGGGCTCAGTCTCTGAGCCGGTGGGAGGAGATGGTTGAGATGCGGAGAGGGGGAAACACGTTAACGCGAACTCTCTTCCACGAGCTCGGTGACGAAGATCTACCCGTCGTTCTATGCGGATGGCGAGTGCAATCAAAGAGTCCACGCTGGAAGGAACCTCCCGGGAGAGAATCTCATCTTTAACCTCAGCGTGGAGTCCCTCCAGAAAACGAGCGAGCAACGCCGGCTCGTTCCAGTCACTGAGGCAGCAAGAGTGCGAAACTCTATAGAGTAATCCGTTATGGATCGATCACCTTGACATAGGGAAGCCAGGGCCCTGGAAGCCTCCTTCCCAAAAACTGACGATCAAAAACCCGTATCATCTCCTCTTTAAAGTTCTTGATAATCGTTAGTACACTCAGCCCTTGCCTCCCAGATAGCTGTGCCCCACTCCCGAGCCCGACCAGTAAGGAGTGATATGACGTAGGCGATCCGAGCTCTCTCTCTTGAGTATGTGTTGGGCTGGAGAGAGAACACAATTATCACACTGGGTGAGAAAGGAGCGGCACTCAGTGGGCCTGCCCAGAGTAACAAGGTGGGTTATTAACCCTAGGTTCCGGAGACTCGGAAGACCAGGAAGTAGCTGGTGGCACGAGACGAAGACTCTGAAACTGTCTTGAGAGGTCGGAGACCTGAGCGGCCAGGGTCTCAACGGCTGACGAGCAGCAGACAATTCCTGCTCGTGTCTGCCGAGCATTGCTCCCTGGATCTCGACGGCAGTGTTGCGAGAAGCCGTAGTCGCTGGGTCCATTCTTGGTCGGATCCTTCTGTTATGCTGGTGAATAAGGACCCAAAAGCGACTTAACAGAAACAGAGTCTTTATTCAGTCTATAACAAAAAACGATAATCCTGGATATAATCTCAGGTAAAGTCAAACAGGAAAACTGAAATCCTCTAGGCAGTAGAGGGGAACAACTGGATACGCGACCACAGACTGCAGGTCGCGTCGGGAAGGCGCAGGCCGTAGCTGATATAGATACCTGCTCACACGCAGCATCTGAAGAAGGCGGAAACACGACAGGCGGAACAAGAACACAGAACAGCAAACATCAAACAAGGATCCGACAAGGACAGAAGCGGAAAACAGAGGAGAAATAGGGACTCTAATCAGAGGGCAAAATAGGGGACAGGTGTGAAAGAGTAAATGAGGTAGTTAGGAGAATGAGGAACAGCTGGGAGCAGGACGGAACGATAGAGAGAGAGAGCGAGAGGGGAGAGAGGGAGGGGGAGAGAGGGATAGAAAGAGGAAAGAACCTAATAAGACCAGCAGAGGGAAACAAATAGAAGGGAAGCACAGGGACAAGACATGATAATCAATGACAAAACATGACATGTACACAAACACACAGAGAGCATATCCAGTAGAAAGAGAGAGAGACAGACAGAAAGGAAGGGAGGGAGAGAGGCACAGACAGTAGCACTGACACACACACACACACACACACCACACACACACACACACACAACACACACACACACACACACACACACACACACACACACACACACACACACACACACACACACACACACACACACACACACACACACACACACACACACACACACACCACACAGAGAGAGACGAAATAGGCATGCATCCACACACACACACTCACATGTAATAAGATCGTAACATCCACATCACAGGCGTTTATCTGAGGACAGGAGATTGCTCTGTAAGATGGGTCATATTCTATTCCACAGCGCACAGAAGATGTTTGACACCACAGACAGAGTCTGTCAACAGGAAACAAGAGAAGCCAGCCCCATTCATTCCCCACCATAGAATTTGAATATATAAATCATTCTATCAGAATTAGAAATCATTCTATTTTTACGTCCCCCACCACCACTTTTGAAGCTATCATGAGCAGTGAGTTGTTCAAACTTTTCATTTTAATGATCACTTCACATTTTCTCAAGTTGCAACAAAAGCTAGAAGCAAACTCAACATTTGTATAAAATAACTGAGACACTGGCCATAAAAATAGAAAGAAAGAAATTAATTGTTTTAATTACTCTGCTTTCCTCAAATGAGAAAGTGTTAAAGTGGTGAAAGTGGTTTTGCATAAACCTAGAGCAAACCCAAGGGATCTGATTTAAATTATGTGAAAAATAATGGCAAATTTATTTCCCAAAACGCTATGTCAGATAAATAATGAACAGTTGTACGACACACAGCTCCTCACTCTCTTGCTCCCTGTCTCTTGTGATGAGACAGACAATTTAGACATGATATGAGTAAACATCCCAGAGAGCTCACTCCAACTCTCAAACGGCCAACGTTCTGATTGGAGGGAGATTGAAGGAGTTTCAAAGCATGAGAGCGAGAGCGAGAGTGAAAGAGTATGACAAGAAAGAGAGAGAGCGAGAGAGAGTACACAGCAGCAATATGTGACCTGTTGTCATAAGAAAAGGGTAACCAGTGGAGCACTTAACACCACTGTAAATACAATCTATGTTTATCTGTTTATTTATTTTCCCTTTCGTACTTCAACTATTTGCACATTGCTACAACACTATACATAGCCAACAATAAAACAATAAAACATCTATTCTTTTTAAACTTTTGTGAGTGTAATGTTTACTGTTAATTTCTGATGGTTTATCTCACTTTTGTTTATTGTTTATTTCACTGGCTTTGCCAAGGCAAACATATGTTCCCCATGCCAATAAACCCCCTTAGAATTTAATTGAGTAAATGAGGGAGCAACAACGAATTAGAACGAAAGAGAGCGACATGGGGAAAGGAAGAGAGAGAGAACAAAACGTATCTGGGCCACAACTTCAACCATAGAGACAGGCAAAGCGAACCTAGAGAGCCTGCGAGATAGCTGAAGAGGAGAGAGAGAGGTGGAGAACAGAGAGATTYGAGAGAGAGAGAGAGGGGAGGAGAGACTGAAAACAGAGAAAGAGAGAAAAAGAGAGATTACACAAACATCTGTCGGTGTTCATTTGTTGGAGGGATGGAGCCGCCCATGCACCACTCCAGAGCCACTGTTAATTACAGGCCTGCTAAAACGAATAAACACTCCACTAGCCTCTTCACATAATTCAGATGTAGCAGCACGATGAGCACTATAACGTGAAGTGTGTGTGTGTGTGTGTGTGTGTGTGTGTGTGTGTGTGTATCGTGCCTTCGTTTGTATTACAGAAAAGGGTAACCAGTGGAGCACTTAACACCACTGTAAATACAATCTATGTTTATCTGTTTATTTATTTTCCCTTTCGTACTTCAACTATTTGCACATTGCTACACACTATACATGCCAACAATAAAAACAATAAAAACATTATTCTTTTTTAAACTTTTGTGAGTGTAATGTTTACTGTTAATTTTGATGGTTTATGTCTATTTGTATTTCTTGTTTATTTCACTGGCTTTGCCAAGGCCAAAACATATGTTCCCCATGCAATAACCCCCTTAGAATTTAATTGAGTAAATGGAGGAGCAACAACGAATAGACGAAAGAGAGCGACATGGGGAAAGGAGAGAGAGAGAACGAAAACGTATCTGGGCACCAACTTCAACCATAGAGACAGGCAAAGCGAACCTAGAGAGCCTGCGAGATAGCTGAAGGAGAGAGAGAGAGGTGGAGAACAGAGAGATTGAGAGAGAGAGAGAGAGGGGAGGAGAGACTGAACAGAGAAAGAGAGAAAAAGGAGATTACACAAACATCTGTCGGTGTTCATTGTTGTTGGAGGGATGGAGCCGCCTATGCACCACTCCAGAGCCACTGTTAATTACAGGCTGCTAAACGAATAAACACTCCACTAGCCTCTTCACATAATTCAGATGTAGCAGCACGATGAGCACTATAACGTGAAGTGTGTGTGTGTGTGTGTGTGTGTGTGTGTGTGTGTGTGTGTGTGTGTGTGTGTGTGTGTGTGTGTGTGTGTGTGTGTGTGTGTGTGTGTGTGTGTGGTGTGTC
>NC_036855.1:28550014-28604566 GCF_002910315.2 Salvelinus sp. IW2-2015
ATGTGTGTGTGTGTGTGTGGTGTGTGTGTGTTTGTTTTTGTGTGTGTGTGTTGTGTGTGTGTGTGTGTGTGTGTGTGTGTGTGTGTGTGTGTGTGTGTGTGTAGGCAGGACGGGCGTCTAAATAGTGATGTCACAATACCAGAATTTTGACTTCGATACCGATACAGGGTTAGTGACACGATTCTCGAAACCATCATGATACTCGATACCAAAACGATACCATGGCAAAAATAAGGCATATATGCCAAAGTCACAGAATGGCACGTGATCCAGATAGAAACTCAGCTACTGCTCTTTTCAACCGTTGGCATCTTTTGAGTTCAATGTCATTACATTGAAAAATCTTGATATAAAACATTTCAAGAGGCAGCCATGTTTGCATTAATGAATCAATTATACAACATACAACAATTTTACTTTGTTTTTACCAATCTAACTACATAAGATAAAGGTAATCATTTATTTGAATAGTAAATCTCTATTGATAAACTGTATAAATCAAGATGTACTGTAGCTTAGGCCTATTCACAATACAGGTGAATGCATATTCAATAGGAGTGTGTGCATGCTTTGAGTTATTGAGCTTGTTTAGACTGACTTCATGGGGCTATCGATGACAATTTGTTTCCTTTCCATTTGGGACTTATTTTATTGTACCGACCAACAACAATTTCAAAGAAGTAGCTTATTTTTTTAAAGTGTGCGCTGTCTCTTTAACCAGTAATGATTCAGGAGGCAAAAAGAGGCGCCCATCAGAGCCCTATTCACAGACACAGTAGTTTACTGAGGCAATAGATAATCTTTGGTAGAGACATGAGAGAGAGGCTGATTAAGTAAATTAATAATGTTTTGGTGGCAATCAGCTTGAAATCAGCATACTTTGCATTATGGTTTGCATATTATCAGGAAGCACCAGTGACTAGATCAAAAAAAAAGTTGTCAGGTGTGTGTGTGTGTGTGTGTGTGTGTGTGTGTGTGTGTAGGCAGGACGGGCGTCTAAATAGTGATGTCACAATACCAGAATTTTGACTTCGATACCGATACCAGGGTTAGTGACACGATTCTCGAAACCATCATGATACTCGATACCAAAACGATACCATGGCAACAAAAATAAGGCATATATGCCAAAGTCACAGAATGGCACGTGATCCAGATAGAAACTCAGCTACTGCTCTTTTCAACCGTTGGGCATCTTTTGAGTTCAATGTCATTACATTGAAAAATCTTGATATAAAACATTTCAAGAGGCAGCCATGTTTGCATTAATGAATCAATTATACAATCATACAATCAATTTTACTTTGTTTTTACCAATCTAACTACATAAGATAAAGGTAATCATTTATTTGAATAGTAAATCTCTATTGATAAACTGTATAAATCAAGATGTACTGTAGCTTAGGCCTATTCACAATACAGGTGAATGCATATTCAATAGGAGTGTGTGCATGCTTTGAGTTATTGAGCTTGTTTAGACTGACTTCATGGGGCTATCGATGACAATTTGTTTCCTTTCCATTTGGGACTTATTTTATTGTACCGACCAACAACAATTTCAAAGAAGTAGCTTATTTTTTWAAAGTGTGCGCTGTCTCTTTAACCAGTAATGATTCAGGAGGCAAAAGAGGGCGCCCATCAGAGCCCTATTCACAGACACAGTCAGTTTACTGAGGCAATAGATAATCTTTGGTAGAGACATGAGAGAGAGGCTGATTAAGTAAATTAATAATGTTTTGGTGGCAATCAGCTTTGAAATCAGCATACTTTGCATTATGGTTTGCATATTATCAGGAAGCACCAGTGACTAGATCAAAAAAAAAGTTGTCAGATGAAGTAGATGCTAAGCAACAGGACTGTTTTGCTAGCACAGACTGGAATATGTTCCGGGATTCCTCCGATGGCATTAAGGAGTACACATTAAGGAGTATCAGTCATTGGCTTCATCAATAAGTGCATCGTTGATGTCGTCCCCACAGTGACTGTACGTACATAACCCAACCAGAAGCCATGGATTACAGGCAGCATCTACACTGAGCTAAAGGCTAGAGCTGCTGCTTTCAAGGGGCGGGACTCTAACCTGGAAGCTTATAAGAAATCCCGCTATGCCCGCCGACAAACCATCAAACAGGCAAAGCGTCAATACAGGGCTAAGATCGAATCGTACTACACCGGCTCTGACGCTCGTCAGACGTGGCAGGGCTTGCAAACAATTACAGACTACAAGGGGAAGCACAGCCGAGAGCTGCCCAGTGACACAAGCCTACCAGACGAGTTAAACTACTTCTATGCTCGCTTCGAGGCAAATAACACTGAAACATCAAATCAAATCAAATTGTATTTGTCACATACACATGGTTAGCAGATGTTAATGCGAGTGTAGCGAAATGCGTGTGCTTCTAGTTCTGACAATGCAGTAATAACCAATGAGTAATCTAACCTAACAATTCCACAACTACAACCTTATACACACAAGTGTAAAGGGATAAAGAATATGTACATAAAGATATATGAATAAGTGATGGTACAGAACGGCATAGGCAAGATGCAGTAGATGGTATCGAGTACAGTATATACATATGAGATGAGTAATGTAGGGTATGTAAACATAAAAGTGGCATAGTTTAAAGTGGCTAGTGATACATGTAATACATAAAGATGGCAAGACGCAGTAGATGATATAGAGTACAGTATATACATATACATTATGTTAAGTGCCATTGTTTAAAGTAGCTAGTGATACATTTTTGATAAATTCCCATCAATTTCCATTATTAAAGTGAGCTGGAGTTGAGTCAGTATGTTGGCAGCAGGCACTCAATGTTAGTGGTGGCTGTTTAACAGTCTGATGGCCTTGAGATAGAAGCTGTTTTTCAGTCTCTCGGTCCCTGCTTTGATGCACCTGTACTGACCTCGCCTTCTGGATGATAGTGGGGTGAACAGGCAGTGGCTCGGGTGGTTGTTGTCCTTGATCTTTATGGCCTTCCTGTGACATCGGGTGGTGTAGGTGTCTGGTATGATCCTGGTTATAGATTTGCCCCCAATAGTCGGAAAATGCGTGTGCAGACCTCAAAGCGGACTACCCTCTTGTGATCGAGAGCTTTACGGTTGTGGGCGGAGCAGTTGCCGTACCAGGCGGTGATACAGCCCGTGACAGAAGTGCTCTCGATTGTGCATCTGTAGAAGTTTGTGAGCTGCTTTTGGTGACAAGGCCAAATTTCTTTCAGCCACCTGAGGTTGAAGATGCGCTGCCTGCGCTTCTTCACAACGCTGTCTGTGTGGGTGGGACCAATTCAGTTTGTCCGTGATGTGTACGCCGAGAAAACTTAAAACTTACTACCTCATCTCACTACTTTCCCTGTTGATGTGTAGGGGTGGTGCTCCCTCTGCTGTTTCTCTGAAGTCCACAATCATCTCCTTTGTTTTGTTGACGTTGAGTGTGAGGTATTTTTCCTGACACCACACTCCGAGGGCCTCCTACCTTCCTCCCTGTAGCGTCTCGTCGTTGTTGGTATATCAAGCCTACCACTGTAGTGTCGTCCGCAAACTTGATGATTGAAGTTGGAGGCGTGCATGGCACCAGTCGTGGGTGAACGGGAGTACAGGAGAGGCTTCAGAACGCACCCTTGTGGGGCCCGTGTTGAGGATCAGCGGGGTGGAGATGTTGTTACCTACCCTCACCACCTGGGGGCGGCCGTCAGGAAGTCCCAGTACCCAGTTGCACAGGGCGAGCTTGATGACGAGTTTGGAGGGTACTATGGTGTTAAATTTGCTGAGCTGTAGTCGATGAACAGCATTCTCACATAGGTATTCTCTTGTCCAGATGGGTTAGCGGCAGTGTGCTAGTGTGGTTGCTGATTGCAGTTGTCTGTGAGAACCTGACTTTTGGGGACGGTTAGCAAATAAATAGAGTGGCCTTCTAGGGTGTCACGGTCGGGTGGACAAGGTGATATGCGTGTCCTTGACTAGCTTTCAAAGACACTTCATGATGACGAAAGTGTAGTGCTACGGGGCGTTGAATCAGGGTAATCGTTTAGCTCAGTTATCCTTAGCTTTCTTGGAACAGGAACAAATGGTGGCCCTCTATAGAAAGCATGTGGGAGACAGCAGGCACTGGGATAAGGATGATTGGCATATGTCCGATACACACACAGCCAGCTGGTCTGCGGCATGCTCTGAGGGACGCGGCTGGGGATTGTTTTATTTTTCGTCTGGGCCTGCAGCCTTGCGCAGGGTATACACTTTAAAATGTTTTACCTCACGTCCGGCTGCAGTGAAGGAGGGAAGTCACGCAGGTTTGGACTAGCGGGCCGTTCAGTTGGCACTGTATTGTCCTCAAAGCGAGGCAAAGAAGTATTTAGTCTGTCTGGAGCAAGAATCTGGTCCGCGACGGGGCTGGTTTTCTTTTTGTAATCCGTGATTGACTGTAGACCCTGCCACATACCTCTTGTGTCTGAGCCGTTGAATTGCAACTCTACTTTGTCTCTATACTTACGCTTAGCTTGTTCGATTGCATGAGAGCACCAGCTGTACTGGAAGACTGTGTGATCACGCTCTCTGCAGCCGATGTGAGTAAGACCTTCAAACAGGTCAACATTCACAAGGCTGCAGGGCCAGACGGATTACCAGGACGTGTACTGCGAGTATGCGCTGACCAACTGGCAAGTGTCTTCACTGACATGTTCAACCTCTCCCAGTCTGAGTCTGTAATACCAACATGTTTTAAGCAGACCACCATAGTCCCTGTGCCCAAGAACACTAAGGTAACTTGCCTAAACGACTACCGACCCGTAGCACTCACGTCTGTAGCCATGAAGTGACTTGAAAAGCTGGTCATGGCTCACATCAACGCCATCATCCCAGAAACCCTAGACCCACTCCAATTTGCATGCCGCCCCAACAGATCCACAGATGATGCAATCTCCATTGCACTCCACAACGCCCTTTCCCACCTGGACAAAAGGAACACCTATGTGAGAATGCTATTCGTTGACTACAGCTCAGCGTTCAACACCATAGTGCCCTCAAAGCTCATCAATAAGCTAAGGACCCTGGGATTAAACACCTCCCTCTGCAACTGGATCCTGGACTTCCTGACAGGCCGACCCCCAGGTGGTAAGGGTAGGTAACAAGACATCCGCCACGCTGATCCTCAACACAGGGGCCCCTTAGGGGTCCGTGCTCAGTCCCTTCCTGTACTCCCTGTTCACTCATGACTGCAAGGCCAGGCATGACTCCAATACCATCATTATATTTGCCAATGACACAACAGTGGTAGGCCTGATCACCGACAACGATGAGACAGCCTATAGGGAGGAGGTCAGAGACCTGGCCGTGTGGTGCCAGGACAACCTCTCCCTCAACATGATCAAGACAAATTAGATGATTGTGGACTACAGGAATAAGAGGACCGAGCATGGCCCCATTCTCATCGATGGGGCTGCAGTGGAGCAGGTTGAGAGCTTCAAGTTCCTTGGTGTCCACATAACCAACAAATTAACATGGTCCAAGCACACKAAGACAGTCGTGAAGAGGGCACGACAAAACATATTCCCCCTCAGGAGACTGAAAAGATTTGGCATGGGTCCTCAGATCCTCAAAAGGTTCTACAGCTGCACCATCGAGAGCATCCTGACTTGTTGCATCACTGCCTGGTATGGCAACTGCTCGGCCTCCGACCGCAAGACACTACAGAGGGTAGTGTGCGTGACCCAGTACATCACTGGGACCAAGCTTCCTGCCATCCAGGACCTCTATACCAGGCGGTGTCAGAGGAAGGCCCTAAAAATGATCAAAGACTCCAGCCACCCTAGTCATAGCCAAGTCTAGGTCCAAGAGGCTTCTAAACAGCTTCTACCCCCAAGCCATAAGACTCCTGAACATCTAGTCAAATGGCTAACTATTTGCAGTGGGCCCCCCCCCACCCCTCTTTACAACACTGCTACTCTCTGTTGTCATCTATGCATAGTCACTTTAATAACTTACCTACATGTACATACTACCTCAAATAACCGCTGGCTGCTATTGGTATTTCACTGCTGCTCTTTAATTGCTTGTTACTCTTATTCTTATCTGTATTTTTTTAAACTGCATTGTTGGTTAGGGGCTCGTAAGTAAGCATTTCACTGTAAGGTCTACACCTGTTGTATTCGGCGCATGTGACTAATACAATTTGATTTGATAGTGAATTGATGTTAGCTGCAGCTGTAAGCTAGCAAAGAAAGTTAGCCTACAAAGCTGGAGGCTACTGGTTGGTATCTTCTTGCATTGTAAAGTGTTCTAGCCTGTATGGACATTGTTTTGCAAACAGTAATGAACAGTTTCAACATTTCTACATGCCATGTCACATTATTCAAGTGTGTTACCTTCTGCGCAGCATGAGTTGGGAGTTAACATGATGCAGCCCAGACTGCCAATGAAGGCTAAAGGCGTCCGCATACATAGGCTTGGTTTTATTCTAGCAGAACACAGCTAGACAATATGAACGTTCCCTAAAGACCTTCACTTCAAAAACGGGAAAGAAAGCAGAAATATTACTTTATCCCACTTGAGCCACCATAGAAACATGCCCAATAACACTTCCTCAAACTAGGCTGAATTAATCTAAGATAAATCAAGAAATCTGTAAGGAATTGACGTTTTTGCCGAGGAGGTCTTAGTCACACAACTTTACATCTAACTAAGATGTTTGGTGCAGTATTTCTCAAGTGAAAAAATGTGCATGAAAACTAGTCATCTCTCGTTGAATGACAACAAACATTTCATGTTCCCACTCCTACTAGGAGTGGTACTGTTGACCATTGACAGATGAAGGGGCATAGACTTTGGCTACCGATCTTCGACTTGCCTCAAATGTTTTTGTGTGCACGAAAAGCGCAAGAATCCCTGCCGAAGACCAAAACAAACAAAAACATCACAAAATTCTTTCATAATATATGCACAAACTGTTTCGACTGGGAAATATAAGTTAAGCTTAAGTGGAGTGGGCACTGTGCGCTCACGCTATAAAGGGCACACCGACTGCACTGATAGACAGTATTGATCAGTGAGACACATTTGACAGAAGTATCAAAGTACCAAACTATTTTTCATGTTCTTGTATCGAAAAAGTACAAATGTTTTAGTGTGCCGTGCAACACTACTTATAAGCGTGCAACTTTACATTTTCTCTGCGTGTCTGTGTAACAGTGTGAGACAGACAGAACGCACAGACCGACAACACTACTGTGTTCAATAATAAATGTTATGATGGAGAGAAACAATCATTAATCAGTAAACGTTTCAACTTCATCTTCAATTTGTATTGTCAAAACATCCTGTGGCGGCTGTCATCTAGAGCAATTGGGGAAGCAATTGGGGAAGAGAGAGCTAGAGAGAGAGAGCTAGAGAGAGAGAGAGAGAGAGAGAGAGAGAGAGAGAGAGAGAGAGAGAGAGAGAGAGAGAGAGAGAGAGAGAGAATAAAATGCAAATTAATTACTTAAAAATCATACAATGTGATTTCCTGGATTTTAGGTACACTTCTCTCACAGTTGAAGTGTACCTATGATAAAAATTACAGACCTCTACATGCTTTGTAAGTAGGAAAACCTGCAAAATCGGCAGTGTGTCAAATACTTGTTCTCCCCACTGTATATACTGTATTCTAGTCAAGGCTCATCCTACAAACTACTGCCCTACACACCATTTCTATTCATACACTACCGTTCAAACGTTTGGGGTCACTTAAAAATGTCCTTGTTTTTGAAAAAAACAAACATTTCTTGTTCATTAAAATAACATCAAATTGATCAGAAATACAGTGTAGACATTGTTAATGTTGTAAATGACTATTGTTTTTTATGGAATATCTACAAAGGCTTACAGATGCCAATTATCAGCAACCATCACTCCTGTGTTCCAAAGGCACATTGTGTTAGCTAATCCAAGTTTATCATTTTAAATGGCTAATTGATCATTAGAAAACCCTTTTGCATTTATGTTAGCACAGCTGAAAACTGTTGTCCTGATTAAAGAAGCAATGAAACGGTCCTTCTTTAGACTAGTTGAGTATCTGGAGCATCAGCATTTTGGGGTTTGATTACACGCTCAAATGTCCAGAAACATAGCACTTTCTTCTGAAACTCGTCAGTCTATTCTTGTTCGGAGAAATGAAGGCTATTCCATGCGAGAAATTGCCAAGAAACTGAAAATGTCGTGCAACGCTGTGTACTACTCCCTTCACAGAACAGGGCAAACTGGCCCTAACCAGAATAGAAAGAGGAGTGGGAGGCCCCGGTGCACAACTGAGCAAGAGTACAAGTACATTAGAGTGTCTAGTTTAAGAAATAGACGCCCCACAAGTCCTCAACTGGCAGCTTCCTTAAATAGTACCCGCAAAACACCAGTCTCAACGTCAACAGTGAAGAGGCGACTCCGGGATGCTGGCCTTCTAGACAGAGTTGTAAAGAAAAATACATATCTCAGACTTGCCAATAAAAATAAAAGATTAAGATGGCCAAAATAACACAGACACTGGACAGAGGAACTCTGCCTAGAAGGCTAGTATCCCGGTATCGCCTCTTCACTGTTGACGTTGAGACTTGTGTTTTGCGGGTACTATCTAAACATCTCACAGCAAGAAATGTCAAATGTGGTGCAGTCCATGAGGAGGAGATGCACTGCAGTACTTAATGCAGGTGGTGGCCACACCAGATACTGACTCTAACTTTTGATTTTGACCCCCCCCTTTGTTCAGGGCACATTCTTCAATTTCTGTTAGTCACATGTCTAACTTGTTCGGTTTATGTCTCAGTTGTTGAATCATATGATCATACAAATATTTACATATGTTAAGTTTGCTGAAAATTAACACAGTTGACAGTGAGAGGACATTTCTTTTTTTGCTGAGTTTAGAATGCCAAAGGCTGCAATTGATGCAAATGGAGGATTCTTTGACAAAATAAAAGTTTGAAGGACACAATTATTATTTCAATTAAAAACCATTTTTTATAACCTTGTCAACGTCTTGACTATATTTCATTTAAGTTTTCATGGAAAACAAGGATATTTCTAAGTGACCCCAAACTTTTGAACGTGTATAGTGTATATTGTCCATAATGTCTATACACACCATCAAATACATACTGTATATTCATATTCTGGACTCTGATATTGCTTGTTCTGATATTTCTTCACTCCTTTCTTGTAAGTTTTTGGATTTGTTTTGTATTGTTAGTTATTACCGCGCTGTTGGAGTCAAAAACATAACCATTTCGCTGCACCTATGTGCAAAATCTGTGTGCGCTACCAATAAAATTTGATTTGAAATTAGATGTGCTGAAATAAAAGCAATTTCCGAAAAAGAACACTGGGATTAAGTGATATTATACCTGATCTCGCAAACAATGTAAAGTATGTATAGATAGGTGTAATCTAGAGCCAAGCGTGTTGATTATTAGTCTGAGGGTATTCTGCTATTGAATTATGCAACAGAACGTGACAACAGCAGTAATTAATGTGGCAGTCTAGACAGCACAGGTAGGCCTAGAGAGAGGTTGTGGTTTCAGCCCCGTTCCTCCCCTTTATTTTAATGTGTTCATTATTGCAAATTAGCACATACTTTTCTTTATTTTAAGACAACAAAATAAAATAAAAACCTGATACCATTACAACATGTATACAGTAAACAATACGAAAAATGTTGAGGGTTAAAAAAACAGCAGCATTGCAGTTCTTGACACAAACAGGTGCACCTGGCACCTACTACCATACCCCATTCAAAGGCACTTAAATATTTTGTCTTGCCCATTCACCCTCTGAATGGCACACATATACAATCCATGTCAACATCCTTCTATAACCTGTCTCCTACCATTCATCTACAATGATTGAAGTGAATTTAACAAGCAACATCAATAAGGGATCACTGCTTTCACCTGGTCAGTCTATGACATGGAAAGAGCAGGTGTTCTTCATGTTTTGTACACTCAGTGTATGAGTGCATTCTTAGAAAAAAGATTTTACAATAAATTGAATATCTGAATTCCCACCAAAATCCCTGAGCTCCATTCATTATTTTGTCCATGCCAGTAAAATGTGTTATTTGCTATAATTAATTCAACACCTGATGGATTTTTAAAATGATCTTCATCTATTGTCCAACTGTTGCATTTATTAGAATTGTTTTTAAAACCTTTTAACAATTTTGATGACCGTTCCTACATTAAACCCCATTTGACTGTTGTTTTCTATGTGATGACTATCATTTCCCTGAAATGGTTAGGTAGGACAAGTGTTTCCCAACTCTAGTCCTCCAGTACCCCCAGCAGCACACATTTTTGTTGTAACCCTGGACATGCACACCTGATTCAACTTGTGAGATTGTCAGGGGAAACAAAAGCGTGCGCAACTCGAGGACTGGAGTTGGGAACACTGGGTTAGACAACACTGCATCTTGAGGAGACAGATGTTCCACCCCACGGTTCTAAATTATTTTACTGTGACCTGTTACAGTACTTAGCTGTCAGAATTCTACCTTGTGACATATCAGATTAATAAACCAAATGGGCCACACTCAAACCACTTACAAGCAGGCACTCAATTATCCAATTAATCTCTTATAATCTAGCCTAATTAGCTACAGTGCCTTCAGAAAGTATTCAAACCCCATGAATATTTCCACGTGCTACAGCCTACATTTAAAATTGTTTAAATTGTGATTTTGTGTCACTGGCCTACACACAATACCCCATAATGTCAAAGTGGAATAATGTTTTTACAAATTAATAAAAAGAAATGACAATCTGAAATGTCTTGAGTCAATACATTTTCAAACACTTTGTTGTGGCAAACCTAAATACGTTCAGGAGTAAAGATTTGCTTAACTTCTTTGGGACAGGGGGGCAGTATTGAGTAGCTTGGATAAAAAGGTGCCCAGAATAAACTGCCTGCTACTCTGTCCTAAAAGCTAGAATATGCATATAATTAGTATATTTGGATAGAAAACACTCTGAAGTTTCTAAAACTGTTTGAATGATGTCTGTGAGTATAACAGAACTCATATGGCAGGGGAAAACCTGAGGAAAAATCCAACCAGGAAGTGGGAAATCTGAGGTTTGTAGTGTTTCAACTCTTTGCCTATACAAGATACAGTGGAAATGGGGTCATGTTGCACTTCCTAAGGCTTCCACTAGATGTCAACAGTATTTAGAACCTTGTTTGATTCTTCTACTATAAAGGAGGGGGGAATGAGAGGGGATTGAGTCAGAGGTCTGGCAAAGTGCCACGAGCTGGCCATGTGCATTCACATGAGAGGTAGCTTGCGTTCCATAGCATTTCTGAAGACAAAGAATTCTCCGGTTGGAACATTATTGAAGATTTATGATAAAAACATCCTAAAGATTGATTCTATACTTAGTTTGACATGTTTCTACGGACTGTAATATGACTTTTCGTCTGAACTTTCGCCCGGGCCATGCCAGCGCGTCGTCAGTTTGGATTGTGTACTAAACGATTGGAACCAGGTGTGTGTAATGACGAGACAAGTCCGGGGTTGATGAGTGAAGGGCGTTTGCCAGCAGTAGGTTCGGCAGCAGTTACTGTAGAAGGCCTAAGCTGGACAGGAGGGGGAGCCAAAGCGAAGGCTGGTGTGACAGGCTCCTCAGTCGAGCAGTGAATTTCAAACACAGATTCAACCACAGATTCAACCACAAAGACCAGGGAGCTTTTCCAATGGCGCGCAAAAAAGGGTACCTAATACAAAAAAACACATTGAATATCCCTTTGACCATGGTGAAGTTATTAATTACACTTTTGAATGGTGTGTCAAAGATACAGGCGTCCAGCCTAACTAAGTTGCCGGAGAGGAAGGAAACCGCTCAGGGATTTCACCATCAGGCCAATATGTCACGCCCTGACCTTAGTTCCTTTTTTATGTCTCTATTTTGGTTTGGTCAGGGCGTGAGTTGGGGTGGGCATTCTATGTGTTTTCTATGTTTTCTATTTCTATGTGTTTGGCCTGGTATGGTTCCCAATCAGAGGCAGCTGTCTATCGTTGTCTCTGATTGAGAACCATACTTAGGTAGCCTGTTCCCACCTGTGTTTGTGGGTAGTTGTTTTCTGTTTTGTGTGTCTGCACCAGCCAGAACTGTTTCGGTCGTTCTCGTTGTTATTTTTGTTATTAGTGTTCATTAAATAAATATGGACACGTACCACGCTGCGTATTGGTCCGATCCTTCCTCCTCATCTTCCCAGGACGAGAATCGTTACAGAACTACCCACCACCAACGGACCAAGCAGCGTGGAAAAAAGGAGGAATGGACATGGGAGGACATTCTGGACGGGAAGGGATCCTACACGTGGGAGGAGATCCTGGCTGGAAGGGATCGCCTCCCATGAGAACAGGTGGAGGCAGCCAGGAGAGCAGAGGCAGCAGGAGAAGGGAACCAGCGGTACGAGGGAACACGTCTGGCAAGGAAGCCCGAGAGGCAGCCCCCAAAATGTTTTTTGGGGGAGGCACACGGGGAGTGTGGCGGAGTCAGGTTGGAGACCTGAGCCCACTCCCCGTTCTTACCGGGGCGAGCATGTGACTGGTCAGGCCCCGTGCTATGGGGTGATGCGCACGGTGTCTCGGCCGAGCATCCACAGGCCGGTGTGCTCGGTGCCAGCGTCCCGCATTTGCCGGGTGGAAGCTGGCATCCAGCCAGAGCGAGTGGGGCCAGATCTGCGCTCGAGACCGCCAGTGCGCCTCCACGGCCCAGTGTATCCGGTGCCTCGGCCAAGGAAGAGGCCTCCTGCATGTCTCCCCAGCCTGGTGAGTCCTGTGCCTGTGCTAAGCCCTAACCCTCCTGCATGTTTCCCCAGCCTGGTGAGTCCTTTGCCTTCTCCCAGAGCCAGGCCTCCTGTGTGTCTCTCCATTCCAGTGATGATCCATGACACGAAGCCTCCAGTGGCCTAGTTATAGTTTTGACTTAAATCTATGGCAAGTCTTGAAAATGGCTGTCTAGCAATGATCAACAACCAACTTGACAGAGCTTGAAGAATTTTATATTTTAAATATTGTATTATACAGGTGTGCAAAGCTCTTAGAGACTTACCCAGAAAGATTCACAGCTGTAACATGTATTGACTCAGGGGTGTGAATACTTACATAAATTAGATATTTCTGTATATTATTATCAATAAATTTGCAAATGTTTTCACTTTGTCATTATAGGCTATTATGTGTAGATATTTAATCGATCTTGAATTCAGGCTGTGACACAACAAAATGCAGAATAAGTCAAGGGGTATGAATACTTTCTGAAGGCACTGTATATCAGGGGTGTCAACCATTCAATCTGGCCCGCAGGTGGTTTGAGATGAAAACATTTTTTAAGAATAATTTTGGGACAATCTCAATCGACATTGAAATGACTTAAAACAAATTGAAAATTATAATGGACCTGGATCTACATTTATTGTGTCTTCACTCTGTCCAACTTTCTAACAGTCATCGAAACTTAAGCTAGACGGTCAGGGAACATCGGAAATATTATTTGCACATTTTGACAGCAAGGATTCCAAGGAAATATAATACATTTTAAGTGCTGCCCTCCGGACCTTGGTGAGAGACCCAATGCGGCCCAAGAGGAAAAATTCGTTTGACACCCCTGAGGTAGGCCTATATTACCTCATCATCAACTTTCACCTGACAGTTCTGATACTGAAGAGCACCAACTCAGCCATTAACCTTTCTTGGGCAAGAGAGACGGTAGCGTCACACCTCTTCAACAGCCAGTGAAACTGCTGGGCGCCAAATTCAAATACAGAAATACTCATTATAAAAATTCAGAAAACAAAACATATTTTACATAGGTTTAAAGATGAATTTCTTGTGAATCCAACCACGGTGTCAGATTTAAAAAATGCTTTACGGCGAAAGCATACCTTACGATTATTTGAGAACATAGCCCACTAGACAAATCATTACAAACAGTAGCCAGCCAAGTAGAACAGTTACACATGTCAGAAATAGAGATAAAATGAATCCCTTACCTTTGATGATCTTCATATGGTTGCACTCAGCAGACATTCATTTACTCAATAAATGTTCCTTTTGTTCGATAAAGTCTCTTTATATCCAAAAACCTCTGTTTTGTTTGCACGTTTTCTTCAGTAATCCACAGGCTCAAACGCAGTCAAAACAGGAAGACAAAAAAATCCAAATTGTATCCGTAAAGTTCATAGAAACATGTCAAACGATGTTTATATTCAAACCTCAGGTTGTTTTTAGCCTAAATAATCTATAATATTTCAACCGGACAATAACYTCGTCAATTTAAAAGGTAAACAAGAAACGCACTCTCTCGGTCGCGCGCATGAAAAAGCTCTGTGACACTTTCGAGTCCACTCATTCAGACTGCTCTTCTTCATTTTTCAGAATACAAGCCTGAAACAATTTCTAAAGACTGTTGACATCTAGTGGAAGGCATAGACCTGTCTCTTATACACATCTAGATGTGTATAAGAGACAGGTTATACTCACAGACACTATTTTAACAGTTTTGGAAACTTTAGAGTGTTTTCTATCCAAATCTACCAGTTATATGCATATCATATATTCTGGGCCCAAGAAGCAGGCAGTTTAATTTGGGCATACATTCCATCCAAAATTCCGAATGCTGCCCCATACCCTAGTGAAGTTAAAACTTCTTCAGCTGCAGGGGCAGTATTGAGTAACCTGGAAAAAGGTGCCCATTTCAAACGGCCTCGTACTCAATTCTTGCTCGTACAATATGCATATTATTATTACTATTGGATAGAAAACACTCTCTAGTTTCTAAAACCGTTTGAATTATTTCTCTAAGTGAAACAGAACTCCTTCTGCAGCCCACTTCCTATCCGGAAGTGAGATTTCTGAAAGCGAGGTCTCTGTTCAAGAGCTTGCCTATAAATGGGCATGTCACTTAGGACTATACATACACGTCATACACCTTCCCCTGGATGTCAAGAGGAAGTGAGAGCAGAAATGAGTTGATTATCTTGTTCTGAGGTGGAATACATCATCTTGGAATGAGGGGTCCGCCATTTTTTTTTCTTTTCGAAAGCGCGAAGTTGGACCTGAAATCGCCTTCTGGAAAGCTGTCGTTATGGGCGAATACAATCTCCGGCTTAGATTTTATTTGATACATGTCACAATATCATCCTAAAGTATGTTTTTTCAATATAGTTTTATTATATTATTGAAATTTATTCGGGACTTTAGGCGTGTTGCGTTGTATGACTTTGTTCACGAAGGAGAGGTTAGCGCCGCATGGCCAGTGTGCTTGCTAATTCAAGAGGGAAAGAGTTCGTTCTGAATCCAAACAAAGACGGTTCTGGACAAAGGACCCCTTGTACAACATTCTGATGGAAGATCAACAAAGGTAGGACCCAATTTGGGATGCTATTTCATATATCTGTCGAACTGTGCTATCGCTACCGATTACCTGGAATCAATGCTGTTGTGTGTTAGCTATTGTAGTAAGCTAATATAACGCTATATTGTGTTTTCGCTGTAAAACACTTAAAAAATCGGAAATATTGGCTGTATTCACAAGATCTTTGTCTTTCATTTGCTATACACCATATATTTTTCTGAAATGTTTTATGATGAGTAATTAGGTATTTGACGTTGGTGTCTGTATTTACTCTGGCTACTCCCGTGCTATTTCTGACTGTAGCTGTGATGGTAGCAGTAATGTAAAACAGATTTATAGCTCAAATATGCAAATTTTTCGAACAAAACATAGATTTATTGTGTAACATGTTATAGGACTGTCATCTGAGGAAGTTGTTTCTAGGTTAGTTTGGTTGGTTCTAGGTTAGTTAGGTTGGCTTTGTGCATGCTACCTGCATGCTACCTGTGCTGTGAAAAATGTCTGTCTTTTTTTGTATTTGGTGGTGAACTAACATAAATATACGTGGTGTTTTCGCTGTAAAACATTTTAAAAATCGGACATGTTGGCTGGATTCACAAGATGTTTATCTTTCAAATGCTGTATTGGACTTGTTAATGTGTGAAAGTTAAATATTTTAAAAATATATATTTTGAATTCGCGCCCTGCACTTGAGCTGGATGTTGTCATAAGTGTACCGGTGTCGGGCTTGCAGCCTGAAGAAGTTTAAGCAAATCTGAAGTGGCGCCCTAATACAGTATCTATATAGTGCATTACTTTTGGCCAGAAATAGTTTGCCCCAGCAAGCCCTTCTGCAGAGTCTGGTTGGCTATTGAACTGTATATGTTGATTCCGGTTGGAGCCCCACGGTTATTTTTCCAGAAGAAAGTTTGTTTACAAGTTTGGGAGGGTTGTTCAGTCCTGGAGAGAAACAAAGAGAACAGCCAGAGGCTGGTGGTACACACACACGCGCGCACACACACACACACATCAGCCAGAAGTGTTGTTGTGGACACACACTGCTGTAAAGGGTACATTTGTACCCATAAGCCTCCCTCAAGTCTTTCCCCCTCCCTGAACGGCAGAGTGTGACGTGTGACGTGCTGTGAGACGGAAAGATAATGCCAGCTTTGTATGAATGTCTGTGCTTGAGGAGGAGTAGAAAGGAGTGCAAAGAAGAGGAAAGGAGAGGAGTCAAACCGGCAGACGCTCACCCCCAGGCCTGGTCTTGTGCCTCTGATATAGAGATCACATACAAACACACACACACTGACCCGGTGCAGTGAGGGTTTCACACAAAAACATAACCTATCTTCTGATACATGCGTTATCAATCAGGTACCATAGTGAGTGTTCACTACCCTGCCAGGTCTCTGGTCATTTAATGCAGCTTCTCGCCTCGCGCTGAGGTAACAGTGGTTTGTTTGGGTAATGGCTGCATAACATAAGGCCGAGGTCAATTAAAATTGTGTGTGTGTGTGAATAGAACTTCAGAGTCCAGCTAGGGGCGGCACAGTGGAAAGCCACTTTGCAAGGAAACACTTCAGAGTTAAGTTAGGAAACACGTCTATTGCAGAACAACATACAGTCGACTAAGTGTGAGACAATCACATATCACAGTCATTCCAAGTAAAACCTTCATTAAAAAAGCAGCTATTAGTGATAGTAAGAAAAGACAACCTATAGGTAGGCCTACAGTATAGCTAAAGAATATCCTATGTGGCCCACCCTAGCTGTACACGGTCCTCCTTTTCCTGTAGTCCACAATCATCTCCTTTGTCTTGATCATGTTGAGGGAGAGGTTGTTGTCCTGGTACCACACGGTCAGGTCTCTGACCTCCTCCCTATAGGCTGTCTCATTGTTGTCGGTGATCAACGATGAGACAGCCTGTAGTGAGTTTAAATGGCCACTTAAATGGCCACCAGGGAATTAATCTGTCCGACTGTCAATCTGATATATTCTTCCTCTCTCTAATTGTCTATGCATCTCTCCATCTCTCCACCTGTATGTGTGATCACAATCAGATAAGCCAAATTGGTGAGATATTTTGAAATGTTCAATTTACAGCAGCCAACAACATGTAATAACCATAGTCTTACTGCTCTCAGTTGTGCTTCCATGTTGAAGGTCCAATCTACTGTATTACCAGTAGATCCTCCACAGTTTCTTAGAATTAAGCTTTGAGAGAGAGATAGAGAGTAACCCCTCTGTTTTACCTGTGTCTGCACTGTTAGATTGGCTTAATCCTCTTTCAGCACGCTGAAACATTCCGCTAATGCTCTACTCTRAAGGCGTGTGTGTGTGTCTACACTCCAGGATCTGAGACTATGTGCTCAGCTCAAGGTAAATCTTTCTGTTTTTAGTTTTACTTCCTTTATAAAAATATTTAATGACAGTTACAAAAAACCTTGGCTTCATCTCCTAAACCTTTGCTTTGTCATGGCCTCTAAGCCTAGGAAAAAGCTGTTTTCAGACTTAAAACATTTGTCAGACTTTACTCTCAATGCTACCTACTTCTGTCAGTCAAGCTCACAGGTCTACAGAGAGGGAGCTTTTGTACCCGGTGATGTTACAGACTAGTAAACTACTCAACTCTATTGACTGTCTGATTCAGAAAATGTATCTTTCTTTTCTCCCTTCCTTGGATTTAATCACTGATTGATATAGGATATGATTGCACAATGTGCACATTATATGTGCATGTGGTACAGAAGCAGATTATTAAACCACACAAAATAAACCACTCATATCCAATCATGTGCAATCATATGCTCCTATATCATTCGCAATTAGTGATTAATCCAAGGATAGGAGAAAAGAAAGATACATTTCCTGAATATTTGTGTTTCTCAGACTGTCAATAGAGTTGAGTAGTTTAGTAGTCTGTAATATCACCAGGTACAAAAGCTCCTGTCACGTTCGTTGGAATAAATGTCCAAGGCGCAGTGGATGTTGAGTTCCACATAATTTAATGATAAAGTGAAACTTAACAAAGACAAAAACAAATAAACAATAAACTAACAACGAACCGTGACTACATACAGTGGGGAGAACAAGTATTTGATACACTGCTGATTTTGCAAGTTTTCCTACTTACAAAGCATGTAGAGGTCTGTAATTTTTATCATAGGTACACTTCAACTTGAGAGGCGGGAATCTAAAACAAAAAATCCAGAAAATCACATTGTATGATTTTTAAGTAATTAATTTGCATTTTATGTGCATGACATAAGTATTTGATACATCAGAAAAGCAGAACTTAATATTTGGTACAGAAACTTTGTTTGCAATTACAGAGATCATACGTTTCCTGTAGTTCTTGACCAGGTTTGCACACACTGCAGGCAGGATTTTGCCCACTCCTCCAACAGACCTTCTCCAGATCCTTCAGGTTTCGGGCTGTCGCTGGGCAATACGACTTTCAGCTCCATCCAAAGATTTTCTATTGGTTCAGGTCTGGAGACTGGCTAGGCCACTCCAGGACCTTGAGATGCTTCTTACGGAGCCACTCCTTAGTTGCCCTGGCTGTGTGTTTCGGGTCGTTGTCATGCTGGAAGACCCAGCCACGACCCATCTTCAATGCTCTTACTGAGGGAAGGAGGTTGTTGGCCAAGATCTCGCGATACATGGCCCCATACATCCTCCCCTCAATACGGTGCAGTCGTCCTGTCCCCTTTGCAGAAAAAGCATCCCCAAGAATGATGTTTCCACCTCCATGCTTCACGGTTGGGATGGTGTTCTTGGGGTTGTACTCATCCTTCTTCTTCCTCCAAACACGGCGAGTGGAGTTTAGACCAAAAATCTCTAATTTTGTCTCATCAGACCCATGACCTTCCCCTTCCTCCTCTGGACATCCAGATGGTCAATGGCAACTTCAGACGGGCCTGGACATGCGGCTGCTTGAGCAGGGGGCCTTGCGTGCACTGCAGGATTTTAATCCATGACGGCGTAGTGTGTTACTAATGGTTTTCTTTGAGAATGTGGTCCCAGCTCTCTTCAGGTCATTGACCAGGTTCCTGCCGTGTAGTTCTGGGCTGATCCCTCACCTTCCTCATGATCATTGATGCCCACAGAGGTGAGATCTTGCATGGAGCCCCAGACCGAGGGTGATTGACCGTCATCTTGAACTTCTTCCATTTTCTAATAATTGCGCCAACAGTTGTTGCCTTCTCACCAAGCTGCTTGCCTATTGTCCTTTAGCCCATCACAGCCTTGTGCAGGTCTACATTACCCTGATGTCCTTACACATCTCTCTGGTCCTTGGCCATTGTGGAGGAGGTTGGAGTCTGTTTGATTGAGTGTGTGGACAGGTGTCTTTTATACAGGTAACGAGCTCAAACAGGTGCAGTTTAATACAGGTAATGAGTGGAGACAAGTGGGCTTCTTAAAGAAAAACTAACAGGTCTGTGAAGAGCCGGAATTCTTACTGGTCGGTAGGTGATCAAATACTTATGTCATGCAATAAAATGCAAATTAATTACTTAAAAATCTACAATGTGATTTTCTGGATTTTTGTTTTAGATTCCGTCTCTCACAGTTGAAGTGTACCTATGATAAAAATTACAGACCTCTACATGCTTTGTAAGTAGGAAAACCTGCAAAATCGGCAGTGTATCAAAATACTTGTTCTCCCCATGTAGGTGCTACGTGCCACTAACTCAAAACAATGTCCCATAAAACACAGGTGGAAAAGGCTACCTAAATATGATCCCCAATTAGAGACACCGATTACCAGCTGCTCTAATTGGGAATCATACCAATCACCAACATAGAAATAAATAACCCAGAACCCCACATAGAAATACCTAACTAGAACAACCCCAGTGTCACGCCCTGACCTTAGAGAGCCTTTTTATTCTCTATTTTGGTTGGTCAGGGTGTACAAGGTGGGTACTCTAGTTTGTATATTTCTATGTTTGGCCTGGTATGGTCCCCCAATCAGGGCAGCTGTCTTCGTTGTCTCTGATTGGGAGACATATTTAGGCAGCCTTTTCCAACTGTTGTTTGTGGAGATCTTGTATTTGTATTGTGCTGCTGTAGCCCTACAAAGCTGTACGTTTCGTTTTGTTACTCTTATTTGTTTTGTTTGCTGGTTCACATTAAAAAAATTATGACGCCTTCCACGCTGCACCTTGGTCCAATCCTTCAAACAACGATCGTTACACCCAGTCACGTTACACCCAGCGTGACAGCTCCTCTCTGTAGGCCTGTGAGTGAGTGAGTTAGTGTGAAGAAATGTATGCTTTCACACATTCCAGTTATATAATATCATCAGAGCAGCGATAACTAAGAAAGGGAAGAGAAAAGTATTTTAATGAGGCCAGAGTGAGTGAAACTTTGGAAGGGGAAGAAGAATGATGAAAGGAGAGTGTGAGGGATTGGAGAGAATCATTTTTTTTTTGTCCTCGTTGAGTTGAGGTGCTGTCCTCTAGGTTTGACCGTGTCACAGATAGTAATATAACCGCAGCAAAAAAAGAAACGTGCTCAGGGCCAAGGGAACCCCTCCACCCTCTGTTCCTCTGAGGGTTGAGGAGATGTTGTTATCCAGTCTGTCCAATATGAGCAGTCAGCCAAACACCAGGCCAGCAAACACTAAGCGATTAACCTTGGACAGTAGACAGGTGTGTGGGTGTGGTCTGTCAGGTCTGTCAAAACAGTAGCCAGAGTGGACTTAACTGTTAATTTAGCATAGTTTGATTTAATTCCGTGGTGTAGAATATTGATTATGGTACAACGGAAAACCATCATGTTATTTCATGGTAATATTACTGTATAATCACAGCATAACTGAAAAAGTAGATTCATGAATTACATTGCATTATGGTAAAATATTCAACAGCCAGGAAATATTAGTGTATTTTGGACTTTACCTTAAATATGCTATGTAATATACCGTAGAAGTACACTTACTGTATTTGTGAATGTTCAAAATATAATGCTACACACAAGCACAGAGTTGACAAAATCAAAGCACCTCCTCTAAAATAAGAGAGAATATTTTTGCTCTATTTCAAAGGCTTGTAATTCCGTCCCACAGAATACAGTACCGTACCGTATTTTGGAGTGCCAAAAACCTTTGAACCACTAGTGGGTGTGCCCATTTGTGAGAGTACTGTACAATTTAACTGATATGTGGTAGTAGTGCCCTGTCAATTAAATGTTATAGGGGACAGATTGGAGGTGGCAGCAAGTCTTTAAGGTTGAGTCATTTAGAATTTTGTCCCCAAATGTAACCACATTTCTATTTAATGTACATAGTTTATGATTAGTGAATGCCACAATGTAGTTGTTTTGTTAGATACTTATCCCTTTAGCCAAAATCGTATTCTTTAAAAACCATTTGAGCTGTTGCTCTAGTTGTTCGGTCCGAACAGATTCACAAATCATGGGAATTTGTTGGCTATGCAGATGTTGTCTCCCTCCAAGGCACTTGTTGCTATGCAACCCTTCTGGACTTACCAGACCAGGTCCTAGCTAAAGCCAGTGTGAGAGACTTGCCAGCAAACGTTTGTGCTATGAAACTCAATAAATACTGCACTCTGACCCACAAAATGTATTTGCTAGATTCTTCATAGTGTTGTGACACAAAGCAAGGAAAGTGAACTTCAAAACGTGATGTGGATTTATTGAGATTTGCAGCTGTTGTTGGTAAGTACCGAATCTGCTAGCTTCTGAAGTGGTCTGTTTTGACCTGTAGTTACTTTTTGGAAAAATACCAATATGTGGTCTTTTATATCACTTGGACTTTTGGAGGCCTTAACAAGAGCTTCTAATAAGGCCTTTATTGATATGTTGTAATATGTAAACACATTACCTAACAGCCAACCTGTTTATTTTTATTTAACCTTTGTTTAACTAGGCAAGTCAGTTAAGAACAAATTCGTATTTACAATGACAGCCTAGGAACAGTGGGTTAACTGCTAGGGGCAGAATGACAGATTTTTACCTTGTCAACTCGGGGATATCTAGCAACCTTTCGGTTACTGGCCCAGCGCTCTAACCACCTGCCGCCCCCAGGTAGGTGTTTGCACCAATCCTATGTATTTACGTTAAAATACAAACCCCATAAGATTACAGTAGTGCACTGTACTGTTGTTTTACTGTCACTAACAGGTTACAGGTTACATTAACAGATACTGTAAAATACGGTACGGTAACATACCATACCTTTTTTACGGTAACTTCCATGCAACTGGCTGCCTATAAGTTACCGTAAAAACAACAGGAAATGGTTGACAGTGTTGTTTTTGAAACCTCTCAAAAGTTGCTTAATGTATAATTTCTCACTGTGTAGGTAAACTGTACTTTTCTTCCACTCAATTTCATGTGAATTGTTTCACATTTTTGCCAAGTGGGTTTCAATGGGCTCTTGTTATACACTTTCCTCTGCATTGGACAATGTTTTTTACAAAAACTATCAGGCTTTTCAGGCTGTCCAGCCCTCTTTATAATAGTGAGCCGTGTGCACATAGCCTGTCTTTTCTTGAGAGCCAGGTCTGCCTACGGCGGACTTTCTCAATAGCAAGACTATGCTCACTGAGTCTGTACAAAGCTGTCCTTAACTTTGGGTCAGTCCCAATGGTCAGGTATTCTGCCAGTGTGTACTCTCTGTTTAGGGACAAATAGTATTCTAGTTTGCTCTGTTTTTTTGTTAATTCTTTCCAATGTGTCAAGTAATTATCTTTTTGATTTCTCATGCTTTGGTTGGGTCTAATTTTGTTGCTGTCCTGGGGATCTGTGGGGTCTGTTTGCGACTGTGAACAGAACCCTAGGACTAGCTTGTTAGGGGACTCCTCTCCAGGTTCATCTCTCTGTAGGTGATGGCTTTGTTATGGACGGTTATTGCTTCCTTTTAGGTGGTTGTAGAATTTAACTGCTCATTTCTGGATTTTGATCAAATTAGCGGGTATCGGCCTAATTCTGCTCTGCATGCATTATTTTGTGTTTTACGTTGTACACAAAGGATATTTTTGCAGAATCCCATTTTGTGGATTCTTGGTTGGTGAGCGGACCCCAGACCTCACAACCATAAAGGGCAATGGGTTCTAAACTCAGCAAAAAATAAACGCCCTCTCGTTGGCAAATGTGTTTATTTTCAGCAAACTTACATGTGTAAATATTTGTATAAACYTAACAAGATTCAACAACTTAGACATAAACTGAACAAGTTCCACTGACATGTGACTAACAGAAATGGAATAACGTGTCCCTGAACAAAGGGGGGGTCAAAATGAAAAGTAACAGTCAGTATCTGGTGTGGCCACCAGCTGCATTAAGTACTGCAGTGTATCTCCTCCTCATGGACTGCACCAGATTTTCCAGTTCTTGCTGTGAGATGTTACCCCACTCATCCACCAAGCAACTGCAAGTTCCCAGACACATCTGGGGGGAATGGCCCTAGCCCTCACCCTCCGATCCAACAGGTCCCAGATGTGCTCAATGGGACTGAGATCCAGGCTCTTCACTGGCCATGGTAGAACACTGACATTCCTCTCTTGCAGGAAATCATGCACAGAACGAGCAGTATGGCTGGTGGTATTGTCATGCTGGAGGGTCATGTCAGGATGAGCCTGCTGGAGGGGTACCACATGAGGGAGGAGGATGTCTTCCCTGTAACGCATAGCGTTGAGATTGCCTGCAATGACAACAAGCTCAGTTCGATGATGCTGTGACACACCGCTCCAGACCATGACGGACCCTCCACCTCCAAATCGATCACGTTCCAGAGTACAGGCCTCGGTGTAACGCTCATTCCTTCGACAATAAACGTGAATCCAACCATCACCCCTGGTGAGACAAAACCGCGTCTTGTCTGTGAAGAGCACTTTTTGCCAGTCCTGTCTGGTCCAGCGACGGTGGGTTTGTACCCATAGGCGATGTTGTTGCCAGTGATGTCTGGTGAGGACCTGCCTTACAACAGGCCTACAAGCCCTCAGTCCAGCCTCTCTCAGCCTATTGTGGACAGTCTGAGCACTGATGGAGGGATTGTGCGTTCCTGGTGTAACTCGGGCAGTTGTCGTTGCCATCCTGTACCTGTCCCGCAGGTGTGATGTTCGGATGTACCGATCCTGTGCAGGTGTTGTTACACGTGGTCTGCCACTGCGAGGACGATCAGCTGTCCGTCCTGTCTCCCTGTAGTGCTGTCTTAGGTGTCTCACAGTACGGACATTGCAATTTATTTCCCTGTCCACATCGGCAGTCCTCATGCCTATTTGCAGCATGCCTAAGACACGTTAAAGCAGATAAGCAGGGACCCTGGGCATCTTTCTTTTGGTGTTTTTCAGAGTCAGTAGAAAGGCCTCTTTAGTGTCCTAAGTTTTCATAACTGTGACCTTAATTGCCTACCGTCTGGTAAGCTGTTAGTGTCTTAACGACCGTTCCACAGGTGCATGTTCATTAATTGTTTATGGTTCATTGGACAAGCATGGGAAACAGTGTATAAACCCTTTACAATGAAGATCTGTGAAGTTATTTGGATTTTTACGAATTATCTTTGAAAGACAGGATCCTGAAAAAGGGACATTTCTTTTTTTGCTGAGTTTATTTGTCCTTTTAGCATTTTAGCATCATCTTCCATTCAAAATCAAATTTAAAAAACGTGCATTTTTATTTTGAATGTAACATGATGTGATGGAACCATGGTGGTGTAAATTAACTTATTTTGTTTGAAGCTCAAAGACACAGCTATTCATATGATAATTAATCGTACAAAAATAGACATGTTTCACAAAATAAGTTAATTTACACCAGTGCCTGTCAAAGACTGAGAGAAGAGGATGAGAGGAGGAGTGGGAGGTGAGATAATAAAGAAGAGGCAAACTTCTATAATTACATTATTCTTCAAAAATAATAGAAGAAAAGCGAGTCCCAAATCTAATATTCCTGCTCTTGTCACGATTTCTCTCCAGTCCTGTCATGAACTAGTAGCAGATTATTGTTCTGTCCTCCAAACCATATGGGTCCTTTTATTWAAAAAAAATACATAATGGAAGGATTCATTAAATGCAGTATTGCTCCTGCAAAAAAGGATCTGCAAAGTCAAGAAATTATATGGTGTGTGTGTGTGTGAGAGAGGCAGAGAGAGAGGCAGAGAGAGAGAGGAAAAGGTAGAGAGATGGCACCATGTGTGCAACCAATGTGCCATGTGCTGTTTTGATGCAAAGATGTAGGCTAGCCTCTCGGTGACCGATGTTCTTTTTAAAGTGACAACAATAACATACAGTCCTGATTATATAGCACTAATGTACCCTCCCACATCAGAAGAAACATTACAGTCCACTGTTCCTGGTACACAGCCACCCTACAGGGCACATAAGAGGTCAACAGTGGCCTGCAGTCCAATGATATTTCAGAATTCCTCCACAAGTACGATATTATGCTACCAGTGCAAAAAAAAACAGAAAAGGAAACGGCGAAATGTCGCCAACGTTTTATATCAGCAATTAGGCTAAACATACATAAGCCAAGATTCCCTAAAGCAGGGTTCCCCCCGGTATGCTAGCACATACCCAGAAACAAAGCTAGTTAGCATTGGCTTGCAAAACTACCTCTAACTTCCTTCATACTGGACACAGAGACATAAAAATGGTACCCACGACTCTGGGGAAGTAGATAAAGGGCATCCTTGCCTTTTAGTTGGCGCATTTCAAACTGTCATTTTGTTAGGTACAGCCGGGACCTAGTTCTGTACAATAGCGAATGGTAGGGTTGATAAACCTGGACCCGGTTTCCCAAAAGCATCTTAAGGCTAAGTTCATTGTTAGAATCATCATCAATTAAAAACGTTTTATGGCTGCAATCCCGTTAACGGGATCGATATGACAACAGCCAGTGAAAGTGCAGGGCGCCAAATTCAAACAACAGAAATCTCATAATTAAAATTCCTTTAAAATGGTACATACATGTGTCTTATACCATTTTAAAGGTAATCTTGTTGTTAATCCCACCAAAGTGTCCGATTTCAAATAGGCTTTTCAGCGAAAGCACCACAAACGATTATGTTAGGTCACCACCAACTCAAAGAAAAGAAATTCAGCCATTTTTCCAGCCAAAGAGAGGAGTCACAAATAGCACAAATAGAGATCAAATTAATCACTAACCTTTGATGATCTTCATCAGATGACACTCATAGGACTTCATATTACACAATACATATATGTCTTGTTCGATTAAGTTCATATTTATATCCAAAAACCTCCGTTTACATTGGCGCCATGTTCAGAAATGCCTCCAAAATATCCAGAGAAATTGCAGAGAGCCACTTCAAATAACAGAAATACTCATCATAAACTTTGATGAAAGATACATGTTTTACATAGAATTAAAGATACACTTGTTCTTAACGCAACCGCTGTGTCAGATTTCAAAAAGCTTTACGGCAAAACACAATATTCAATCATCTGAAAACAGCATTCAGCCACAAAAGCCGCCCAAATTGTGCAGTCAACAAAACTCATAAAAAGCATTATAAATCTTCACTTACCTTTGCTAATCTTCGTCGGAATGCACTCCCAGGACTCCCACTTCCACAAGAAATGTTCGTTTTTTTCGGTAATGTCCATCATTTATGTCCAAATAGCTATTTTTGTTGCGTGTTTGGTATACAAATCCAACGTCAGGGAAGCGCGTTCACTAAAACCTGACGAAATGTCAAAAGGTTCCGTAACAGTCCGTAGAAACATGTCAAACGATGTATTGAATCAATCTTTAGAATGTTGTTAACATAAATCTTGAATAACGTTCCAACCGGAGAATTAAATTGACTCAGATGAGCGATGGAACGGAGCTCCCTCATGTGAACGCGCATTGTCAAAGAATGGTCACCTCATGGCAGACCTGACTAATTCTCCTCTCATCCGGCCCCCCTTCACAGTAGAGTCATCAGACAAAGTTCTACAGACTGTTGACATCTAGTGGAAGCCGTAGGAAGTGAAAACTATTCCATATATCGCTGTGATTTCAATGGGAGCTTGGTTGAAAATCTACCAGCCTCAGAGTTTCCACTGCCTGTTTGGATTTTTTCTCAGGTTTTTTCCTGCCATGTGAGTTCTGTTATACTCACAGACATAATTCAAACAGTTCTAGAAACTTCAGAGTGTTTTCTATCCAATACTAATACTAATATGCATATATTAGCAACTATGACTGAGGAGCAGGCCGTTTACTCTGGGCACCTCTGTGCACCTTTCATCCAAGCTACTCAATACTGCCCCTGCAGCCATAAGAAGTTAAATCTCCAGTTTGGGAACATGGACAGAGAGAGTATATCTCCAATGCTCAAAGAGAATAGCCTATGCAGCTGCCAACACCTCAAACATATTGACACATTTAAGTCGACTTCACCCATAAATATATAGGCTAAACGCCAATCATGTTTGCCAAATATAATGAAGGATAATTAACGTTAAGGTCTAAAGGCTTGGTTCTGTTCGACATACTCAAGGCACGGTTCATTCAGATCAAATGGTCACAAGACCTGAGAGTGAAGGACAGTGCCTGCTGCGCATCACACATCACCCACCTTGAATCTGAGCGGAGGCGYTCAGCATTTTCTTCTATACAACCGTAAATGTTATTATTTAAAAGCTGGAAATGTTATGTCATTTTATGAAGCATGTCTTACCTTGTTTCAAAGGAGCCTAGCCTAGCCAAAATAAGACCATAGAAATGTTGAATGAGTTATTTTATAAACACTTAATATGCCATTGAAACCAGCATGTTCCCAATTTTCTATTGGTTGCTCAATGGATGGTGGTTGACACCAGCAGTGTGACGTAGCTTAGCTGAGGTTGTGTGTGTGAGCTCTTTGTGCACCATCATTCATCCATCTTCTCAATAGCTCCTTTTTTAAAGACACTGAGGAGTGGAGAGTGGTTGAAGGGACATTGATTGGTTTGGAGGCCTAATTGTCGTTATTGAAAATAATAATACAAAATGGATTAAGGACCTTGGTAGGTTCAAATTAATTGAGCGTCACAACAAACCAGACAGACCAGTACTATCCTAACTACTTGTGAAAGTTATTATTGTATTTTTTCTTTAGTTTCTCAATGTCACAGAGAGGGGAGATAATAAAGGGTAATGAGTCAAGCCTTTACAACTCTGATCCATCACAGTCACATCTCTGTCTGGCGTCAGAGAGATAGAGAGAGGAAGCCATATAAAGACTGATAGGAGAAAAGAGAAAAATAAATTAAAGGGAAAGGGGTGTATGAAGCATTCTGATACTGATAGTGTCTGTCTGTCAGCTAGCGCAAATCGGCTGTTCTGATTCTGAACTAGGCTACACCTTATATCATGCCATCTTTCAGAATAAAATACGCAAATAGTTTCTCATTAGAGAACGACAGACAATATTCTCTGACATTTACTCCTGAGGTGCTGACTTGTTGCACCCTCGACAACTACTGTGATTATTATTATTTGACCATGCTGGTCATTTATGAACATTTGAACATCTTGGCCATGTTCTGTTATAATCTCCACCCGGCACAGCCAGAAAAGGACTGGCCACCCCTCATAGCCTGGTTCCTCTCTAGGTTTCTTCCTAGGTTCTGGCCTTTCTAGGGAGTTTTTCCTAGCCACTGTGCTTCTACACCTGCATTGCTTGCTGTTTGGGGTTTTAGGCTGGGTCTCTGTACAGCACTTTGAGATATCAGCTGATGTAAGAAGGGCTATACAAATACATTTGATTTGACTCAATCATATGACCTACTGAAGAGATGAGTCTTCAGTAAAGACTTAAAGGTTGAGACCGAGTCTGCGTCTCTCACATGGGTAGGCAGACCATTCCATACAAATGGAGCTCTATAGGAGAAAGCCCTGCCTCCAGCTGTTTGCTAAGAAATGTAGGTGCAATTAGGAGGCCTGCGTCTTGTGACCGTAGCGTACGTGTAGGTATGTACGGCAGGACCAAATCGGAAAGATAGGTAGGAGCAAGCCCATGTAATGCTTTGTAGGTTAGCAGTAAAACCTTGAAATCAACCCTTGCCTTAACAGGAAGGCAGTGTAGGGAGGCTAGCACTGGAGTAATATGAACAAATTATTTGGTTCTAGTCAGGATTCTAGCAGTCGTATTTAGCACTAACTGAAGTTTAGATTTTTTAACAGAAAGTTTCAGATTTTTGCAATGTTATGTAGATGGAAAAAAGCTGTCCTTGAAAGAGTCTTGATATGTTCGTCAAAAGAGAGATCAGGGTCCAGAGTAAAGCCGAGGTCCTTCACAGTTTTATTTGAGACGACTGTACAACCATCAAGATTAATTGTCAGATTCAACAGAAGATTTCTTTGTTTCTTGGGACCTAGAACAAGCATCTCTGTTTTGTCCAAGTTTAAAAGTAGAAAGTTTGCAGCCATCCACTTCCTTATGTCTGAAACACAGGCTTTTAGCGAGGGCAATTTTTGGGCTTCACCATGTTTKATTGAAATGTACAGCTGTGTGTCATCCGCATAGCAGTGAAAGTTAACATTATGTTTTTGAATGACATCCCCAAGAGGTAACATATATAGTGAAAACAATAGTGGTCCTAAAACGGAACCTTGAGGAACACCGAAATTTACAGTTGATTTGTCAGAGGACAAACCATTCACAGAGACGAACTGATATCTTTCCGACAGATAAGATCTAAACCAGGCCAGAACTTATCCGTGTAGACCAATTTGGGTTTCCAATTTCTCCAAAAGAATGTGGTGATCGATGGTATCAAAAGCAGCACTAAGGTCTAGGAGCACGAGGACAGATGCAGAGCCTCGGTCTGACACCATTAAAAGGTCATTTACCACCTTCACAAGTGCAGTCTCAGTGCAATGATGGGGTCTAAAACCAGACTGAAGCATTTCGTATACATTGTTTGTCTCTAGGAAGGCAGTGAGTTGCTGCCAAACAGCTTTTTCAAAAAAAATTGAGAGGAATGGAAGATTCGATATAGGCCGATAGTTTTATATATTTTCTGGGTCAAGGTTTGGCTTTTTCAAGAGAGGCTTTATTACTGCCACTTTTAGTGAGTTTGGTACACATCCGGTGGATAGAGAGCCGTTTATTATGTTCAACATAGGAGGGCCAAGCACAGAAAGAYGCTCTTTCAGTAGTTTAGTTGGAATAGGGTCCAGTATGCAGCTTGAAGGTTTAGAGGCCATGATTATTTTCATCATTGTGTCAAGAGATATAGTACTAAAACACTTGAGTGTCTCTCTTGATCCTAGGTTCTGGTAGAGTTGTGCAGACTCAGGACAACTGAGCTTTGGAGGAATACGCAGATTTAAAGAGGAGTCCGTAATTTGCTTTCTAATGATCATGATCTTTTCCTCAAAGAAGTTCATGAATTTATTACTGCTGAAGTGAAAGCCATCCTCTCTTGGGGAATGCTGCTTTTTAGTTAGCTTTGCGACAGTATCAAAAATAAATTTRGGATTGTTCTTATTTTCCTCAATTAAGTTGGGAAAATAGGATGTTCGAGCAGCAGTGAGGGCTCTTCGATACTGCACGGTACTGTCTTTCCAAGCTAGTCGGAAGACTTCCAGTTTGGTGTGTCGCCATTTCCGTTCCAATTTTCTGGAAGCTTGCTTCAGAGCTCGGGTATTTTCTGTATACCAGGYAGCTAGTTTCTTATGACAAATGTTTTTAGTTTTTAMGGGTGCAACTGCATCTAGGGTYTTGRGCAAGGTTAAATTGAGTTCCTCAGTTAGGTGGTTAACTGATTTTTGTCCTCTGACGTCCTTGGGTAGGCAGAGGGAGTCTGGAAGGGCATCAAGGAATCTTTGGGTTGTCTGAGAATTTATAGCACAACTTTTGATGGTCCTTGGTTGGGGTCTGAGCAGATTATTTGTTGCGATTGCAAACGTAATAAAATGGTGGTCCGATAGTCCAGGATTATAAGGAAAAACATTAAGATCCACAACATTTATTCCATGGGACAAAACTAGGTCCAGAGTATGACTGACAGTGAGTAGGTCCAGAGACATGTTGGACAAAACCCACTGAGTCGATGATGGCTCCGAAAGCCTTTTGGAGTGGGTCTATGGACTTTTCCATGTGAATATTAAAATCACCAACAAAATTTGAATATTATCTGCTATGACTACAAGGTCCGATAGGAATTCAGGGAACTCAGTGAGCAACACTATATATGGCCCAGGAGGCCTGTAAATAGTAGATCCCAATCACCTGAATTCTGATCACCTGTTCACACACCTGTATGTCATTATCACACACTATTTTAGTTCAGTTCTTTGCACCCCATCATTGTGAGGTATTGTTTGTTTTGTGACACACTTCTATTCAGAGCTCTGTTTTTCCCGTAATTTAACCCTCCCGTGTATGATAGTTGTTGCCTGCCTCACTAACGACACCTTTTGTCTATTCCCTGCCTGTACCTTAGCCTGTCGGATTTCCTGTTATCAACCTATTGCCTGATCTTCCGGATGACGTTACTAGCCTTTCCCCTGCCTGTACTGTTGCCTTGTTGGACCCCTGTGTATGACCTTCTGCCTGCCCCTGGACCCAGCTACCTGCTTCCTCCTGTGGTCATTTACAATAAACACCTGCTGCGCCCTGTGCTTGAAACCAGCTCTCTGTCTCCCATCGTGTTCACTACACTGAGGAGGATGGTCCTCCCCTTCCTCCTCTGATGAGCGTCAACTGATCACTTGGGAGTTTCTGATTTTGAGTAAACTTCTCCTTTAAAACTAGCTGCAGAGTCCATAGATGTGTGTGACCATTACAAAGTCTAGCCTACTTCTCACAAGACGTCATTACCACTAACCAACTGCCCCATTAGTAGCATTTCAACCAGAAAAAGAAGACCGTATAGCCTACAATATGTCAAACACAAAAGGCAACAAACTGTCTACTTACATCCATTTCACACACTACAGAGCACACCATGTCAAAACACATGTCCTGTAATGTAGCTTTAGAGCGGTAATGGAATTATGCTGAGAATGATTTTTTTAAACTTTAAACTGTACACTAAACAAAAAGATAATGGTGCCGGAAGGAATGGCTGCTGTTTTACTAGCTACTGACCAATTGTGCTATTTTGTGAGTTTTTTTTCAGTTTTTTAATTTTTTGGTACTTAATGTTTCCGACATAGTTTCCTATGAACGAAAAGAGCTTCTGGACATCAGAACAGCGATTGGTCACCTCGAACTGGACAAGGATTTTTTTTTAAGTCGGACGCGAAGGACATACTGCTCTTCCCGGACCTAGCCCAAATCCCCGTCATTCGTATGAAGAGGAGACAGAGGTCGAAGAGTCGGATGCCTGGCGAGACTGTGTCAGCGAGTGAATAATCCGCCTTTACCCTCCATTCTAATGGCGAACGTGCAATCACGAAAGACCTTGAAACAGGTTAACATTCACAAGGCCGAAGGGCCAGATGTATTCAAATCAAATCAAACTGTATTTGTCACATGCGCCAAATACAACAAGTGGAGACCTTACCGTGAAATGCTTTCTACCGTGAAATACAAGCCCTTAAACAACAGTACAGTTCAAGAACAGTTAAGAAAATATTTACCAAAAAACTAAAAGTAAAAAATTATAAAAAGTAACACAATAAATAACAATAACAAGGCTATATACCAGACTATCAGTACCGAGTCAGTGTGCGGGGGTACAGGTTAATTGAATTAATTTGTAGGTAGGGGTGAAGTGACTATACATGGATAATAAACAGTGAGTTGCTGCAGTGTACAAAATAAATGGAGGGGGTGGTGTCAATGTAAATAGTCCGGTGGCCATTTGATTAATTGTTCAGCAGTCTCATGGCTTGGGGGTAGAAGCTGTTAAGGAGCCTTTTGGTCCTGGACTTGGCATTCCGGTACCGCTTGCAGTACGGTAGCAGAGAAAACAGTCCATGACTTGGGTAACTGGAGTCTCAGACAATTTTATGGGCTTTCCTCTGACACCGCCTATTATATTGGTCCTGGATGTCAGGAAGTTTGGCCCCAGTGACGTGTTGGGCAGTACGCAGTACCCTTTGCAGCGCCTTACGGTCAGATGCCGATCAGTTGCCATACCTTGCGGTGATGCAACCATTCAGGATGATCTCGATGGTGCAGCTGTAGAACTTTTTGAGGATCTGGGGACCCATGCCAAATATTTTCAGTCTCCTGACGGGGAAAAGGTTTTGTTGTGTGCTCTTCACGAGTGTCTTGGTGTGTTTGGACCATGATAGTTTGTTGGTGGTGTGGACACCAAGGAACTTGAAACTCTTGACCCGCTCCACTTCAGCCCCGTTGATGTTAATGGGGGCCTGTTCGGCCAACCTTTTCCTGTAGTCCACGATCAGCTCCTTTGTCTTGCTCACATTGAGGGAGAGGTTGTTGTCCTGGCACCACGCTGCCAGTTCTCTGACCTCCTCCCTATAAGCTGTCTCATCGTTGTCGGTGATCAGGCCTACCACTGTTGTGTCGTCAGAAAACTTAATGATGGTGTTGGAGTCGTGTTTGGCCACGCAGTCGTGGGTGAACAGTGAGTACAGGAGGGGACTAAGTACACACCCCTGAGCGGCACCAGTGTTGAGGATCAGCGTGGAAGACGTGTTGTTGTCTACCCTTACCACCTGGGGGCAGCCCGTCAGGAAGTCCAGGATCCAGTTGCAGCATTCTCACATAGGTGTTGTTTTTGTCCAGGAGAGAAAGGGCAGTGTGGAGTGCGTTTGAGATTGCGTCATCTGTGGATCTGTTGGGGCAGTATGCGAATTGGAGTGGGTATAGGATGCTATTGATGGTGTTCATGACCAGCCTTTCAAAGCACTTCATGGCTACCAATGTGAGTGCTACTGGGCGGTAATCATTTAGGCATGTTACCTTCGCTTCCTTGGGCACAGGGACTATGGTGGTCTACCTGAAACATGTATGTATTACAGACTCGATCAGGGAGAGGTTGAAATGCTTTGAGTACATGTCCTGGTAATCCGTCTGGCCTCACGGCTTTGTGGACGTTGACCTGTTTTAAAGGTCGGCTACCGAGAGCGTTATCACACAGTTATCCAGAACAGCTGATGCTCTCATGCATGCTTCAGTGTTGCTTGCCTCGAAGCGAGCATAAAAGGCATTTAGCTCGTCTGGTAGGCTCGCATCACTGTGCAGCTCGCGGCTGGGTTTCTCTTTGTAGTCTGTAATAGTTTTCAAACCCTGCCACATCCAACGAGTGTCAGAGCCGGTGTAGCAGGATTCAATCTAAATCCTGTATTGACGCTTTGCTTGTTTGATGGTTCGTCTGAGGACATAGCGGGATTTCTTATAAGAGTCCGGATTAGTGACACGCTCCTTGACCCGCTCCGGATTAGTGACCCGCGGCAGCTCTAGCCTTTAGCTCGATGCGGATGTTGCCTGTAATCCATGGCTTCTGGTTGGGATATGTATGTACGGTCACTGTGGGGACGACAGCTGATGACTGAGGTGGTATACTCCTCAATGACATTGGATGAGTCCCGGAACATATTCCAGTCTGTGCTAGCAAACAGTCCTGTAGGGTAGCATTTGTGTCATCTGACCACATCCGTATTGAGCGAGTCACTGGTACTTCCTGCTTTTGTTTTTGCTTGTAAGCAGGAATCAGGAGGATAGAATTATGGTCAGATTTGCCAAATGGAGGGCGGGGGAGAGCTTTGTATGCATCTCTGTGTGTGGAGTAAAGGTGGTCTAGAGTTTTTTTCCCCTCTGGTGCACATGTGACATGCTGGTAAAAATGAGGTAAGACTGATTTAAGTTTGCCTGCATTAAAGTCCCCACAAGGAGCGCCGCTTCTGGATGAGCATTTTCTTGTTTGCTTAANTTCACGAGTGTCTTGGTGTGTTTGGACCATGATAGTTTGTTGGTGGTGTGGACACCAAGGAACTTGAAACTCTTGACCCGCTCCACTTCAGCCCCGTTGATGTTAATGGGGGCCTGTTCGGCCAACCTTTTCCTGTAGTCCACGATCAGCTCCTTTGTCTTGCTCACATTGAGGGAGAGGTTGTTGTCCTGGCACCACGCTGCCAGTTCTCTGACCTCCTCCCTATAAGCTGTCTCATCGTTGTCGGTGATCAGGCCTACCACTGTTGTGTCGTCAGAAAACTTAATGATGGTGTTGGAGTCGTGTTTGGCCACGCAGTCGTGGGTGAACAGTGAGTACAGGAGGGGACTAAGTACACACCCCTGAGCGGCACCAGTGTTGAGGATCAGCGTGGAAGACGTGTTGTTGTCTACCCTTACCACCTGGGGGCAGCCCGTCAGGAAGTCCAGGATCCAGTTGCAGCATTCTCACATAGGTGTTGTTTTTGTCCAGGAGAGAAAGGGCAGTGTGGAGTGCGTTTGAGATTGCGTCATCTGTGGATCTGTTGGGGCAGTATGCGAATTGGAGTGGGTATAGGATGCTATTGATGGTGTTCATGACCAGCCTTTCAAAGCACTTCATGGCTACCAATGTGAGTGCTACTGGGCGGTAATCATTTAGGCATGTTACCTTCGCTTCCTTGGGCACAGGGACTATGGTGGTCTACCTGAAACATGTATGTATTACAGACTCGATCAGGGAGAGGTTGAAATGCTTTGAGTACATGTCCTGGTAATCCGTCTGGCCTCACGGCTTTGTGGACGTTGACCTGTTTTAAAGGTCGGCTACCGAGAGCGTTATCACACAGTTATCCAGAACAGCTGATGCTCTCATGCATGCTTCAGTGTTGCTTGCCTCGAAGCGAGCATAAAAGGCATTTAGCTCGTCTGGTAGGCTCGCATCACTGTGCAGCTCGCGGCTGGGTTTCTCTTTGTAGTCTGTAATAGTTTTCAAACCCTGCCACATCCAACGAGTGTCAGAGCCGGTGTAGCAGGATTCAATCTAAATCCTGTATTGACGCTTTGCTTGTTTGATGGTTCGTCTGAGGACATAGCGGGATTTCTTATAAGAGTCCGGATTAGTGACACGCTCCTTGACCCGCTCCGGATTAGTGACCCGCGGCAGCTCTAGCCTTTAGCTCGATGCGGATGTTGCCTGTAATCCATGGCTTCTGGTTGGGATATGTATGTACGGTCACTGTGGGGACGACAGCTGATGACTGAGGTGGTATACTCCTCAATGACATTGGATGAGTCCCGGAACATATTCCAGTCTGTGCTAGCAAACAGTCCTGTAGGGTAGCATTTGTGTCATCTGACCACATCCGTATTGAGCGAGTCACTGGTACTTCCTGCTTTTGTTTTTGCTTGTAAGCAGGAATCAGGAGGATAGAATTATGGTCAGATTTGCCAAATGGAGGGCGGGGGAGAGCTTTGTATGCATCTCTGTGTGTGGAGTAAAGGTGGTCTAGAGTTTTTTTCCCCTCTGGTGCACATGTGACATGCTGGTAAAAATGAGGTAAGACTGATTTAAGTTTGCCTGCATTAAAGTCCCCACAAGGAGCGCCGCTTCTGGATGAGCATTTTCTTGTTTGCTTAAGGCCTTATAGAGCTGGTTGAGTGTGGTCTTAGTGCCAGCATCGGTCTGTGGTGGTAAATAGACGGCTGCGACTAATATAGATGAGAAGTCTCTTGGTAGATAGTACGGTCTACAGCTTATCATAAGGGACTCTACCTCAGGCGAGCAATACCTCGATTCTTCTTTAATATTAGACATTGCGCACCAGCTGTTATTGACAAATAGACAGACATACACCCCACCCCTTGTCTTACCAGATGTAGCTTCTCTGTTCTGCCGGTATATGGAAAATCCCTGCCAGCTCTATAGTATCTGTGTCGTCGTTCAGCCACGACTTGATGAAACATAAGCTTTACAGTTTTTAATGTCCCGTTGGTAGGATAATCTTAATCGTAGGTCATCAATTTTATTTTCCAATGATTGCACGTTAGCCAACAGAACGGATGGCAGTCGGAGTTTACTCGCTCGACAACGAATTCTCAGAAAGCAGCCCAACCTCCGCTCCCTTTTTCTCCGTCTTTTCTTCACGCAAATGACGGGGATTTGGGCCTGTTCCCAGGAAAGCAGTATATCCTTCTCGTCTGACTAATTAAAGGAAAAAGCTTCTTCCAGTTCAAGGTGAGTAATCACTGTTCTGATGTACAGAAGTTATTTTCGGTCATAAGAGACGGTTGCAGCAATATTATGTACAAAATAAGTTAAAAAAAGAAGTTACAAAAAAACTAACAAAATAGCACAGTTGGTTAAGAGCATGTAAAACGTCAGCCATCCTCTTCGATGCCATCTTAACTAAGTATTAAGTATTACCAGGATGCATACTCAGAGCATGCGCTGACCAGCTGGCAAGTGTCTTCACTGACAGTTTCAACCTCTCCCTGACCCAGTATGTAATACCCACATGTTTGAAGCAGACCACCATAGTCCCTGTACCCAAGAACGCCTAGGTAACCTGTAACACTCACATCTGTAGCCATGAAATGCTTTGAAAGGCTGGTCATGGCTCACATCAACACCACTCAAGACTCCTACACCATCATTAAGTTTGCCGATGACAAGATGGTGGTAGGCCTGATCACCAACGACAATGAGATATCCTATAGGGAGGAGGTCAGAGACCTGGCAGCGTGGTGCCAGGACAGCAACCTCTCCATCAACGTGAACAAGGTCATGGACTACAGGAAAAGGAGGGACGAGCATGCCTCCATTCACATTGATGGGGCTGTAGTGGAGCATGTCGAGAGCTTCAAGTTCCTTGGTATCCACAACACTAAGAAACTATAATTTACAAACACACCAACACAGTCATGAAGAGGGCACGACAACACCTATTCAGAAGACTGAAAATATTTCGCATGGGACCTCAGATCCTCAAAATGTTCTACAGCTGCACCATCGAGCACATCCTGACTGGTTACATCACCACTTGGTACGGCAACTGCTCGGCATCCAACCGCAAGGCGCTACAGAGTGTAGTGCATATGGCCCAGTACATCACTAGGGCCAAGTATCCTGCCATCCAGGACCTCTATACCAGGCTGTTGGGGGAAAATGGTTCTGTTACAGTCTAATGTAAATGTTTGAGTTGAATAGTACTATATGTACTATATCAACAGGTAATCTTGTCCAGCCCCATCTTCACACACCGCACAAAGGAGGATTTGTGTCTGGCCTCCTTATCTCTTAGGGTACTAAAGGCCATTTTCTAGCTGAATAGGCTTTAAAGAACTTATCACTCCCCTATCTTAGACACAAATGCTGTGAGAACTGGTTAGAACCTGTTCTTGTTTGTACCAAGATTGAAGGAAGAGGAGCCAAGAACCCTTAATCTCTCATTTAACCTTGCCCCCCTAGGAGGGGTAAGCAACTATTTTTGTCCATGAAGTATGTATAGTGCATTCTGAAAGTTTTCAGACCCCTTGACTTTTTCCACATTTTGTTACATTACAGCCGTATTCTAAAATTGATGAAATAGTTTTTTCCGCTAATGAGTCTACACACAATACCCCATAATGACAAATCAAAAACCTGGATTTTGAAAATGTTTCCTAATTTATTAAAAGTAAAAAACTGAAATACATTTACATAAGTATCACGTTTCAGGAGAAGACCCAGATGCAGACAGTGTCGAAGTAACAAACGTTTATTACTAGAACGGGGGGCAYGCAAAACAACAGGTCAAGGGCAAGCAGGTCGGGGATGTAGCCACGGGTCTATAGCGGCGTGACAGCGCATTCGGCTTGACATTCTTGGATCCTGGTCGGTATGAGAGGGAGAAGTTGAACCACCCACCTAGCCTGCCTGGAATTGAGACGCTTGTTGGTGTGGAGATATTCCAGGTTCCGTCCACAATGAACGGATGTTCCATCCCCTACAGCCAGTGCCTCCACTCCAACGCCATCTTCACTGCGAGAAGTACATGAATCCCCAAATCAGAACGCTGAGACAGGACAGCCCCAACTCCAACATCCGAAGCATCGGTCTCTACCACGAAATGGCGGGACGGGTCAGGATGAACCAAGATGGGAGCTGTTTTGAAATGGAACACCCGGTCAGCAGCTGGGGATCACGTGAACAGAACCTTGGGAAAGGTGAGTGCAGACAGGGGGGAAGCCAGGGTGCTGTAACCCTGGATAAAGCGGTGATAAAAGTTGGCGAATCCCAGGAAACGTTGCACTCTGGACGCAGGCCAGGGCCACCGCTCTCACCTTCCCGGGATCCATCTGTACACTCCCTGCAACAATGATGTAACCCAGGAAGGGGATGGTGAAGCGATCAAATTTGCACTTCTCTGCTTTCACAAAAAGCTGGTTCTCCAGGACGCATTGGAGAACCTGTCGGATGTGGAGCACGTGTTCTTGGGTGGAGAGGGAGAAAACGAGGATGTCGCCGAAGTAGATGAAGACAAACCGATAAACATGTCACGGAGAACATCATTCACCAGAGCCTGGAACACAGCAGGGGCATTGGTAAGGCCAAAGGGCATGACCAGATACTCGTATTGACCATTGGTCGTGTTGAAGGCAGTCTTCCACTCGTCCCCTTACCGTATCCGCACCAGGTGCTAGGTCCAGCTTGGAGAACACGGTGGTCCCCTGGAACGGCTCAAAGGCCGAGGAGATGAGTGGTAGCGGTTCTTCACTGTGATGTCGTTCAGGCCCCGGTTGTCAATGCACGGGCGCAGGGTTTTAACCTTCTTCTCAACAAAGAAGAACCCTGCTGCGGCGGGGGAGGCAGAAGGACGGATGAACCCTGCACCTAGGGAGTCCTCAATGTAGGTCTCCATAGCCTTGGTCTCCGGACCCGGCAGAGAGTACAGTCAACCCCGGGGTGGAGTGGGGCCTGGGAGAAGGTCAATCCCGCAGTCATAGGGTCGGTGCGGCGGAAGCGAAGGCGGTGTCACACACGGCGGTGTCAGAGGAAGGTCCTAAAAATTGTCAAAGACTCCAGCCACTCAAGTCATAGACTGTTCTCTCTGCTAATGCACGGCAAGCGGTACCGGAGCGCCAAGTCTGGGACTTAAAGGCTTCTTAACAGCTAGCCCCAAGCCATAAGACTGAGACTGCTGCTATTTTATTCTTATTTATTATTTTTTGAACTGACTCTCTTGCACAGGCTTAATGTACACTTACTGGACTCTAATCACATACTCACACATACTATACTGACACTCCAAAACACACACATCAACACACAAACAAAACACACACACATGCATATTGACGTTACACATACACACACACACACATTCATATTCCTTCACACTCTTAACATACGCTGCTGCTACTCTCTGTTTATTATCTTTGCAGTCACCTTGCCCCTACCTACATATCCTGTACTTATTACCTCGACAAACCCGTACCCCTGCACATTGACTCGGTACCGGTACCCCTTGTATATAGCCCCGTTATTGTTATTTTATTGTGTTACTATTTTGCCTTTAGTTTATTTAGCAAATTTTTCTTACTTACTTTTTAAAACTCTGCATTGTTAGTTAAGGTCTCGTAAGTAAGCATTTTATGGTAAGGTCTACTACACCTGTCGTATTCGGCGCATGTGACAAATAAAATGTGATTCGATTTAAAAATGTAACAAACCCTACAACTCTACGCACAATGACTACTTTGAACAGTAAATAAATAAAACATTTACTTTTAACCATTTTGACTGATCATTAAAAAAAACATTTATTGGAAAAAGTTTGGTCACAGAATTACGGTGAAATCTCCCTCAGTTTTACTCTGTTACCAAACTTTGTATCTGCACAGTTCTTCCTGTAAATGTATTTTTTTTAATGTTCAGTGGAAATTGTTAAAAGTAGTCCTTGTGCATAGAGTTGAAATCAACAGTTTTTCTTTGGTATACATTATAAAGTGAAAAATCTGATTCTCAGTGTAATTCCATTTCCATGGAATTACGCCTTACCAGATGTGAAACGTTATGTTTTAATACCAGGCATAGATGGGGCCACAGATTTTAAAAAATGAGTCATATCTTGCATAAAGTGTGTGAGTTAAAAAGTTTGCACTGACATGAAACTTATTCCAAAATAAACTGAGTATAAAATGTGACTGAAAGCTCTCAGCAGCATAAAGCTGTTCTCAAGGTCTCGCCTTTTTCACCTGGATCCGTTCCCTCTTAACTCATCATTAGCACTAACCTTACAGCACTCTAACAGAGGCAGCAGGCACAGATCAATTTCAGTCTAGGAATCAGGACAAACCTGAAGAAACAAAGTACATCATTTGAGCTGATTCCCTCACTAAGACGTTTCCTCAACAAAGTGCTGCCTAAACAGAAACGGCTCTACAATGCTCACCAGAGGGTAAAAACTAAGAATTACTACAGCTTAAATGTTAGCAGACTACGTCAGCAGGAAACGGGGCAAGAGATGCACAGAACAGGGCTCCTTCAGCGCAGTAGTATGTGATTGCAGAAGATGTCACAGGAAAAAGGACTCACAGGACTCTCCATAGAAGTAGCTTCCTGTCTTCCTCAACTCATCTCTTRTACTTGTCTTCATAAGCACTGACTGGCATGAAAATGTGAGATGGGCCAAAGCAATTTGGTGGATCCCTACAGGGGAGTTGCTTTCACCTGTCCAATTTTTTTACCTCATCAGTGCAGATGAAGGACTTGAGGAAAGGAATTATCTTTGCTCCTAGCCATACTCTGACTAAGCAAGACATGAGACATAATGTGAGACATGATGAATACAGAGCAGGGTTCTCCCCATCTTGTGGACTGGCTGAGCTGTTATATAATAAAAATACAAATCGTATCATTCAAGGAAACTTTTGGGCTCTAGATTGCAGGAAATGGCCATTACAGTTCTTCCAAAAAAATGAAATTCTGAGTCCAAAGAGAGGCTATGTAGTATAGTCAATATCTAATGATAATCTAGCCAACCGGTAGGCAGGATTAACTGAGAGAGGAGGAGGCGAAGTGAGAGGCTTGACTCCGCCCCCAAATCTGTCTCTCTAAGAGAACCAATTGTCCAAACCTCATGTCTCTATTATAATCCGTTCAAAAGTAATTGGCGTTTTTACACTTGTAGGATAGACAAAATTAGCGTGACTAAATCAATGGAAGCCAGAGGGAATTTTATATTTTTTAATCTGGAAAATTGCATTATGTTATCATGGAAAATAGAGCACATAGAACAGATCTGCCGCTTGTTAGACTTGCTTGTGTGCTAGAAATATTTAATGTTTTGGTTTTTCTAATAACACATTTCTGTGTTATATTTATGTGCTTTTCTAATAACCGTTTTCTGTGTTCATGCAAGTGACTGACTGAACGAATCCTCACTATCAATAGCTGCAATTTGGCAGTACGCCCAGACCTTTGTTTTGAGAACAAAATATATCTCAGTTTCAAGGTCTCAGCTTAGAGAGAAGAAGCCTCGTGATGTATTGGTCTGTCACATGAATGAAACAAAACGGTAATGATGAATTAATTAAGCTAAATCATGCAAATATAACTTGTCTGTGTATAGCCGTATATAAGACAACTGCTGGGACTGCCCCAGCAGAGCACCTGATTGACATGTGTACTATGGTGCATTGAGTTGGTTGGAACCTTTCCAGCTCACTGATAATAGAGGATGATCATTTAAGATTGACTTCCAGTGTCCCTGGTGGTAAATTCCACGACATGGTGGTGAATTTCCACAACACTTGCAATGAGAATGACAGATCTATAACTCACATTTCTATGTGAATTTGGTTGGGTCGCCCAAAACGTTATATATTGCATCTTTAAGGCTACTGGCTACCTGACAGGCTCACTTTCCTGTTGAACACGTCATATATAATAATATAGAGATAAGACAATATAGAGGTAAGATGGATATCGATTTTGAAATATGACATGTGGTACGTTTAGTATACGCTTTTCATATTAATTTGAAATTCCTGTTCTTAAAAAAAAATCACAAACGTATCACTGTGAAATGTCATCTGAGCACTGAGCGTATAGCAAACTTTTTCTTTTCAAAGCCTATTACATTTAATTTAGCTCATGTCATGCTAATTTAGATTTTTGCGACCTGCGGAAACAACTTTGAAGACGAAGACCATAAAATGTAAAATCCTCAAAAGTTATGAGAAACATACAACGKTATGTCAACAGATCTCAGTGCTTATTATCAGATGTATTGGATTACAAAATCCGACTTTTTGGACATAATGTTAAAATGTTAGAGAAAGACCCCACTGAACAAGAGAAGCAGACCAAGTGGTCAATGAAAGAGTGCCGGATTTGGTCAACAAAAGATGTAATTACTAATTTGCTCCATGAGGCTTATTTGATCGAATATACGTTTTGTAATGTTTAGGTTGTTACGAATGTACTGATATACAATAAGTGGACGGATGTGGCATTCTGACAACTTTTAGAAAAATTATTTCATATCGGAGTTGTACCTGTTGTTCACGCACATATATGCCCTCTCATTGGCTAGGATGTTCACGTCTGATCCCTCCTGCATTCTGCCGCTGCAGACATTTAGTCCCATTGTTAGAGTGGTCAGTCCACTATTTTATCAGTAAATAGATCATATGTTATTAACCTCAGATGCTCTAGCTAGCTAACTAAATAGAGCTTGCTAGCTTGTAGTCCTAAAAAGCGGTGTCACGATCGTCTTGACTTTGAATGGAGGACCAAAACGCAGCGTGTGAAAAATAAGACATCTTCTTTTAATGAAGGAAAAAACAAACACTTACAAAATGAACAAAACAACCGATCGTGAAGCTAAGAAGAACTAAGTGTACACATGCAACATAGAACATAGACAATTACCCACAAACGCATGATGCCTATGGCTGCCTTAAATATGGCTCCCAATCAGAGACAAATGAAAGACATCTGTCTCTGATTGAGAACCACTCAGGCAACCATAGACAACTACACTAGACACTGCCCCATACACATACAACAACCCCTAGACACTACAAAAACACATACATACCCCATGTCACACCCTGACCTAACTAAAATAATAATGAAAACAAAGATAACTAAGGCCAGGGTGTGACAAGCGGAAATTAGTTACCTCTGGTTCGTTCAGCCATTCCTATGGGGTAAATTAATGGGGAAAGAATGGGGTTTTGGGATAAACGCTGAAAATAAGGTCTGAGGTTAATACAGGCATAGGAGATCTTAAATTACTTTTAACGTATTGATCCATGGAGATAATTTATTTGGCCAAATTAGGAACCACTTTGGCCTCCCTTTAGACATGTTTTGTTCTATGAGATAATATCAGTTAGATAACATTACCTTTATGAATTACAAGCCTGTATGTGCTTGTTTTGATTACATAAATGCTTAAAATTTCTAGCTGATGAAGATTATCTTATACAAAACGTATAAGATCTCCTAAGCCTGTGTTTACCACAGACATTATTTTCAGTGTTTATCCAAAACCCCTACAAAAAACGACATTCATTTCCCCATAGGCTTTGGCCAACAAATCATGGCGGAATTAGTGCCTACAAAAATATGCCATTATCACAGAGTTTCTAAACCCAGAGGCGCAACATCGCGAGACTTCTGTGAACGCTTGAGGAACAGACCAAACAAACCAGGCCGGGGTTTGGGGTTTGAGAAGTCAATGAGAGAAGTGAAAAATGCTCCCTTAGATGTTCATTTTATCAAAGTCTAAAGGCACAACCTAGATTCGATAGTTCAACATGTTATTACTCCAATCTTGTGAAAGTGACAAATTGACACATTTTCATTTTCGTGAAAAACAACTATATATCGGAAGTGTGCCTTTGGTTTGACGGATTCCACATACACAGATCGGTGCAAGACGACCGTTAAACCCGATGACGAGTTTCTGTGCATGAGCTTAGCTAGCCAACGTTGCCATGACATTGCCTTCAAGCGTGATTGGGGATTTCTATAGGAGAAGCAGTTTCCGCCTATCTTCATACTGTACTGTGTGAGAGAAATTACAAGATTATGTTATAATACTTTTATTGCATCAAATGGTTGTTTTATGCAACAGAATAGAGGGTACTTATAACTCTATTGTGTCTGTGTGAACTGAAAGTGGGCCTCAGAGATTTAACACTGACAGGAGATTTACGATGTCTTTTGGGTGATAAAACCTAAAGAGACCGCATTCCATAGCATGAGTTAATGTTTCTGTTCTATAAGGTACCAGGGAGAGATGACTCCAAGGCCAGACCCTGGTCTCTACACAATGAGAACAGTTTTTACAGCAGATACTCTGCTGTGAATTATAAGTCTCTTTCATACAAATCTTAACCTTGTGACCTATTCCATACATCTGTTGTTTGTCAGGTAGACTGAAGGCAGTGTATCTTGGCTATAAAAGACCTTTGTACTTTTGTCTCGGTGCTCTCAACGAATCATCTGAGGGTAATTCGTCGACCAACCATCATTATTGTAGAGCACTCAATCGATTCACTTCATATGTGTGTGTTGTATTGACCTGCTCCCTTATTAATAAGTGAATATAGATTTAGTTTAAGTATAACTGACTTGTGTGATAAGTTTGTCTCTCCTCATTTGATAGTAAATAAATTAACCACGACAACTGTGGTTGTTTGAAAATGTTTGAAAGCCGAAGTTGCGACCCCCCAAAAAATGCTACGCCATTTTGGCAGAAGTTGTGTTAAAAGATGGCACTCTCTCGCCATCTTGTAACGCTATTCAGCTATAACTTGTGTGATTACGAACTAGTTTGGGTAAACTAACAGAACAGGACCAACTCAGTCCGGTGAGGAGCAATCAGTGTGATGGAGTGCACAAAAATAGTCATGATGAGGTCAGGTCCTTCTAAAGAAGACTTTTTTTTTTACTTTGGCAAAGGGTAAAGTCCACAAAACGTAGTCCACTCTGTTCGTATTATATTCTAGTTTTGGAAACAGAAAAAATATTATTCAGATCAAATGTTTCATCAATGAGAAAATTTGCAGAATGTCGGGCAGAATCCATCTCACTCCATCTTTTCCCACTGCCAGTCACTGGGCTTCCTGTCACCACCATATTTGTGAGTGAGCGGAAACGCCAACTGGATGCTTCACATTTATACATCTGGTGAAATATCTGGCTCATTGTTCCATCTGTGGTATTATTACTCTTATCAAGCTAATTTACATGTTTAAGAACTGTGTTTGCTGGCAAGCTAGCTTCAGTGGTTAATGATAGCCGGCTAGCTACTAACGAGTAGCTAATAACAGCTGACAACCAGGGCCGGCGTCATGGGCTGGCCTTAGGGGGCCTGGCCAGCCCTACAGTAAAATATTGATAATTTATTTGACAGAAAGACGCATCAATCTTAGTTAAAGCATCCGAGCAAGCGTAACAGCACCCCTCTGTCTCAGTATGTGAGACCATGTATCTGATTCTGTCTGGACCAAAAGAGTATGGCATGTCATACTATTTCAGTATAGAGGGGTGCTGTTTCGCTCGCTCAGATGCTTTCTCCCGTGATATACAGTACCAGTCAAAAGTTAGGACYCACCTACTCATTCAATGGTTTTCTTTATTTGTACTAATTTCTACATTGTAGAATAATAGTGAAGATATCAAAACTATGAAATAACACATATGGAATCATGTAGTAACCAAGAAAGTGTTTGTTACGTGCCTCCTAATGGAGGGAGGTGCAGGAATCAGGAGCAGGAGAGCAAGGAAGTCCCAGTGGCAAAATAGTTTAATAGGCAGTCCCAACTCAACTACAACATGGGACTGAAAACACGCCCAAATGAGGTCGCCACACACACAGGGAAATAAACGCTACACACGGGGGAGAAACCTCTACTCCTAAACTCATACCAAAACGGCACAACTGCCATGAAAATAGAACACCCCGTGGTGCAGACACGCACCCTTAAAAAACGTAACCACAGAAAATAATCCCGCACAAAGACTAGCAGGCAGCGGAGGTAATTATACCCACCGAAATCAACTAATAAGACACGGGTGTAAACAATACAGACAGACACAAACGAAAAGGAAAAATGGATCGGTGGCAGCTAGTAGGCCGGCGACGACTTCCACGACTTCGGTGGAAGTCGTGACAGTGTTAAACAAATCAAAATATATTTTATATTTTGATGACAGCTTTGCACTCTCTTGGCATTCTCTCAACCAGCTTCACCTGGAATGCTTTTCTAACAGTCTTGAAGGAGTTCCCACAAATGCTGAGCACTTGTTGGCTGCTTTTCCTTCACTCTGCAGTCCAACTCATCCCAATCCATCTCAGTTAGGGTAGAGGTTAGGTGATTGTGGGGGCCAGGTCATCTGATGCAGCACTCTGTCACTCTCATTCCTGGTCAAATAGCCCTTACACAGCCTGGAGGAGTGTTGAGGCACCTGGAGGTGTGTTGGGGCAATATTAGTCCAACTAAGCGCAAACCAGATGGAATGGCGTATCGCTGCAGAATGCTGTGGTAGCCATGCTGGTTAAGTGTGACTTGAATTCTAAATAAATAACTGACAGTGTCACCAGCAAAGCACCATCACACCTCCTCCTCCATGCTTCACAGTGGGAACTACACATGCAGAGATAATCCGTTCACTTACTCTGCGTTTCACAAAGACACAGCGGTTGGAACCAAAAATAAAAAATTTGGACTCTCATCAGACCAAAGGACAGATTTCCACCGGTCTAATATCCATTGCTTGTGTTTCTTGGCACAAGCAAGTCTCTTCTTATTATTGGTGTCCTTTAGTAGTGGTTTCTTTGCAGCAATTTGACCATGAAGGCCTGATTCACACAGTCTCCTCTGAACAGTTGAGATGTGTCTGTTACTTAAACTCAGTGATTTATTTGGGTTACATTTTTCTGAGGCTGGTAACCCTAATGAACTTATCCTCTGCAGCAGAGGTAACTCTGGGTTTTTCTTTCCTGTGGCGGTCCTCATGAGAGCGGTCCAACAGGAGACTGGAAAACCGCTGGTAGGCTTGACGAGACAAGACAAACTGGCAACAGACAAACAGAGAATACAGGTAGACAGTTGAAGTCAGAAGTTTACATACACTTAGGTTGGAGTCATTAAAACTCGTTATTCAACCACTCCACAAATTTCTTGTTAACAAACTATAGTTTTGCAAGTGTGAGGGTGTTGGTGAATGGAAATATGCGGAGTCAGGCGCAGGACACAGATATGAGTAATGTCCAAAAGTTCACTCAAAATCAAGTAAATGTTCCAACAAGGAAACAATACAAAAATAATCCAGAGCACAAGAACACGAACCCACATGACAAACAATAACGTACAAAACAGAGAGGGAAATCAAAGGGTTAAATAAGGAACATAATTAATGGAATGGAAACCAGGTGTGTATGATCAAGACAAAACAAAACGAAAATGAAACATGGATCGTACTGGTATTATGGTATATACTGTACTCTATATCATCTACTGCATCTTGCCATCTTTATGTATTACATGTATCACTAGCCACTTTAAACTATGCTACTTTATGTTTACTCATCTCATATGTATAGACTGTACCTAACCATCTACTGCATCTTGCCTATGCCGTTCTGTACCATCACTCATTTCATAATCTATGTACATCTTTATCCCTTTACACTTGTGTGTGTATAAGGTAGTAGTTGTGGAATTGTTAGGTTAGATTACTTGTTGGTTATTTACTGCATTGTCGGAACTAGAGAGCACAAGCATTTCGCTACACTCGCATTAACATCTGCTAACCATGTGTATGTGACAAATAAAATTTGATTTGATTTGAGTTACACCAGCTCTGTCAGGAGGAATTGGCCAAAATTCACCCAACTTATTGTGGGAAGCTTGTGGAAGGAACGTTTTGACCCAAGTTAAGAATTTAAAGGCAATGCTACCAAATACTAATTGTGTGTACGTAAACTTCTGACCCACTGGTAATGTGATGAAAGAAATAAAAGCTGAAATAAATCATTCTCTCTACTACTATTCTGACATTTCACATTCTTAAAATAAAGTGCTGATCCTAGTTGACCTAAGACAGGGAATTTCTACTAGGATTAAATGTCAGGAACTGTGAAAGGCTGAGTTTAAATGTATTTGGCTAAGGTGTATGTAAACTTTCGACTTCAACTGTAACTACACTGGGGATAATGGTGAAGATACAGGTGACACCTGGATGCGGTGAAGACATAGATGAATCAGATCAGGGTGCAACTGCACTTGAAGAAATGTTCAGAGTTATTGAAATGTTCCGGATTGACTGACCTTCATGTTTTAAAGTAATGATGGACTGTCGTTTCTCTTTGCTTGTTTGAGCTGTTCTTGCCATAATATGGACTTGGTCTTTTACCAAATAGGGCTATTTTCTATATACCACCCCTACCTTGTGACAACACAACTGATTGGCTCAAACACATTAAGAAGGAAAGAAATTCCACAAATTAATTTTTAACAAGGCACACCTGTTAATTTAAATGCATTCCAGTTGACTATCTCATGAGGCTGGTTGAGAGAATGCCAAGATTGTGCAAAGCTGTCATCAAAGCAAAGGGTGGCTACATTGAAGAATGTCAATTATAAAACATATTTTCATTTGTTTAACACTTTTTTGCTTACTTCATGATTCCATATGTATTGTTTCATAGTTTTGATGTCTTCACTTTTATTCTACAATGTAGAAAATAGTAAAAATAAAGAAAAACCCTGGAATGAGTAGGTGTGTCTGTAAGGTTCTGTATTTATTTTGTTAGTCAACCTTGTGTTCTGTTTCATTGTGTTCTTCTCCCTGAGTATTCATTAGTGTCTAAACTTTGACTGGTACTGTAGTTTCAGCAAAGAAAATCTGTCTAGTATTACCCCAATACGTTTCTATGGGAATAATATGCAGACCTAAGATTGTCGCCCGCCTTTGGGACAAAGACTCCCATTGTTAGGACGTAGACATGGGCATCTTGTCATTACAGATCTCTTGTTTCAGCCTCTTGCTAATTGGAAAGGAACATTGGCGGGTACACAGTGCACTGTTAGGATGCTGGATTGCCCTAAAGTAAATTGATGTTTCGCCAAAATCATATAATTACTCCTGTCTAAATAAAATCACTCAAAACACTTCACCAGAGATCATGATGTAGCCATAGTGTCACGTTCCTGACCTGTTTTATGTTATTTTTGTATGTGTTTAGTTGGTCAGGGCGTGAGTTGGGGTGGGCATTCTATGTTTTGTGTTTCTATGTTTAGGTCACTTGTAATTAGCCTTATATGGTTCTCAATCAGGGACAGGTGTTTGACGTTTCCTCTGATTGAGAACCATATATAGGTTGGCTGTTCACACTGTTTGTTTGTGGGTGATTGTCTTCTGTGTCTGTGTATGTTGCACCACACGGGACTGTTTCGGTTTGTTTGTTCGTTTGATGTAGTCCGTTCCTGTTCGTGAGTTCTTCGTGCATTTATGTAAGTTCCATGTTCAGGTCTGTCTACGTCGTTTTCTTATTTTGTAGTTTGTTGAAGTGTTTTCGGTTTTCGTCAGTACTTTAATAAACTTCATTATGTCCAAATATCACGCTGCACTTTGGTCCAATCCCTACTTGTTCCCACCTGTGTTTGTGGGTGGTTGTTTTCTGTTTTGTGTGTCGTCACCTTACAGAACTGTCGGTTTTGTTGAGACGAAGAGGAGGAGGACACCCGTTACACATAGAGTGTAACGACTGTCGTCGGGAGAAGGAGAAGAGGACCAAGGTGCAGCGTGGTAAGTGTTCATATTTTAATCAATCAACTGAACACTGAACAAAACAACAAAACCGACAGTTCTGTAAGGTGACGACACACAAAACAGAAAACAACCACCCACAAACACAGGTGGGAACAAGCTACCTAAGTATGGTTCTCAATCAGAGACAACGATAGACAGCTGCCTCTGATTGGGAACCATACCAGGCCAAACACATAGAAATACAAAACAAGGACAACATAGAACACCAGACATAGAATGCCCACCCAAACTCACGCCCTGACCAACCAAAATAGAAACATAAAAAGGATCTCTACGGTCAGGGCGTGACATAGAGGATCATGAACTTATTTTAAAGAAAATAGCTGTGGATTGTTTCAAATCACAAGTGTGTTTGGGAAGCCCGCAATTTGGGTATTGCATTTGGAAATAGTTCTAGCTGATTGAGTTACAGCTGTCCGTGAAAAGCGTCTAAAATATATGTGAAGATAATGTGTCTTGAGTATTGTGATGAATGAGTTAATTCACATTGTTACTTGTGCGCATGCGCTAGGTCATGAGGGCAGTTGGGAACATGGCTACTTAGCATTAAGTTGCATGTCATTTGTTACTTGGCATTGATGTTATTAAATGTGGAAACACATTGAAAAGAACCTACGGATAAAAGCATGTTATATTTATCTATAACCAAGGACATGACATGGTGTCAGAAGTAGACTTTGTGTACCCGACCATCAAATCTAACGACGACGACGAAATGCCAGAGTAATTCAAGTTCGAAAGCCCCGCAGAATGGACGGAGTGCAGACAGAGATTTGTCGTTTCAGTACTGCTACAAAACTGGACAAAGATGATGGAGTTGCGATGTAGTAGTGAGGCAGAGAAAATACTCTGCTCATTTCAAGTCGCTCAGGAGGAGGATAAAAGGAACTTTGATTTAGTATGACGACTACTTAATTCCACAATGGAATTTCATTCACAAATGGGCATGTTTTTACCAACACAGCCAATGAGAGAGAGAAAAGGCAGKCATGTACATCAGGGCTCTTTATGAGCTAACTGAGAACTGTGATTTCGGTGCTAAAAGGGATGAACATACCCGAGACTGTTTAGTAGTGGGCAACACAGACAAAGAACTCTCTCAAAAGTTACAGTTGATGCCGACATTGATGTTAGCACAGACTATTCAACAAGTGTGGCAGTCTGAGGATGTTGCTAGGCAGATTAGTTTGCAGACGGGGAAACCGCAGCACAGGCTAAAACAGCATGTAGCTAACAGCAGCTCCGCTAGGACGAGAGAGGGCTACGGGGAGGAAAAGGGCGTGAGTCAAGGTCATGGCGGTGCTAAAACAAGCCAAAATGCAAGGAACTGTGAAAGATGTGGTAAAAGCAGGCGTGCTAACCAGGAAAGATGCCCAGCGTTCAAAAGCACGTGCAACAATTGTAATAAGAAAGGACATTGGGAACGTGTGTGTAAAAGRAAACCACAATCTGTGAGGGAGATCACAGAAGAGATAGATCAAGTCCATGTTCTGGGCTCAGTTAGCAAGGAGGCTAGRGAGAAACTGGACTGTACTGCTCAACATAGGAGACACCCCTACAAGCTTTAAAATAGACACAAACGCAAGCATTATTAGTGAAGAGACTTTGAAGCAACTCTCACGAGGAGAAAATTGCACCCTGCTGATGCGCGTCTGAGCAGCCCAGGGGACTAGTTAAAGTGTCTAGGTCAGTTTCAGGCTAACACTAGCTACATGGGARAACAGTACAGTTTCCTTGTGTATGATACGGGGGGGGGGGGGGTGTCAACAATCTGCTTAGCCATGTAACTGCTGCAGATATGGGCCTGGTTAAGTGAATAAATGAGGTCAYTGATGTTTTCGGGTACTGCGGCAAGCTAAAAACTGAACCAGTAAAAATAGTACTAAAAGAGGATTCCCAGACATACGCAGTAAATGCAGCCAGGCGAGTACCTCTGCCYCTAATGGCTAAAGTGAAAATGWAGCTCAATCGCATAGAAAATGAGGACATAGCGGTAAAAGTAACAGAGCTGTCAGAATGGTGTGTCGCTATGGTGCCAGTGCTAAAGCCAGATGGCAACGTCTGAATCTGTGTCGATCTAAAACCACTGAGTAGTGAAAAGGGAAAAGTACATTCTTCCCACGATGGAGGAAATTGTGTCAAAACTGTCAGGAGCCAAAGTGTTCACGCTAGATGCAGCTAGTGGGTTCTACCAAATCCCTCTACACGAGGAGAGTAGCAAGCTGAACACTTTCATCACCCCTTTTGGGAAATAACACTTCAAACGTCTCCCGTTCGGGCTAACCAGTGCCCCTGAGATTTTTCAAAGGAAAATTATGGAAACTCTGCAAGGGCTCAAGGGTGTGGCTATATACATGGTTGATGTACTGATCTATGCCAACTCTGAGCAGGAACATGATGAGCGCCTGGGAAACATGCTCCTAGTCAAGGACAAGTCAATTTAAACAAAGCCAGCTTCGCTTCCTGAGGRATGTCATGGGGCTAAGCAACTTCCACCAGCTCCAGAACATTTCCTCTAGAAGGTACAGTATCTGGGGAAATACACAGGAGGCAGCATTTCAGAGACTTAAACACTCACTGACCACCAGTGGTGGAAATAGTACCTTATTAGAAAATGACTAAAGTAAAAGTGAAAATAACTCTACAATTCTAAAAGTATTTGGTTTTAAATATACCTAAGTATCAAAAGTAAAAGTATAAATAATTTCAAATTAAACAAACCAGATGGCACTTTTTTTTTTTTTCAAACAAAGCATTTGTCTGCCAGATCAGAGGCAGTAGGGATGACCAGGGATGTTCTCTTGATAAGTGTGTGAATTTGACCATTTTCCTGTCCAAATGTAATGAGTACCTTTGCGTGAAAATGTATGCTTTACAGCGAATAGCCATGCCCATGCTGATGTTTGAAGAAGGCGCCCACATACAAAATTTTTCAACCAGCACATGGCTACATAAAAATCACAAATGTATTAAATATCAAAAGTCGTTGTTTACAGTTGAGGCCCGCCATCGATTTGAGTAATAGCTCGTTCAAACGTGCAAGAGAAAGGAATCCAAGAAAGCTACCGCTAATACTTTTTGTTAAACCAAGTCAAAAATCATTTTCTATTTAATCCTCAAGGTACCCGCCTAAAATGTTAATCTAAACTATTAATATTCTAATACACTAAAGACGTATAGTTAATAGAAAACGTAAAATTAGCAGGTGCGCGCACAGACTGCATTTCCAACTCTGACTGCAACTAACCAAAACTCAAAATTCTTTTTCTCCGTTTGGAAGCAGAACAAGCCTTGAAACTCTTGAAAAAAGACTGTTTGACATCTAGTGGGAAGCCATAGGAATTGCAATCTGGGAGCTGGAATTTGCATATGCCACATAGCTTAATATTGTAAGAGCATGGTGCTCTCCAAAAAACCAAACTTGGTTGGTTTTTCTTTGGATTTCATCCTACGCAATACAAGTCTCATCATATTTTTTTAACATTTTCTACAAACTTACGTGGTTTCTATCCAATGGTTTCTATCCAATGGTTACGCG
>NC_036855.1:28604907-28748902 GCF_002910315.2 Salvelinus sp. IW2-2015
GGTACCAATTATATGCATATCCTGGCTTCTGGGCCTGAGTAACAGGCAGTTTACTTCGGGCATGTCAGTCAGACAGGAAGTAGAGAAAAATAGACCCTAGCCTGAAGAAGTTTTAACTTATTATGATTCCAGYAAGCCTACAGCGGTGTCAGCTGWTGCCAGCAGCTACGGAGTAGGAGGTGTTCTACTTCAACAGCATGGTGAGGACTGGAAACCAGTCGCCTACTGCAGCAGGCTTCTGAGWGATGCAYAGACAAGGTATGTTCAGATTGAAAAAGAGTGTTTAGCGAGTGTGTGGGCTTGCGAACGCTTTGAGYAGTACCTCTACGGACTAGACAATGTTGCTATCAGGTGTCAAAGACTGTTGATGAGGTTGATGCAATACAGTGGAATCGCAGYAAAGACACTTGCCATAGCTGATGCTCTTTCCAGGGGTCCACTGAGAAACCACGAGGGTGCAGCAGACGCCCACAGCAATGTGACCGCATATGTCGCATCAGTTGTAAGTTATCTACCTGCTTCTCCACAGAGAATGGAGGACATCAGACTGAGCACTGAATCTGACCCACAGCTGCAGTCAGGGCTGTGGTTCATCGGAAATGGGTGGCCTGAGTACTTAGAGAAAATCKCTGAATCGATGAGAGACTTATCAGGTGCGAGGGGAACTATCAGAGACACATGGACTAGTGATCAGGGGAATCAGCATTGTCATTCCCACATGCATGAGAAAAMAAATCCTACATAGGATTCATGATGGTCACCAAGGGCTGGTAAAGCGCAGGGAGAGAGCTAACCAATCAGTGTGGTGGCCTAAAATCTCACAGGAGATAATCACAGAGCTGCAAAAGTGTGCATTTTGCTGTGAAACTAGGAGCACACAAAGAAAAGAGRCATTAATGTCTAGTGAGCTTCTCTTCAGACCATGGCAGAAAATAGCAGTACATCTGTGTGAGTACAAAAATCAAAACTACCTGTGTCAGACTATTCTAGATTTCRAGAAATCCTCCACCTTCCAACCACAACCAGTACCCAGGTCATTGCCAAGTTCAAAGCAACCTTTGCTAGGTTCTGAGTRCCTGAGATCCTGGTTAGCGATAATAGCCCCCAGTTAGCAAGTACAGAGCTAAAAAAACTCAGTAAGGAGTATGACTTCATARTGTACATGTGACAAGCAGCCCCCATTTGTAATGGACATGTGGAGAGGGCTATACAGATAGCCAAGTGGATACTCAACCAGACAGACCCTCTGCTCGCTCTGCTGACGTACAGAGCCACTCGGGCTAAGCTACTGATGGGGAYAAGGATCAGGACAACCCTTCCTTCCTTTATAAGAGAATCTGAAATGAAACTGACCAGGAGAAGGTCAGACAGGCAGACGCTGCTGCAAAACGGAAGCAGGCGTTTTACTACGACCGCAGGAATGGAGTCAGAAACATTCCATCACTGAGCTCTGGGGAGACAGTGCTCATGAAACTTGATGGACAAAAACACTGGACGACACCAGCTGTTGTTCAAGGCCCCAGCTCCACCCCACGGTCATACCGGGTGGAAACTGCCCAYGGGGGCAGTTCAGAAGTGACAGGTGRTATCTACAGCRAGTGCCAAGCACAACGACACCAGACCAGGTCACAGAGACTGTGCCCATGACGTCTGAGGTGTCTGGTGAGTCAGGGGAGACACAATCAGTTTCTCCTCACATGGACGTGACTCTTGCACAAACAGGGACAGAGAGTAATGTCACATGTTCAGGACGAGAGAGAAATCCATTTGAGAGACTGTATCTGTAAAACTTTGAAAAGAAAGATCACCTTTCCTATATGCAGTTGAAGTCGGAAGTTTCGCCTCACACAAGTCAACAACGTCCACTTTTTTTTTTTTACATCCTTTCCGAATGATAGTTCGTCAGTATTTGAAAAATCTTTCTAACACTCACCAAGCCTCAGTGTGAAAGAGCAAAATATCATGATCTAATAATCCCARATATCCAGTGGAAACGTAATAAAAAACAGCTTTCTGCCCTGAGCTCACTGGCGCAGGAACATTTGAGGGCCCGGATTAGGCTAGTTGATACATTGTTGCGAGTCCATTAGCAATAGTATAGGACTGATAGAAAGGGAGGCAGACAGGCAGAGTGGAGAGATGAATGTGATTGAAGGAACCAACAATTTAACCAGGATATTTTCTACCGGGTTTTTTTTGGTGGGGGGGGGGGTCGGCTTTAGGCCTATATATATTTTACTTAGTTGATGATGGAAGTTATAGGCCTATTGCTGCATTAGCCTATAGACTATCTCGGAGCGCTACGCACTCATTTCTTTAACTGCCAATGGATCACAGTGTATCAATGTGTCCAAATGGCAGAGGCTAGCTGTCTAGCCATAGTTGAATTTTAAATTTTTGATTTTTATAATTTTACTTCAGATTTTTATGATTAACCACGTGGCAATGATTTAGAGAAACAAAAAAAWYTATTATTGAAATGAAACTGTTCCAKGAAAATGWGCATATYTAAATATTAATAGGCTAACTGGCACGCAGATCAGTAGAAATGGTAGGACAGATTGTAATCTTCCCTAAACTTGAAACTCACGAGCTGTCTATAGTCTTTACTATTACACCCATTTTWAAAAATGCTGACAATGTTGAAATCCTATCCTTTATCCTTCACAAGAATAAAATATATACGTAACGACATTTTACTTATAGTAATTGTTAAGTGTGTAATTACCTGAAACAGTTGTTCACTTTCCATGAGATGATGCTGTCAACTTCTTCCTCCGAGTGTTGATCCGAGTGTAAGTCAGCCAGTCAGCAAGCAGGGTCAGTGCTATCCGGTATTATTGGGACGACCCTAACCTTAACTTCTACCCTAACCATAACCCTAACATAACCTTTCCCATACCTTCACTAATTTTGACTTCAATTGTGTAGGCACATCCCAAAGATCCCAAATAGCACGGACTGCAAGAAGTCCAYCACGAGGACGATGGAGTTCTCTTCTCTCCAAGCTGCAACGGTGAAACACAGCACAGAGCTGTACAATACAACAGCTTGCAAACATCAATTGTGAGACAAAGCGTGTGTAATATTTAGTTTGATCATATTAGCAACATTGTTGCAAAGGCAATTATTGATTGGTTAGTGAGAACCATCACTTGAATATTTTAAACTTAGGCCAAGAGATTGCAAGCATTTAATTCAGCACAGATGAATAAGGAACCAAGTATCTTTGAAGCATGCTAAAGCTAATAGAAATYWWWWAAAAAAAACATTTTAATAAGATGATCCATTTTTTTATAAGATGAGCAGAATATATTGGAATATAATATATAATTCGGCACACTAAGTAGGCATAGGCTATATACTGCATGTATATATACAAATATAAATATATATATATGTATATACAGTTGAAGTCGGAAGTTTACATACACTTATGTTGGAGTCATTAAAACAAATCTTTCAACCACTCCACACATTTCTTGTTAACAAACTATAGTTTTGGCAAGTCGGTTAGAACATCTACTGTGTGCATGACACAAGTAATTTTTCCAACAATTGTTTACAGACATATTATTTCACTTATAATTCACTGTATGACAATTCCAGTGGGTCAGAAGTTTACATACACTGCCCCCGTTCGTTAAGCTGACTGACTTTAAACAGCTTGGAAAACTTCCAGAAAATTATGTCATGGCTTTAGAAGTTTCTATAGGGCTAATTGTCACACTTTGATTCAATTAGAGGTGACCTGTGGATGTATTTCAAGGCTACCTTCAAACTCAGTGACTCATTGCTTAACATCATGGGAAATCAAAGAAATCAAGCACAAGACCTCAGAAAAAAAATTGGAGACCTCCATAAGTCTGTTCATTCCTTGGGAGCAATTTTTCAACTCCTGAAGGTACCACGTTCATCTGTACAAACAATAGTACGCAAAAGATAAAACACCATGGGACCACACAGCCGTCATACCGCCCAGGAAGAGACGCGTTCTGTCTAGAGCATGAACGTACGTGGTGCGAAAGTCTGCAAATCAATCCCAGAACAACAGCAAAGGACCTTGCTGAAGATGCTGGAGGAAACGGTACAAAAATATCTATATCCACAGTAAAACAAGTTCTTACCAACATAACCTGAAAAGACGCTCAGCAAGGCAAGAAGCCACTGCTCCAAACCGCCATAAAAAAGCCAACTACGGTTTGCAAACTGCACATGGGACAAAGATCATACTTTTTGAGAGAAATGTCCTGCTGGTCTGATGAAACAAAAATAGAGCTGTTGCCATAATGACCATCATTGTGTTTTGAGGAAAAAATGGAGGCGCAAGCCGAAGAACACCATCCCAAACCGTGAAGCACGGGTGGCAGCATCCATGTTGTGGGTGTTGCTTTGCTGCAGGAGGGACTGGTGCACTTCACAAAATAGATGGCAGCATGAGGCAGGAAATGATGTGGATATATTGAAGCAACATCTCATGACATCAGTCAGGAAGTTAAAGGTTGGTTGCAAATGGGTCTTCCAAATGATCAATGACTCCAAGCATACTTCCAAAGAAGTGACAAAATGGCTTAAGGACAACAAAGTCAGGTATTGGCAGTGGCCATCACAAAGCCCTGACCTCAACCCATAGAACATTTGTGGGCAGAACTAAGTGCTGTCGCGAGCAAGGAGGCCTACAAACCTGACTCAGTTACCCCATCTCTGTCAGGAGGAATGGGCCAACATTCACCCAACTTATGTGGGAAGCTTGTGGAAGGCTACCCAAAATGCTTGACCCAAGTTAAACAATTTAAAGATAGTGCTACCAAATACTAATTGAGTGTATGTAAAACTTCTGACCCGTGGGAATGTGATGAAATAAATAAAAAGCTGAAAGAAATAATTCTCTACTATATTCTGACATTTCACATTCTTAAATAAAGTGGTTTACTTGGATTAAATGTCAGGAATTGTGAAAAACTGAGTTTATAATGATTTGGCTGAAGGGTGCATGTAAACTTTCGACTTCAACTTATATATATACACTACCGTCAAAAGTTTGGGGTCACTTAGAAAGTCCTTGTTTTTGAAAGAAAAGCACATTTTTTGTCCATTAAAATAACATCAAATTGATCAGAAATACAGTGTAGACATTGTTAATGTTGTAAATGACTTGTAGCTACATAGGCGTACAGAGGGCCCATTATCAGCAAACCATCACTCCCTGTGTTCCAATGGCACGTTGTGTTAGCTAATCCAAGTTATAATTTTAAAAGGCTAATTGATCATTAGAAAACCTTTTTGCAATTATGTTAGCACAGCTGAAAACTGTTGTCCTGATTAAAGAAGCAATAAAACTGGCATTCTTTAGACTAGTTGAGGTTCTGGAGCACAGCATTGTGGTTTGATTACAGGCCAAAATGGCCAGAAAAACAAATAACTTTCTTCTGAAACTCATCAGTCTATTCTGTTCTTGAGATATGAAGGCTATTCCATGCGAGAGATTGCCAAGAAACTGAAGATCTCGTACAACACTTTGTACTACTCACTTCACAGAACAGCGCAAACTTTCTCTAACCAGAATAGAAAGAGTGGGAGGCCCCGGTGCACAACTGAGCAAGAGGACAAGTACATTTGAGTGTCTAATTTGAGAAACAGACGCCTCACAAGTCCTCAACTGGCAGCTTCATTAAATAGTACCCGCAAAACACCAGTCTCAACGCCAACAGTGAAGAGGCGACTCCGGGATGCTGGCCTTCTAGGCAGAGTTCCTCTGTCCAGTGTCTGTGTTCTTTTTCCCATCTMAATCTTTTCTTTCTATTGGCCAGTCTGAGATATGGCTTTTTCTTTGCAACTCTGCACTCTCCGCTGCCAACGTGCGGAAATCCACTGCGTAGTCTGCCACACTGCAGGAGCCTTGCCGAAGCAACTTCTGGGCATCCTCTCTCCCGGACAATGGAGCATTGAAAACCTTTACCTCCTTTACCTCTGCCACAAACTCCTCCAGACTGGAGCATTTAGCCGACTGTTGTTCCCATACTGCCGTATCCCAGGCGYGAGCCCTCCCGGACATCAGCGTGATGAGATACGCTATCTTAGAGCGGTACGAGGGGAAGGAAGAGGGCTGCAGCTCGATGATGAGTGAACACTGAGCGAGAAACGCCCGACAGGTGCCTGACTCTCCATCGAATTGCTCTGGGTAAGCGGGGTTCCCGGGAAACCGGGGTGACGGCGCTGCTAACAGCCGGGTTACTGAGGGGCTGGGAGGTTACCGTCGTGGTAGGCTGCATAGTAGACAACCCACGGAATTGCTCCAGCAATGTGTTTAATGCTTGGTCGTGACGTTCGTCCAAGGTCTGGAACCCTTCTATAAGAACACGAAGCAACTCCTCGTGCCTACCAATGGTGGCTCCTTGGGAGGAGAGGGCATTGCAGAGCTGGTCCGAGTCTGCTGGGTCAGTCATTGCTAGTTCATACTATCATGTCTCAGGTATGACCCAGATGTAGACAGTGTCAAAGAAACAAAAGTTGAATTCTAAAACAGGGGCAGGCAAACGACAGGTCAAAGGCTGGCAGAGGTCAATAATCCAGAGAGGGTGTAATGGGTCCAGAACGGCAGGCAGTCTCAGGGTCAGGGCAGGCAGGAGTTAATAATCCAGTAAGGTGGGGTAAGGTACAAAATGGCAGGCAGGCTCAGGGTCAGGGCAGGCAGAACAGTCTGGGAAGGACTAGAAAAGGGGAGCAAGAAACTGGCAGGAGCAGAGGAACAAATGCTGGTAGGTTTCACAAACAAAAAGAACTGGCAACAGACAAACAGAGAACARAGGTATAAATACARAGGGGATAATGGGGAAGATGGGCGACACCTGGAGGGGGGTGGAGACAAGCACAAAGACAGGTGAAACAGATCAGGGTGTGACACATACTATATACAGGGTCCGTTCCAGTGCCATATTTACAATGTGCAGGGATTCTGGATCGATAGAGGTAGATATGTAGGGGTAAGGTGACTAGGCATCAGGATATATGATAAAACATTAACTTAAAGCGGGCACAGCCTCAGTGTTCACAATAAACACGCACCAGAAGTTGCACAGAACTTTCACAAAGTTAAAGTCCGTGCATTGCCGAAGGGAACATTGGCCATTATCCAACTGGGGATGCTTCAGCATTTAAATCAAACCATGCATCAGTCCAGAGTAATTATATCCTATCTGTTAGCTTTTCCTCTCTCTCTCGCACACGCACACGCACACGCACACACACACACACACACACACACACAGTCATCATGACTTGCGTTAGAATCATCCCTGTTGCAGTTTGTCAAACCAAACCAGGCATTAGAGGAAATGTAATTACAGTCCTTTGTGTGAGCTTTGCTTATCTCTGCCTCCAGCGTCATGCTTCAGTAGAGTATCCTGGTGTGCTAATAGAACAAACATGGCTGAGGAACAAAACTAATGCATCCCTTCATGAGTAATCTTGCCTGAGTTGTACATTTTAGTTCCCAGAGCAAATGCATATACTTTAGATCAGATTAGATTAGTTTATTAGTCGCATATGTAATCGCAGGGTACAGTGAAATGCTTATGCTCGAGCTCCAACAGTGCAGGTAAAAAAAGAGAATGAATGAGACAATAATAATAATAATAATATGTACACATTTACAACTACAATAATATATAGACATTTACATGCAAAGACCCGGTTTTGATGGTTGATCACATTACTTAGTATTACATGTGTTTTCCTCAATGAAGAATGATTAGTAAAGTCGCTGACGGAATGCTAATAGTGTGTGTGTTGTGTGTGTTGTGTGTGTGTGTGGTGTGTGTGTGTGTGTGTGTGTGTGTGTGTGTGTGTGGTGGTGTGTGTGTGTGTGTGTGTGGTGTGTGTGTGCGCGCACAGATACTCAGTATTATTGCAGTTGTGTGTTTCCATAATTGCGCTTTTCTTGCTCTATTGCTCCCATCCATGGCTTTTCCATCCTTCTGTTCAGTGTGTGCATGTAAATCCCGTCTTGGCATATTTAAAACACGCGCACGTGCACCCTCACAGACAAGCACAAGCACACTCAGAGACACAGCCTAAAGCCTCATATGGTATCTTGTAACGACTAAACCCTCTGCCGTCTGTCCCGTAGAGGATTCATTCCGTCACTCACTCTACACTAAGCACAGATAATCAATTTACATATGTGAACTCGTGACACTCATGCCTAACCTCCGCTGCAATATTCTTCTCCCTCTCAAACAKATACACATCTCTAGTGTCCTCGTCAAGTTATGATTCTTCAACCATCAATATTCATGCCTCTCAAACGTCCTGTATTGTACTCAAAATGCTATGCCGTGCAGAGAGTGCTGAGAGTCTTTGAAAAGTATACCCACACACATATTCACACACTATGGCAAAAAAAGGTATGGAGAGAAATCTGTGTGCTTGGCACGAGTTCAGTGACTGTGAAAGTCTGAAATATGCAGCCTGGTGCTACTGACCTTCAGGGACTGTGATAACAGTAAACAACGGCACAGTTTATCACCAAAACTTCCTTCTACCAGACTCTCCATCCACCTAAGGCTGTGGCGTTCACAAAATTTCTTCAGCCGGTGATTGTCAAGCAAATAACTGCCGGTCTCACGGTAATTGACTGTTAATTAACATAAACACATTTAGTATCTCCTGGCTTCCACACATTGGACCTTTGGAACATCTACATMTCAAAAAGTCTAATAAATCCATGTAATATAGCCTACACCTTCACAATAAATCCATTATTTATTTTAGACCGGTCTAAAGAAACATGATATGTGTAACGATGTTCGTTTGAGGAAGAAGGAGTAGATCAAACCGCAGCGTGGTACGTGTTCATGATGTTTTAATATAGCCTGAACACTGAAACAAAAAACAAAAGTGGAACAAAACGCAACAGTTCTGTCAGGCACTCACACAAAACAGAAAACAACTACCCACAAAACACAGGTGGGAAAAGGCTGCCTAAGTATGGTTCTCAATCAGAGACAACGATAGACAGCTGCCTCTGATTGAGAACCACACCCGGCCAAACACATAGAAATAGACAWCATAGAACYAAAACATAGAATGCCCACCCCAACTCACGCCCTGACCAACTAAAATAGAGACATAAAAAGGATCTCTAAGGTCAGGGCGTGACAATATGAAGAAAACATAGCCTATTTCAGAAAACCAGAATAGCCTGAGTTGTCTTTATGTTAGGACCTAATCTGGCTATGCCATATGGCGGTGGGCTAAACTAGTTCATTTAGCAGATAAGATTTGCTTAGAATTCTGTGGAATTATTTTATATTAGTTTATAGCATGAAGAATACAATTGAACAAAGCTGAATAAAATAGAAAATATATTTTCACTAAGCGATTTGAGGGCGTGTGCACATGCGGCTATTTTATGTTGAGCAGTTAAGAAAGAAGTAGGTACTCCTATATGCTTAATTTATAGTTATTAATGTAACTTTAGTTGTTCTACAAATGTTGGGCTATACGTTTTGATTGTTAATACATTGTAAGGCTGCATGATGCAACTCTAGTGATTCTTTGAAAAAAGTTGCATGAAAGGCATTAGCTCTGCTTTGTTTTTTTGTGCAGGCTGTACACACTTGTGCAGGCTGTACACACTTCCTCAGTGTCACGCCCTGTGTGATTTGGGGTGGGTATTCTATGTTCTATTATTTGTATTTCTATGTTTTGGCCGGGTAGGGTTCTCAATCAGGGACAGCTGTCTATCGTTGTCTCTGATTGAGAACCATACTTAGGTAGCCCTTTCTCCCACCTGTCTTGGTGGGAAGTTGTCTTTGTTTTTTGGCACTATAGCCTTTAGCTTCACAGTTGTTTTTGGATTGTTGTTTTTGTCGGCGTCATATAAATAAAGTAAAATGTAGGCTTACCACGCTGCACTTTGGTCCACTTCCTTCAACAGCCGTGACAATCAGTCTCTCATTCACAATTTGACAAGCACTTGACAATGCCTCGAATTTCCCAGCAGCATCCCCTTTGTGTGTCCGTAATGCCCCCTGAAAAAAGATATGCCTCTTGCGGCCAGTGGCCGTTGTTCCCTTGGGCTGAATATAATAATTATAATTCCCTTCTCCCTAAGTGCTGCGTGCTCAGAAGCAACTCACACTCACATGGCTCTCCATCACGTGATCGGGTCTTTCTCACAGGATACAAGTGAAGAAAGACACATTGGGGACGCAACTGTACGCGTCCTTATCCAATTTCGAGGTGCATATTGAAGATATTGTAAGAACTGTCCACATTTACTTTTCGTCAACCTACAATATGAGTAGGCTTAAACGAACAGCAAAAGCACTAGCCTATGTCAATCTACTATCCCCCATTGTACAAAAGTTGACCTATTCTATTCTGTGCGATAAATAAATATTCCAAACATAGTCTGGGACAGTTGTGGGATGCGATAGATCCCAAATGAATACAAACCTTTTTTACGCAACGAGGCTGACACAACAGATGAGAACATTGAGCTTAAAATGTTGATAAACTATTAGGCTATTTCTTCACATTATAAGTGCAGCAATGAGCACACGGCAGGAGGCTATAAGCGCAAATGTTCCATTAGCGGAAAAAAACATAAATCCGCAAATGCGAATATGCATGTAATGCTTTTATTAAAAAGGTGCATTTTATGGTGAAAATTATCTTCCCCAAATGTGAAACTCACACGCTGCTTATATATGCCAATTAGGCTCTACACCTCTTGTAAAGCGAATTAAATTGCTTAATTTTAAGAAGTTATTCTGCCAGTTGTGATTACAAACCTTTTCAAAACATACAGTTGAAGTCGGAAGTTTACATACACTAAGGTTGGAGTCATTAAAACTTGTTTTTCAACCACTCCACAAATGTTTTGTTAACAAACTGTAGTTTTGGCAAGTCGGTTAGGACATCTGCTTTGTGCATGACACAAGTCATTTTTCCAACAATTGTTTACAGACAGATTATTTCACTTATAATTCACTGTATCACAACAGGCTAATTGACATCATTTGAGTCAATTGGAGGTGTACCTGTGGATGTATTTCAAGGCCTACCTTCAAACTCAGTGACTCATTGCTTGACATCATGGGAAAATCAAAAGAAATCAGCCAAGACCTCAGATAAAAAAAATTGTAGACCTCCACAAGTCTGGTTCAATCTTGGGAGCAATTTCCAAACGCCTGAAGGTACCCCGTTCATCTGTACAAACAATAGTACGCAGGTATAAACACCATGGGACCAAGCAGCCGTCATACCGCTCAGGAAGGAGACGCATTCTGTCTCCTAGAGATGAATGTACTTTGATGCGAAAAGTGCAAATCAATCCCAGAACAACAGCAAAGGACCTTGTGAAGATGCTGGAGGAAATGGGTACAAAAGTATCTATATCCTTAGTTAAAGGAGTCCTATATCAACACAACCTGAAAGGGTGCTCAGCAAGGAAGAAGCCACTGCTCCATAAAAAAGCCAGACTACGGTTTGCCTACAAACCTGACTCAGTTACACCATCTCTGTCAGGAGGAATGGGCCAAAATTCACCCAACTTATTGTTGGAAGCTTGTGGAAGGCTACCTGAAATGTTTGACTCAAGTTTAACCATTTTAAAAGCAATGCTACCAAATACTAATTGAGTGTATGTAAACTTCTGACCCACTGGGAATGTGATGAAAGAAATAAAAGCTGAAATAAATCATTCTCTCTACTATTATTCTGACATTTCACATTCTTAAAATAAAGTGGTCATCCTAACTGACCTAAGACAGGGAATTTTTACGAGGATTAAATGTCAGGAATTGTGAAAAACAGAGTTTAAATGTATTTGACTAAGGTGTATGTAAACTTACGACTTCAACTGTATAGTCATATGGGCTAGGCTACATGTGCAACTATGATTAGAAAAAGTCCCCKAAAAAGGCTTTGTTTCTTGCCTTACACTGGGCATCATTCACAAGGGATAATATATAATTCACAAGTGATAGGCTAATATTGCCAACCATCAGACTATTCTTGATTTAATCTTGTCTTTACACGTACTAAATAARATYTGTGTSAAATTAGTTTTGATTTAAAATGGACCATTATCATGCCCCTGTCTCGAAACAGGGGCAGGGGAAAAAATACATGRCATCTATGCACTTAAATAGTGAATGGAGGACGCTGTTCCCYTGACTCATCTTCATGCCAGCCAGGTAGGCTATACTCCTGTTGTAAAGATAAGCAATGTGCTTAATATTAGGAAAGTTGAGAAATAAATATAGTAGGCCTAGCCTATAGAAAGCTGATGGGATCCTTCTCTTTTTAATAGAGGCCATGACTCTGGTTTCTCGTGCAATTGCATAGCCTAAAGAAATCGTGCGTAACATGAGCTCATATGCTTCTCATTAAGCATTTGATTAGATTTTTGATGACATTTGCATTGATGTCAGAGTGACTAGAAGGACAATAGAGTGCTGAGTACCAGGCACTTACCAAGTCTGGTAGGCTACTAATGACCATCAGCACSATGAGAGCTTGGAGAAGCCTAATTACCGTGACTAAACAGTGACGTGGAATTTGACTGCCTTCATGATTCGTGACCGCGGGTGTGGCAATAATATGGTCACCTTAACAGCCCAACTTCCACCGGACTCTCCACCATACTCTCTTTCTGCCAGACTCTCCATCAGACTCTCTTTCTGCCAGACTCTCCACCAGACTCTCCTTCCACCAGACTCTTCTTCCACCAGACTCTCCTTCCACCAGACTGTCCTTCTACCAGACTCTCCACTATTCCTTAAATAGTGCTATACTTTGGACCAGAGCCCCATTCCCTATGTAGTGCACTACTTTTGGCCAGAGCCTTGGGCCCTAGTAATGCACTGTAAAGGGAAGAGGATGCCATTTCGGATGCAGAAGGTAAGCAGCTGTAGTAGGATGTTTCCAGATGAACGTCCTACATCTTCCTGAAAGCTAGTGCTTTTATCTCCATGACCTTTATCACTAACAGTGCTAAAACCTAATGTTAACAATGAATTCACTCTTCCTTTGCCACCCTGTTTGTGGAGTTTGTCATATGGCCTTGTGTACATTAATCAAATCAAATCTAAATAKAATTGTATTGGTCACATACACTTTTTTAGCAGATGTTATTGCGGGTGTGGCGAAATGCTTGTGTTCCTAGCTACAACAGTGGAGTAGTATCTAACAATTCACAACAATACACACAAATCTAAAAGTAAAAGTTTTAAATTAAGAAATATTTGAATATTAGATTGAGCAATGTCGYAGTGGCATTGACTGGAATARAGTAGAATAAATTACAGTATATACATATCAGATGAGTAAAGCAGTATGTAAACATTATTTAAATATTATTAAAGTGACTTGTGTTCCATTATTAAAGTGGCCAGTAATTCCAAGTCTATGTGTATATAGGGCAGCAGCCTCTAAGGTGCAGGGTTGCGTAACTGGGTGGTAGCCAGCTAGTGATGGCTATTTAACAGTCTGATGGCCTTGAGATAGAAGCTGTTTTTCAGTCTCTCGGTCCTAGCTTTGATGCACCTGTATTGACCTTGCCTTTTGGATGATAGTGGGGTGAACAGGGCATGGCTCGGGTGGTTGATGTCCTTGATGATCATTTTGGCCTTCCTGTGACATCGGGTGCTGTAGGTGTCCTGGAGGGCAGGTAGTTTGCCCCCTGTGATGCGTTGGGCAGACCACACCACCCTCTGYAGAGCCCTGCAGTTGCGGGCGGTGCAGTTCCCGTACCAGGCGGTGATACAGCCCGACAGGATGCCCTCAATTGTGTATTTGTAAAAGTTTGTGAGGGTTTTAGGGGCCAAGCCAAATTTCTTCAGCCTTTTGAGGTTGAAGAGGTGCTGTTGCCCCTTCTTCACCACACTGTCTGTGTGGGTGGACCATTTCAGATTGTCAGTGATGTGTATGCCAAGGAAGTTGAAGCTTTCCCAACTTCTCCACATCGGTCCTGTTGATGTGGATATGGGCGTGCTCCCTCTGCTGTTTCCTGAAGTCCACTATCAGCTCCTTTGTTTTGTTGATGTTGAATGAGACGTTATTTTCCTAGCACCACTCTCCCAGGGCCCTCACCTCCTCCCTGTAGGCTGTCTCATCATTGTTGGTAATCAGGCCTACTTCTGTTGTGTCGTCTGCAAACTTGATGATTGAGTTGGAGGCATGGCCACGCAGTCATGAGTGAACAGGGAGTACAGGAGGGGGCAGAGTATGCACGCTTGTGGGGCACCTGTGCTGAGGATCAGTGAAGTAGAGTTGTTTCCTACCTTCACCACCTGGGGGTGGGCCGTCAGGAAGTCCAGGACCCAGTTGCACAGGGCGGGGTTCAGACCCAGGGCCCCGAGCGTAATGAGCTTGGAGTGTACTATGGTGTTGAATGCTGAACTATAGTTAATGAACAGCAATCTTACATAGGTATTTCCCTTGTTCAGATGGTTTAGGGCAGTGTGCAGTGCGATGGCGATTGCATCGTCTGTGGATCTATATTATTTTTATTTWTATTATTATTATATTATTTTAATTATTTCGCCACTATGGACTATTTATTGCATTACCTCTCTAATCTTACTACATTTGCACACATTGTATATAGATTTTTCTATTGTGTTATTGACTGTACGTTTGTTTATCTCATGTGTAACTCTGTGTTGTTTATGTCGCACTGCTTTGCTTTATTTTGGCCAGGTCGCAGTTGTAAATGAGAACTTGTTCTCAACTGGCCTACCTGGTTAAATAAAGGTGAAATAAAAATAYATAAAAATGTCTTACTCACATCGGCCACGGAGAAGGAGAGCCCACAGTCCATGGTAGTGGGTCGCATTGGTAGCACTGTGTTATCCTCAAAGCGGGCAAAGAAGATGTTTAGCTTGTCCGGAAGCAAGACTTCGTGTCCGTGACGTGGCTGGTTTTCCCTTTCTAGTCCGTGATTGTCTGTAGACCCTGCCACATACGTCTTGTGTCTGAGCKGTTGAAATGCGACTCCACTTTATGTGCAAAGCTGTCATCAAGGAAAAGGGTGGCTATTTTGAAMAATCTCAAATWTATTTTGATTTGTTTAACACTTTTTTGGTTACTARATGATTCCATATGTGATATTTCATAGTTTTGARGTCTTCACTATTATTTTACAATGTAGAAAATAGTAAAAATAAAGAAAAGCCTTTTGAAMGAGTAGTTGTGACCAAACTTTTGACTGGTACTGTACARCCATATCAGCTGATCAGTACTGCTTTATATTTATAGTGTAAACGGGAGACTGGAGAGGTTGTGCTTTTGTGAATATATAACACTGTGAAAAGCACACCGCTCTGAGAGCCACTTGACTACAGTAAGTAATCTGTCCTCCTGCCCCTCTCTCTCCTGCATAGTAACAGCACGGAGGAAATGAAGATGGAAACTCTTTGGGATAGGGGGTGGTATTTTGACGTTCGGATGAAAAGCGTGCCCAAAGTAAACCGCCTGCTACTCAGGCCCACAAGCTAGGATATGCATATATATTGGATAGAAAACACTCTAAAYTTTCTAAAACTATWAAAATAATGTCTGTGAGTATAACAAAACTGAAATGGCAGGCGAAACCCCGAGGACAAAGCATCCCCCCCKAAAAAAATTCATCCTACCACTGATTTCAATGGCTGGCACTTTTATAATAGMGCGAAATCGTGCCTGATTGCAGTTCCTAGGGCTTCCACTAGATGTCAACAGTCTTTAGAAAGAGTTTCAGGCTGGTTTTTGGAAAAATGAGCCAGAAATTGAAGTTTTTCTATGTGGCTCTCATTTTGGCMGTAGTGTTTCCAATCGCGTGAATGAGAGCGCGTTCTTTGGTATTTTTCTCCGGTAAAGACAATCACGATTCTCCGTCTTCAATTTTATTGTTTATTTGCGTATTAGGGTACCTATTGTTTGATTATAAATGTTGATTGACTTATTTGGATAAGTTTATTGGTAACGTTTGGGATTCATTTTGTATGCATTTTGAAGGAGGGAAACCGAGTGGATTATTGACTGAAGCYCGCCAGCTAAACTGAGTTTTTATGGATACAAAGAAGGACATTATCYAACAAAAGGACCATTTGTAATGTAACTGGGACCTTTTGGATTGCCAACAGAAGTAGATCTTCAAAGGTAAGGCATATATTATCTAGCTATTTCAGACTTTCGTGTCGCAACTCCCTGGTTGAAAATGATTTGTTATGCATTTGTGTGCTGGGCACTGTCCTCAGATAATCACATGGTTTGCTTTCGCCGTACAGCTTTTTTGAAATCTGACACGGCGGCTGGATTAACAACAAGTTAAGCTTTATTTTGATGTATTGCACTTGTGATTTCATGAAAGTTTAATATTTATAGTGATTTCATTTGAATTTGGCGCTCTGCAATTTCACAGGAAATTGTCAAAATGGGACAGTAGCGTCCCACTAATCCACAAGATTAATTCAGATGTTGAAGAAAAATATCACTCAAACTAAATTCTGTTATTTGTTTCAATAGTCAACTGGTGATAAAGTCCCAAAATGTTTTGCCTGTCGGCAATTAAGTGTTCAGGTTATAGAACTTTCAAAATACAGAAACTTTCACAGTGTGATGCGTTTTACATCATCTGTGTTTATGTGTGTGTGTGTTTGAGAGACAAAAAGAGAGAGAACCCAACGCTGCCTCGCTGCACAAATCAAACTCAATTCACTGTCGACAAGTTGACCTCTGCTATAGTGGTGAGGAGGAGTAGTCTACCGTGTCCAGAAACGACTTCACTATAACTTTTCTGTATTCGGGGTTCACTCAAACACTGTTTTAAGCTTTGCTTTACTATTGACATCTACAGCTGATTTTGGGATTGTATTCTATAAATCGTCTGACTTAATCAAACTTTTAYCCGCCAGGTCCTGATATCAGGGCATAAAAACTACAATCTGTCTCCTGAATTAGCCTAGTGTGCATGTGCGCCCATGCYCACTAGGCTCAAGCTCGTTTTAGACCTTATTGCCAAACTTAATATATACTGCACCCTCAGCTAGTTATACAATCATGTAACATTTGACATTTGCTGTAAAGAAACTTTTAAATAATTTATTGTTTTGTTGAATAGTCATGACTAGTTTGAGATATCTTTCATAAAACAACAATGGCGAAGGATATCATTGCTACTTAACGCGGATCCAAGTTCAGTTGAGATCCACTGGCGTCATTGACGTAGGGTTAGCTGGACGTTTCTYACTGGTCTTGGAACTGTGACAACGGGCAGRCTCTCCCCGCTTGGCTCGATGGGATAGGTAGTGATTTTGCTACCCTTAACCTTTTTAAAACTGACTATCAAATTGGTTGATTAAATTTCACTTTATTAATATAATGAGTAATGCAGGAAGGTCACAAGGTAAATGACACGAGAAAACTCAAGAAAATAGCAGCTCAACAGAGTGTGTGTTGTGTGTGTGTGTGTGTGTGTGTGTGTGTGTGTGTGTGTGTGTGTGTGACACTCAAGGAAAATTGTTAAACAGTATGCTGTTCATTTATTCCATGTGGACCATCCCTTGTGGAAAAACAGGATTTCATGAGTGGAAAATCACATGATTTCACTTGTAAAATGTTATTTCATGTGTGAAATTCCACATATGAACTCATGTGTTTTTGGAACACTTCACATGTGATGATATTTCACATGAAGTTCCATGTGTGGATTTTCACGTGTTCACATAACCTTTCACATATTTTATTTGATAAAATATTTTTCACATGAGATTTGAGATGCACTGCAAACAAAAATGTGTCTTTAAGTATACACAGACAAATWGTGCTTTTAAAATACAATGTTATCAACTTACATATTTAACACACTCATGATTACATTGTGTATGTTTATTTATACAGTAATTATTATTTAACATGTCCTCACTTGGGATTRGAATTCACAGCCTCTTGGTTCACTGCATTCTGAGCTTCCTGCTACGCCACCATGTCTTTGTCAAAAAAWTTGTTCACCTGTATTCCTACACTTTGGACTTAAGTAAAATAAATCTCAGCTTTGTTAAAAATACACTCAAGAAAAACTATTATATTTATCTTAGTGATTCAAGAGTAACAAAAAAAAAATATGCCCCACCAACATTAGACAACTATACAGAAAACCCTTCAAATTGCTGAGATAAGTAAATWAAATCCATGATGAGTTAATAGTCAGATTAACTGATAACTAAAATAGCAGTGCAGATGGCACTATTTTGCTAAGTGCAGAGATGTACTGTAGGTAATGAATGAAACTCAGCATACTCCTGTGAGTTCAAATCCCAGGTGGAAATCCCAGGTGGAGTCAATACTGAAAAGTCACTACTAAGTGATCATGTGAAATGTAATCATATTGTCAATGATGAAAGATTGTACACTTACTTTAAAACCCCTATATAATTCCATTCCCTGAAATAGCTGTTTTCACATGTTGAGCTGAAATTTTCACAAAAAAAGACACGTGAGGTCAGTTGTTCACATGTGAAACCATATGTTTACATGTGTTACATTTAGTGTTCACATGTTAACACCACCTTTTCACATGTGAGGAGAATAACACGTTTTCACCTCACATGTGAAAATCAAATTTGCACATTCATGTGAAAAACGTTCACATGTGAAAATCTAACTTTCACATGTGGTATAGCATTTTGAAATGTTGCTTCCCGATGTTGTCGAACATTTTTTCACAAGATGTTTTCACATGTGTAGTTTCATTCATTTTATCAAATGTTGCTGTTACATGTTGTCACATGCTATCGCATTAACTTCACATAAGATCACATACGATAAGCTCACAAGGGATACAGTAACTGGCAGTGTTTGTGCTGCTTCCTGTATGCCATGAACKACTTTAAAACAAAGTTTTCATTGCGCTCACATGTGTTGGGGTACACAATATTAGAATTATCCCATAATAAGAAACCAATTATCTCGTAATAAGAAACTAATGTTAAACAGTATACCATGGGCTTTTGGCATCTCCACAATGTTAAAAGGACATTAAAGGGAAATCTGCATTTAAATTAATGATAAATACCCATTGATTCAAGAAGAATATCATGTATAGATGCCTCATGAGCTTAGTTCAACTGTCATACCCCATCAGAACCCAAAATATAAGATTGTTAAATGTAAACAAAATAATGTTGATATCATGCATGGTTAGTCCTTGTATCCATAGCTCTGTCCATGAGTTTGTAAGTGGTTACATTTCTCCAGTCCCGTCCCTCAGCTGTTTACTAAATCAGTGGCGGGGTAACCGCTTTGTTATTGTTCGAACTGCAGATTTCCCTGTTAAGACTGATCCATTTAAATCTGCTATATTTAGAGCCACCCCCAAGAGTCAGTGTGTAATATTCTTCAAACCCCCATGTAGTGGGCCAAGCCGTTTTACTCATGTCCCCTTTAACACCACAGACAGCAGTACTGTATACAATGATTTTAAATGATTGATCACTCCATGCTTATTTAAACTGCTTTATTTCCAAATGGAGGGAGAGGGAGAGAGGCCAGGGTCAAACACAGCAGGGGGAGAAAAAGAGTCCAGGCAGGTCAGAAGAGTAGGGAGATTGTTGATGGGGATGATGATTCACTATACATTGAGTTTTCATGGCTGCCCTGTTAGCACCAAAAGTTCAATGACAATCGCATTTTAAAATGCAAATGTTATTGTCGCAGAACGATTTGTGCCAACACAGAGTGCGGTTGTTTGCTGATCTCCATGGTTCTGCAACCACAGGATGTTAAAGCGCCACACATCAGCACGATAGTCTTTACAAAACACCACTGAAAATGTTTAAGAAACAAGTTAAAAATAATAAATAAATACAAAAATMCTCCACGACCCAGATTTTACCAATATTTCAACAACAACAAAAAAAAAATCCTGACATTCATCTTCTGCATTGACTGAGTTCCAGTAGAAATGACCCCAACCCCTGCAAACATACGTCTGCTCCTGAATCCTGTTTCTCTGCTGACTTTAAATCAATGAATCTCWTTCAACATATTCAGATTTTATACAGTATTTACACTATTTTGTTCACATTAGCTTTGCCTTGCTTGGAGAGCACAGTCAAAAAGAAAAAAATATATAAATATGAAACTAACAGGAAACTCAAAATGGCTCTAAATAAATAAATAATACATATAGCTTATCCAATCACAGCCCCTTATTAGAGCATGACAGTGTCACTGAGTCCCGCTCTGTCCGTGTCAGCTGGTGTCCCGGGGCATCACTAAAAGGCCATGCTTGAAAGGACGGAACGGAGTTCCACAAAACGCAATTCTCAATACAAAAAGCAATTGCAACTAATCCTAACCTTGCCTTTGACCTTACCCATATCCTTAACACTAACCATAACCCTAAAGGAAGAACAAATAGATMATGTACTTTCGAAATAGTTTTGTACATTCTAGCATGGCCATCTAGTGACTAGTGTCCTCAGGGAGAGAGCTCTTTGGCCAGAGTCTCTATCACTACATCTCTTTTCTGTGCTTACCAGTATGTGAAGATCTACAGTATACAATATCAGCCAGAGGAGGCACTGGCACAGTCCATGAGTACCCCAGACATTTTACATAAGTTTACCAGACACTTGCAGATGGTACCACTAGAAGTGCATCATGAGCAAATACACTCATGCAGTCTCTCTCACACACACAAGGGTCAGCAGAAATTGACAACGGGAGATTAGAAGTGTTGTTGCCGACAGCCCTTGTCCTATAGTGTCATGACACCTAAATAGCATTCACAGTTACAGACATAGCCTCTGTGAGGGAGAGACACAAAAAGCATCACGACCTGTCAGTCTCTGAGAAATACTGTACATAAAGAGCAACTGTAAAGAGTAGCAGTACCTCTCAGAAATAAAGGAATGTGCCAGGTAGAAGTCCAGTCAGCCAGTGCAGGTACATTCCCAAATCAATCAATACATTGATCTATCAAGCAATCAATCATTCATTAATTCATCCATCCCATATTTGCCATTTGGGAGCTTAATAAAGTACTATATTATCTTATGGGATGAATGTCCTTCCAGAAGTAGCTGAGGATATACAGGACCTGGGCTTTCAGTATTATAATCAATATCAACTAGTGTTTTTAAGACTGTTTGAAGTGTTTGTGTCAGGCCAGCAGTAAAGCTAATGTGGCTGAGTTCCTCCTCTCATAGACAGCCACTGTTCTGTTCTGTTCAATGGGGAGCAGTGTGTTCGTTAATAGCAATGTCCTTTCAGGCTGAAGTCAGATGAATCCACTCAAACAAAGCCAGATAGTCACTGTCCAGTGTCTTTGATAGAAGAAAAAAAATATGTACGACTATACTGCATTCCAAAAAATCCTTAAATGTCCCAAATTTGCYTTCCTTGTCAAGGGATTTGGGAAAGTATTTATCCTCTTAAAAATGTGATACGCTTTAAGCACTTGAAATTGTGCTATATAGATCCAATATACAGATTAAATTGACATTTTAGTCTTTTAGCAGACGATCTTATCAAGTGCCTCTTACAGTAGTGAGTGCATACATTTCCGTACTTTAGTACTTTAGATCCAATCCACCCCATTCCCTACATAGTGCACTACTTTAGACTAGAGTCCTGTGGGCTCTGGTCAAAAGTAGTGCACTATATATCGAATAGGTTGCCATTTGGAACTCAAATTCTCTTATAGGGGTGTATAACAGTAGTGTTAAGCTGTTTACTCTCCTCATCTTTTAGTTCACCTGCACTGACACAGGTGGAAACAAATGCCTGATCCTTCATATTGCATCCACCTATATCCTTTGTTTTTCAGTGCAGATGAAGCAAAAGACACAAGCAGAGGACGCCACAATAGGCTATTGAGATGCACCTTAAAACACAGAGCCAGAGGAAAGTTTATGGTACAAAGTTGTCTTTCAAAATATAGCCTAAGCCCCACATGAGAGCAGTGGTGGGCATCAGAGTTTGAGAGAGAGTTAGTTGTCTCATGAACAGTTAGAGTCCTGTTGTTGTCTCTCTCTCTCTCTCTCTCTCTCTCTCATATGGATAACATCTCTACAGGAACACATGCTATTCTTGAGGCAGGATAAAAGTAACTATGCAGGCGTAAGTGGACAGGCGACCAGGGTCTTGTGCGTTCCTCGTGGTTCTGCCCTTTGATAAAGAGAAGTGCCTCTGGTGGTGCTTAAACAGGCAAACAGGTCTGGCCTATCATCTCACACTGTTCACTTTTGTTTATCAGTCGGCTGATAAAAGGATATTTGTTTGTTTCATCGCTTTAAAGTCCTTGAATGGCAGCGCTCAAGACTGTTGTTTTGATCAGGAGTTCTCAGCGAGCAGTGGTGTACTGCTATACCCAAAAGGTTTCTCAATTTTTAATCAAACAGATTTCCCAGACAACCTTAATGTCAGTCAGTCAGTCATATTTTGACGAGAGCAGCGTTGCACTGTCATTTTCCAAGCAACAACATGTCCTTTATGTCACGAGTGACTAAAAATCAAAAATMGCATTTTCTTTTCCTCCTTCTCTCTTCCTTCCGCACTCTCTATGCATACTGTGTAATGCTCATAGATCAGAACATACCTCCTACCTTTTACTAAAGGATCAGGATCATGCCCTTGGATTCTTACACAGTATCATTCTAAAGCCCCCCAGAGTAGAATTCACATAACATATATTGCACATGCTCTCCCCAGACTATGCCCTTGCAATGGACCGTCACAGTTCTCCAGGTAACGGCTAGACGTCTGCAGCTACGTACCAAGGGACTAAAACAACGAGCCCTTAGAGTTTCTTTCTGTTGCAAGGTGAGCTATCCTACAACTATTCTGATTCAGCGTTATAGAATRGGCAGCCCTTCGTAACATCATCAATTAGAATCTAAATTCAGTCAGAATGTTTACAGAATATTTGTGCTGTTTTTTACACCTCAAAGAGTTTAGAGAGGACTGAAAAGAAAGGACTGACCTTACAGATCATCTGTTTAAGGCCTCTTTACTAAAGGAAGGTTGCCATTGTTGTCCTTACAGAGCATTCAGTCTAGAAGAAGGTGCCCTTGGTGTTCTTACAGAGGATTTTCTTGAAGGCCTTTCTGAAGTCCTGGTTGAAGATGGTGTATATGACGGGGTTCAGACAGGAGTTGCAGTAGCCAATCCAGAAGAAGAACTTGAAGAGGGGATCAGGGAGGGAGCAAGTCTCAGGACAGATGGCCTGCAGCGAGTAGGAGAAGAAGAAAGGGAACCAACAGACAACAAACACTCCGATCACCACGGCCAGGACGAACGTGAAGCGCTTCTCTCGGTTCACCATGGCTTTTCGACGTGCTGCTCCCGGAGTGCTCTCCGGCTTAGACCTCCTCCCTGCCACCAGCCGAGCCCCCTTAGAGGTGGCGATCATGTCCCTGTACTTCTGGATGGTGGCAGGAGAATGGATGCCGGCTGAACCAGCCATGCTAGGATTGTTGACTCCCGTCCTCCCCCCTTCCTCGTTCTCCATGTCACTGTCAGAGCTGTCTGAYCTGTCCATATTATTGTTATACTTCTTTCCCTTCTTCACCTTCTTCTCCCCATGTTTGGGTTTGGCCGGGGCTGGTGGGGGGAGAGTGGGGGAGGGAGACGGTGAGACCAAGGAGGGTGAAGGACCCAGGGGGGAGGTAGGAGGGGAGGTGGTGGTTGGGGTTGGAGCTAGGGATAGAACCGGAGGATGGAGGAGGTTTTGGATGGTGGGGGTGGAAGGGGAGCGGGTCTCATTGGCCTGGTCAGGGGACGGTGATGGAGTAACAGCCAGGGTGGGGGGTCTGACGCTGGTGGTTTTGTGGAGCATAGCTGGGGTTTCCCCTCTGTCCTCCTTCCCGTTGGCTTGGATCCCCCGAGGGGTTTGATTTGGGGTGGCACAGCCCACCCCGTCTTTCCTGGGCTCGCCTGGTGGGTTCTGTGTGCGCTGCTTGGCGATCTGGTAGATCCTCATGTAGACCAGGATCATGATGAGACATGGGGCGAAGAAGGAGCCGACGGTGGAGTAGAGGATGTACCAGCGCTCGTCGTTCAGTTGGCACTGAGGGCCCCTCTCACTCCCCTCCCCGCCGGGCTCGCTCTTATTTAGCGACAGAAGAGGAGGGAAGGAGATGATGGCCGAGATGAGCCACACCACCACGATGGAGGCCTTGATACGCATGGGTGTGCGCTGGCGGGAGTAGGTAACCCGACTGATGGACAGGTAACGGTCCAATGAGATGGCGCACAGGTGAGCTATAGAGGAAGTGCAGAACAGAACGTCCAGCGCCAGGTAGATCTCACACCACAGAGACTTGAAGTACCAGTATCCCAGCAGTTCATTGGCTAGGGAGAATGGGATGATGAGGGTCGCCACCAAAATGTCTGCAGCRGCTAGCGACACTAAAAACAGGTTCTGTGGTCCTCGGAGTGCATGGCTGGTCAGGACGGCAATGATGACGAGGATGTTTCCCACGATGGTGAAGACCACCATGAGGGTGATGGCTGTAGCGAAGAGCGCCGTGGATTCGGGGGAGTAGGGGGCCAGTTGCAGGGAAGAGACGCTCTGATTGCAGGGAAGAGAAAAAACGCTGGTCGAACCATTAGTGTCGCCCAGCCCCACTGYACATGCACTATCCAAGGGTGAAGCCATGAGTAACACGATGGATGGACTTGATTAAAGTGAGAATAAAATGTTGTTGTAATAAAGATGCTGTTGGTAACGTTGTTTTATATTAGTTGAGGATGGCTGACATAAAATGATATCCTAAAAGTTGAGGGTAAAAACATTAGGCTATAACTAAAAGTATTAATGTTGTGTTATCGCTGTTCATTCCCTCTCCTCCTCCCAGTTTCATCCTCCAAGTTCATTCTAAGCAGCCAAACGATAAACTATGCCCGTGGAGTGCGCCAGAATAAAGCAGAGAGCAATTATATTTCCTGTCTGAAAATAAAACCGTTCAAACAATTAAAAGTTGTCCAGTACATGAAACAGAATTGATCGTAATCTCACAGCTGCTTAATTGTTTGGATATTTTAAAGAAGCGGGAAGTTATGTCCAGGTGGTCACAGAAATATCCTTAAAATATAATTTCAGCCTATAATACAAGGCAACACAAGAGATTGGGAACAAGTTACAAACTGGGCAGGAGAGCCTACTTCAGATGTGTGTGCTCAAGTCCCCGCTGTCTCTCAAATGGAGATGCACACAGCAGCCTACTGGGCACAGACATCAATTCAACGTCTATTCCACATTGGTTCAACATAATTTCATTGAAATGACSCGAAAACAACGTTGATTCAACCAGTGTGTGCCCAGCGGGATGGCTATCTGAGCAATGTTAAAGCTGACAGATAATTTACAAACAAATCGCCTGTCATCATTCTAATAAATATCAAATGGTATGCAGTTGTTTTCCTATAAGGACAAGAAAACATTGGTTTGAACAGATTTAGCTAATAAAATGGTCAAGCCACGACAGACTAACTGGAGCCTCCGCAAAATAACTGACGCGCGTTACCAAAATATGTCACTCACGTCATCTGCATAATCCTGGACATTATTAAAGTAAAATGGATTCCTAAAATAATAAATTGTCTCTGAATGGCACTGTGAAGTTATTCGTTTATGTTGTAACGTGAGCACGTCCTCAGTGTAGCGATACAAGTTTGGAATTCATGAAAACAAACCCGTGTCCAACATAACTCCAAGTTGCGCATTGAGTCCAAGTTACATATTGAGTTGTTTCAGTTTCCTGGTGTTTAGTTGTTCCTCATCGCGGTTTGGGATGATTGTGTGCGTGCGTTGTTGGGTATATCCAAGTGCAGATAATGCGCAGTCTTGCTTTGACTGGCTCGTAGACCCTAGTTCGGTCTCTATATGTCCGGGTGTAACCTACAGAAGGCTAGGCTATCTCAGCGCCTCGCCGATTCTCTCCTCGAARTTATCCGTTGGTCTCGCAGCAACGCGCGCATCTCCAGGAGTGAGCGTGACCGTGAGCACCGGTCTAATAATGGAAGCGTCTCTCCTCACATCTCTCTTTTCCAACCGGAGTGATGCCAATACGGGCGTCACGAGACCATGCCATCTCCCTCTCCCACTGGGCACACTGGTTGAATCAATGTTGTTTCCACGTCATTTCAATGAAATTACGTTGAACCAACGTGCAAACGTTGAATTGACGTCTTTGCCAAGTGGTCTCTCTCTCTTTCGCTCCCGTTTCTCTCTACCCACTCCCTTTCTCTCTATCCACTAACACACCGTCAATCGGTACCCGTTATATATTTAATGGAAACCTCTGTAGTAAGTAGAACCGCGATGCTTTGGTAGGACAAATAGGTCTCCAGCTAAGAGAGTAAAACACACTGAAGTAATTTATCTTTCTACAAACATTGTTGTCATCATCATCATCATTATAATCATCATCATTATCATTATAATCATCACCCTCCTCCTCCTGATCATCATTATTGTCACCATGATCATAATTTAATTGTTGGTTCCATAGTGACCTATTGGCTACTCAGAAAAATAAAAACTCTATTGTATGCTACCATGCTATATGTTCCCATCCCTGGGACATGGATCAATCATCCCTCACCCACCCAACCCATTTCTCCACTCACGCCTTCATTAAACTGACATACATACAGAGATGTGGATTATACAGGATTACACACACACACGCATACAAACACACGACTTTACCCTCTCACAAGGACTGTACTCTATTTAACTAAGATCAAGTGCCTTATGTTTTGATGTTCAATTAACAACTAAAAAGTGTAAAATATAACAAACCAACACCCACACAGAGACATGGATTTAACAGTGGAAAGCATGTTCCCATTTATGATCTATAGTAGGAGTTAGTAGTCACACACAAGCACACATACAAACACACAGCATGCCTCATTTAGGGTGTCCACAGAGGGTGGGTGGTTGTGAGGCCATTATGTTTATTTTCCATTTTGCATCGTCCACCCAATGTCAGATAGGAGTGAGAACATTGACCATAGAATTAGAATCCTAACTAACTCATTCTGATTCCATGATCCCAACCACCGGCAAATAACCGCTTGCATTCTGTTCCATGCCAAGCGATCTAAACACAAGAGCGCTTGTAGTAGGAGAGGGCTCTCCAATCAAGTGTTACCAGCGGTCATGAATGAACTAAGGTTAGTAAAACAGTGAAAGTGGATTCAGGAGGTTATTCTACACAATCTTCAGCACACATACACCCACCCACAAACACACACACTCTAAATGCATCAGAAACAAACCTCTGTTTTCACGCTTCACTGCGCACTGTGTTATGCTGAGGAGATATTATTTTGGGATTTGTGCTTTTGAAATAAACATTAGACTAGAGTCAATCAAGTCGACTGCTTGTTTTCTTCTCTCCCAGGAAGTACCAATGGATTTCTGTCACTGATTGGCCAGAGAACCCGCTCGCTCACCTGGTGTCTGTCTCATATCTGAATCAGTCCCTGATTAGGGGGCAAGGATAGAAACCAGCTGTAAGGTACTGTATTTATTTTCTTAGTCAACCATGTGTTCTGTTTCGTTGTGTTCTTGAACGTAGCCCTGTTTCTTTGTATTCTTGAACGTAGCACAGTCTTTCATTTTTGTTCATCGATTTCACCTGTGTTAGTTACTCACCAGGTCTCATCAGCTCCTTATTTAGTTCTGTTCATTCTGTTTGTGCCTTTGTGAGGTATTGTTTGTTTCGTCTCTACTAAGCCTTTCCCTAGCTCGTTTGTGAGAACCAGCCTTCAGTCCTAGTTTTGATTCACCTGCCTGTTTGCCAACCTGTGTAAGACCATTGCCTGCCTGTGACCATGATTCCTGCCTTTTGCGAAGGTGAAATAAACACGCTGTACTCTGTGCGTGAATCTACACCTTTTTCTCCCTGAGTATTCATTACAGAATACCTCACCTAAAAACGMAATGGATTCAGCGGAGCTACAGCGGCGCCTAACCCAGCAAGAGGAGCGTATAGAAATCTGCCATCTTCTCCGCCGGCCTATCCCTACTCCTCCGATGCCAGGTATCGTAACCCATAGCCTTCCTTCATTCATATCCATGCCTGGAAAATATGACGGTTCACCTGGGAAATGTCAGAGATTTCTGATGCAATGCAGCAAATACATTGAGCACAGCCCCACTAACTTCGCCACTGACAAGAGCAGGCTGGATTTTGTTCTCTACTCACAGGCAAAGCCCTGGATTGGGCCACCGCCATATGGACTGCCAACAGCACAGAAGCACAGTCCGGGTCTTTTGGCTGGTAAGGGCAGCGGCAGTAGAATTGAAGTTCCGAATGAACCGGCGAAAGTAGTTGGAGAGCCCAATGAAACGTTGGAGTTCCTTAACGTTGGTGGGTTTGGGCCAGTTACTGATGGCGGTGACTTTGTTCTCATTCATGCTGACCGCTCCAGGTGTCAGTACGAAACCGAGGAAGTTTACCGAGGTTACATGGAAAGTGGTCTTTTCAGTCTTCACATAAAAGGTTATGGTCAAGGAGCCATTGAAGAACCTTTTGCACATGCTATAGGTGTTCTTTCAGGGAGTGGGAGTAAATCAGGATGTCAATGTAGACGATGAGAAAGCAGTGGATCATATCCAGGAAAACCTTGTTCATAAAGGATTGGAAGACGGTGGGGAATTAGTAAGGCCGTAGGGCATCACCTGGTATTCGTAGTGCCCTCGTGCAGTGATAAAGTCTGTCTTCCATTCGTCGCCTTCACGTAAACGGACAATGTTAAATGCACTTCGCAGGTCCAGTTTTGTATAGATGTTGGCGCGGCCCACTTGTTCAAGGGTCGCTGGGATCAGAGATAGAGGGAAAAGGTTCTTGACCGTGACGTCATTCAGGGAATGGTAATCAATACATGGACGGAGACCACCGTCCTTTTTTCCAACGAAGTAGCTGGAAGCAGCCGGGGAAGAAGGACGAATGAAACCATTTGAGTGATTCATCTATGTACAGTTGAAGTCGGGAGTTTATATACACTTAGGTTGGAGTCATTAAAACTCGTTTTTCAACCACTCCACAAATWTCTTGTTAACAAACTATAATTTTGGCAAGTCGGTTAGGACAAGTAATTTTTCCAACAATTGTTTACATACATATTATTTCACTGCATCACAATTCCAGTGGGTCAGAAGTTTACATGCACTAAATTAACTGTGCCTTCAAACAACAAAATTCCAGAAAATGATGTCATGGCTTTAGAAGCCTCTGATAGGCTAATTGACATCATTTGAAGGTGTACCTGTGGATGTATTTCAAGGCCTACCTTCAAACTCAGTGCCTCTTTGCTTGACATCATGGGAAAATCAAAAGAAATCACCCAAGACCTCAGATAAAAAAAATTGTAGACCTCCACAAGTCTGGTTCAATGTTGGGAGCAATTTCCAAACGCCTGAAGGTACCCCGTTCATCTGTACAAACAATAGTACGCAAGTATAAACACCATGGAACCACGCAGCCGTCATATCGCTCAGGAAGGAGACGCGCTCTGTCTCCTAGACATGAACGTACTGTGGTGCAAAAAGTGCAAATCAATCCCAGAACAGCAAAGGACCTTGTGAAGATCCTGGAGGAAACCGATACAGAAGTATCTATATCCACAGTAAAATGAGTCCTATATRGACAACCTGAAAGGCCGCTCAGCAAGGAAAAATCCACTGCGCCAAAACCACCATAAAAAAGCCAGACTACGGTTTGCAACTGCACATGGGGACAAAGCTCTTACTTTTTGGAGAAATGTCCTCTGGTCTGATGAAACAAAAGTAAAACTGTTTGGCCATAATGACCATCATTATGTTTGGAGGAAAAAGGGGGAGGCTTGTAAGCCGAAGAACACCATCCCAACCGTGAAGCACGGGGGTGGCAGCATCATGTTGTGGGGGAACTTTGCTGCAGGAGGGACTGCTGCACTTCAAACTAGATGGCATCATGAGGAAGGACAATTATGTGGATATATTGAAGCAACATCTCAAGACAGTCATGAAGTTAAGCTTGGTCGCAAATGGGTCTTCCAAATGGACAATGACCCCAAGCATACTTCCAAAGTTGTGGCAAAATGGCTTAAGGACAACAAAGTCAAGGTATTGGAGTGACCATCACAAAGCCCTGACCTCAATCCTATAGAAATGTGTGGACAGAACTGAAAAAGCGTGTGCGAGCAAGGAGGCCTACAAACCTGACTCAGTTACACCAGCTCTGGAGGAATGGGCCAAAATTCACCCAACTTATTGTGGGAAGCTTGTGGAAGGCTACCCGACACGTTTGACCCAAGTTAAACAATTTAAAGGCAATGCTACCAAATACTAATTGAGGGTATGTAAACTTCTGCCCCACTGGGATTGTGATTAAAGAAATAAAAGCTGAAATAAATCATTCTCTCTATTATTATTCTGAAATGTCACATTCTTAAAATAAAGTGGTGATCCTAACAGACCTAAAACAGTAATTTTTACTGGGATTAAATGTCAGGAATTGTGAAATTGAATTAAATTAAATTAATTTGGCTAAGGTGTATGTAAACTTCCGACTTCAACTGTATCAGCGGGGCCAAGAGGTTAAACTCCAGACAAGCCCGCTTGGCTCTCTTCACATGCTTCCATTTTCATGTTACTTATATCCCTGGAAAGAAATGTAAAAGATGACGCTCTCTCGCTGCAGATTGACCTTCCGACCAGTAACTCAGACCCTACACCATTCTTCAAACTTCAACCTTTGCCAATTTCTCACAGACCCTGGTCCCACATAGCTGTTGACTTCATCTTAGACCTTCCTGACTCCTCTGGTAACAACACCATCCTTGTCATAGGAGACCGTTTTTCAAAAATGTGTCTGGTTCCTCTTCCTCATTTACCTAATGCCATTGCATTGGCTGAGTGTTCCAGCAGGTGTTCTGTCTGTATGGGATTCCGGAGGACATCGTCTCTGACCGCGGGCCCCAGTTTGTCTCCCGGATGTGGCAAGCCTTCTGTGACCAACTGGGGGTCGCCCACAGCCTCTCCTCCGGGTACCATCCCCAGAACAACAGCCAGACGGAATGCCTAAACTAAGAAATGTTGAAGTACCTCCGCCAACAATGTTCTGCCTCTCCACATGACTGGAGGTGGTATACGGCCTGGGTCGACCTGGGTCGAATACGCTCAGAACTCACTCATGCATTCATCCCTCCGCCTTACTCCGTTTCAGTGTGTACCTGGTTACCAACCCCCCCCCCCCCCCCCCATGTCTCCCTGGGAGGCGGCGCCTGGTGCTGTCGACGACTGGTTTCGGCGTAGTGAGCGGGTATGGGAGACTGCTCACCGGCATCTGCAGGGAGCCTCTAATACCCAGAAACGCTTTGCCGACAGACGCCGCCGACCTACGCCACTCTTTCACTCCAGACAGCGCGTGTGGTTCTCTACCAGAGACATCTGCCTCCCCTGCAAAAAGTTCTGTCCTCGCTTCATTGGTCCCTTCAAGAGAACCCATCGCATCAACCCCGTCACGTACCGCCTCCAGTTACCCCGTCAGTATAAAATCTCCTTGTCCTTCTGTGTCTCTGTTAAAACCAGGCCTCTTCATTCTCCAGTCTCAACCTGCAGTGCGCCCCCGTTGGACGTCGGAGGGGAACCTGCCTACGCCATTCAGGCCATCCTTGATTCCAAACGCCAGAGGTTGCATCCACTATCTAGTGGACTGGGAAGGTTATGGGCATGGAGATCGGTCCTAGGTCCCCGACCAGGACAGCCTCGACCCAGAGATGATTCAGGCATTCCACCGTAACCGTCCCGACCTCCGGGTCGACCCCCGACCAGACCCACTTGACATCAGCCTCGACGCAGAACGTCGGGTCAGTTCAAGAACTTGTCGAACCAGCCTGCCAGACCTCGCCCCCGAGTTAGGCGGCCGCCTCTGCTCCCCCGCCCACTCCACCCTCCGGTGCCGTTGGGTTGTCAGGAGCCTCCCTTGGGGTGTACTGTATTTCCTTAGTCAACCTTGTCGTCTTGAACGTAGCCCTGTCTTTCATTTTTGTTCATTGATTTCACCTGTTAGTTACTCACCTGGTCTCATCAGCTCCTCATTTAGTTAATTCTGTTTGCATTATTGTTCGTTTTGACTCTACTAAGCCTTTTCCTAGCTAGTTTGTGAGAACCAGCTATAGCCTTCAGTGCTAGATTTTCTTCAACTGCCTGTTTGCCAACCTGTGTAAGACCATTGCCTGCCTGTGACCATGATTCCTGCCTTCTGCGGAAATAAACACCTGCCGCGCTCTGCGCATGTATCTGCACCTTCTTCTCCCTGAGTATTCATTACACCAGCAGCCCACTTTACAGTCGTGGCCAAAAGTTTTGAGAATGATACAAATACAAATTTTCACAAAGTCTGCTGCCTCAGTTTGTATGATGGCAATTTGCATATACTCCAGAATGTTATGAAGAGTGATCAGATTAATTGCAAAGTCCCTCTTTGCCATGCAAATGAACTGAATCCCCCCAAAACATTTCCACTGCATTTCAGCCCTGCCACAAGGACCAGCTGACATAATGTCAGTGATTCTCTCGTTAACACAGGTGTGAGTGTTGACGAGGACAAGGCTGGAGATCACTCTGTCATGCTGATTGAGTTCGAATAACAGACTGGAAGCTTCAAAAGGAGGGTGGTGCTTGGAATCATTGTTCTTCCTCTGTCAACCATGGTTACCTGCAAGGAAACACGTGCCATCATCATTGCTTTGGACAAAAAGGGCTTCACAGGCAAGGATATTGCTGCCAGTAAGATTGCACCTAAATCAACCATTTATCGGATCATCAAGAACTTCAAGGAGAGCGGTTCAATTGTTGTGAAGAAGGCTTCAGGGCGCCCAAGAAAGTCCAGCAAGCGCCAGGACCATCTCCTAAAGTTAATTCAGCTGCGGGATCAGGGCACCACCAGTACAGAGCTTGCTCGGGAATGGCAGCAGGCAGGTGTCAGTGCATCTGCACGCACAGTGAGGAGAAGACTTTTGGAGGATGGCCTGGTGTCAAGAAGGGCAGCAGAAGCCACCTCTCTCCAGGAAAAACATCAGGGACAGACTGATATTCTGCAAAAGGTACAGGGATTGGATTGCTGAGGACTGGGGTAAAGTCATTTTCTCTGATGAATTCCCTTTCCAATTGTTTGGGGCATCCGGAAAAAAGCTTGTCCGGAGAAGACAAGGTGAGCGCTACCATCAGTTCTGTGTCATGCCAACAGTAAAGCATCCTGAGACCATGTGTGGGCTTGCTTCTCAGCCAAGGGAGTAGGCTCACTCGCAATTTTGCCTAAGAACACAGCCATGAATAAAGAATGGTACCGACACATCCTCCGAGAGCAACCTCTCCCAACCATCCAGGAACAGTTTGGTGACGAACAATGCCTTTTCCAACATGATGGAGCACCTTGCCATAAGGCAAAAGTGATAACTAAGTGGCTCGGGGAACAAAACATCGATATTTTGGGTCCATGTCCAGGAAACTCCCCAGACCTTAATCCCATTGAGATCTTGTGGTCAATCCTCAAGAGGCGGGAGGACAAACAAAACCCCACAAATGCTGACAAACTCCAAGCATTGATTATGAGAGAATGGGCTGCCATCAGTCAGGATGTGGCCCAGAAGTTAATTGACAGCATGCCAGGGCGGATTGCAGAGGTCTTGAAAAAGAAGTGTCAACCCTGCAAATATTAACTCTTTGCATCAACTTCATGTAATTGTCAATAAAAGCCTTTGACACTTATGAACCTGTTATGGCTAGGGGTTCCGCTAGCGGAACGTTTCGACAACATCCGGTGAAATTGCAGAGTGCGAAATTCCCCCAAAATTATTAGAAATATTTCACTTTCATACATTCACAGGTGCAATACACCAAATTAAAGCTTAACTTCTTGTTAATCTAGCCACCGTGTCAAAAGGCTTTACGGTGAAAGCAAACCATGCGATTATCTGAGGACAGCACCCCATCAAACAAACACATGACAATGATATTTCAACCTGCCAGGCGCGACACAACACAGAAATAACGATATAATTCATGCCTTACCTTTGAAGAGCTTCTTCTGTTGGCACTCCAATATCTCCCATAAACATCACAAATAGTCCTTTTGTTCGATTAATTACGTCGTTATATCTCAAATGTGCATTTATTTGGCGCGTTTGATTCAGAAAAACACCGGTGCCAACTCGCCCAACATGACTACAAAATATCTAATAAGTTACCTGTAAACTTTGTCCAAACATTTCAAACAACATTCCTAATGCAACTTTAGATATTTTAAAATGTAAATAATCGATTAAATTTAAGACAGTATAAACTGTGTTCAATACCGGACGAAAACAAAGTGAACCACGTTCCAGGTCGCGTGCACCAAAACATTAGAGTGCACCTGGAGTGACACATGAAATAACAGGGCTACTTGATTTCTCAAAGGAAAAACATCAAACAATTTCTAAAGACTGACATCTAGTGGAAGCCATACGAACTGCAACCAAATGCCTCAGAAATCTAGATTCAAATAGAAAACCAATTGAAAACAGAGTCACCTCAACAACAAAAAAATCCTGGATGGTTTGTCCTCGGGGTCTCGCCTTCCAAATAAGTTTTGTTATACTCACAGACATAATTTTAACCGTTTTAGAAACTTTAGTGTTTTCTATCCAAATCTACCAATTATATGCATATCCTAGCTTCTGGGCCTGAGTAGCAGGCAGTTTACTTTGGGCACGCTTTTCATCCGGACGTGAAAATACCGCCCCCTAGCCCGAAGAGGATTTATGAAATGCTTGTAATTATACTTCAGTATTCCATAGTAACATCTGACAAAAATATCTAAAGACAATGAAGCAGCAAACTTTGTGGAAATTAATATTTGTCATTCTCAAAACTTTTGGCCACGACTGAATAATTGTTATAACTAGTTACATATCTTTCACCATTTTGAATCAAAGGGTCATCCTTGATGTTGGAAAAAATATGTCAACCCCTAGGCTAATGACTTCTCCAAAAGCTAATTGAAGTCGAGTCGGCTAACCTGGAGTTCAATGAGACGAACTTGGGGATGTTGGTTAGAGCTGCCTTGCCCTACAAAAAAACTCACAATTTGAGTTTGCTATTCACAAGAAGCATTGCCTGATGTGAACCATGCCTCGAACAAAGATCTGACCTAAGATTAAGAATCGTTGACTTGCATAAAGCCAGAAAGGGTTACAAAAGTACCTCTAAAAGCCTTGATGTTTATCAGTCCATGGTAAGACAAATTGTCTATAAATGGAGAAAGTTCAGCACTGTTGCTACTCTCCCTAGGAGTGTCTGTCCTGCAAAGATGACTGCAACAGCACAGCGCAGATTGCTTAATGAGGTTAAGAAACCTATAGTGTCAGCTAAAGACTTACAGAAATCTCTGGAACATGCTAACAGCTCTGTTGACGAGTCTACGATGCATAAAACAAACAAGAATGGTGTTCATGGGAAGACACCACGGAAGAAGCCACTGCTGTCCAAAAGAAAATTGCTCTATGTCTGAAGTTTGCAAAAGTGCACCTGGATGCTCCACAGCGCTACTGGCAAAATATTCTGTGGACAGATGAAACTAAAGTTGAGTTGTTTGGAAGGAACACAACACTGTGTGGAGAAAAAAAGACCTCATCCCAACTGTAAAGTATGGTGGAGGGAGCATCATGGTTTGGGGATGCTTTGCTGCCTCAGGGCCTGGACAGCTTGCTATCTACGTAAAAATGAATTCCCAAGTTTGTCAAGACATTTTGCAGGAGACTGTTAGGCTATCTGTCCGCCAATTGAAGCTCAACAGAAGATGGGTGATGCAACAGGATAACGACCCAAAACACAGAACTAAATCAGCAACAGAATGGCTTCAACAGAAGAAAATACGCCTTCTGGAGTGGCCCAGTCAGAGTCCTGACCTCAACCCGATTGAGATGCTGTGGCATGACCTCGAGAGCAGTTCACACCAGACATCCCAAGAATATTGCTGAACTGAAACAGTTTTGTCAAGAGGAATGGTCCAATATTCCTCCTGTCCGTTGTGCAGGTCTGACCCGCAACTACAGAAAAGGTTTGGTTGAGGTTATTGCTGCCAAAGGAGGGTGCACCAGTTATTAAATCCAAGGGTTCACATACTTTTCCCACCCTGAACTGGGAATGTTTACACGGGCTGTTCAATAAAGACACAAATGTATAATTGTTTGTGTTAAGCAGACTGTGTTTGTCTATTGTTGTGACCTAGATGAAGATCAGATCAAATTTTATCAATTTATGCAGAAATCCAGGTATCTCCAAAGGGTCACATACTTTTTCTTGTCACTGTACTGTATTCTAGTCAAGGCTCATCCTATATAACTACTACTGTACAAACCTTTTTCTATTCATATATTGTCCATACGGTCTATACACACCATCATATATACTACACATTTATATTCTGGACTCTTAACTCCTTAACATTTTTGGGATTTGTGTGTAATGTTTTGTATTGTTTGGTATTACTGCACTGTTGGAGCTAGAAATAGAAGCATTTCGCTGCACCTGCGATAACATCTGCAAAATATGTGTATGTGACCAATTAATTTGATTTGGAGAATAGTGCTTTTGTCCTAGGTCAGGGATTTCAGTTGTCTCCTCTAATCAGATTCAGACCTGAAAGGGAAACCAGTTGAGTTTAATCTCTCGCAGTCCTCTGGACATCAAGGCTCGTATTTGAGTACCCCTGGTTTGGGTGCATCATCGTGCAAGGTCTCTGAAAGACCCATCGGTTTAGTGAGAAAGCCTGCCACCTTGTGTGCGTATCTGGAGGAAACCTCAATTGAACCAGGGTGAGTAGTTGCCGGTGGTATCCTTATGTTATTCCAATCACACAAAAGCACCTGTACTGTATGTGTGTGTATTTGTACTCAAATGCATTTGTGGGTTTGTGTGTGTGTGTGTGTGTGTGTGCACGAGTACGACCCTACCTCACACAGGAAGCGACACAGGTCTTGATCCAGGCATCTCCCGTCTGGACTACTGCAACTCACTGTTGGCTGGGCTCCCCGCTTGTGCCATCAAACCCCTGCAACTTATCCATAAAGCAGCAGCTCGCCTGGTTTTCAACCTTCCCAAGTTCTCTCATCACCCTGCTCCTCTGCACACTCCACTGGCTTCCAGTCGAATCTTGCATCCACTACAAGACCATGGTGCTTACCTACGGAACAGCCCCTCCCTACCTTCATGTAATGCTCAAACCCTACACCCTGACCCGAGCACTCCGTTCTGCCACCTCAGGTATCATGGCCCTCTCACCCTTACGGGAGGGCAGCTCCCGCTCAGGCCAGTCCAAGCTCTTCTCTTTCCTGGCACCCCAATGGTGAAACCAGCTTCCCTCTGAAGCTAGGACAGCAGAGTCCCTGCCTATCTTCCGAAAACATCTGAAACCCTACCTCTTCAAACAGTATCTTAAAAAATCCTCCTCCCCACCTCGAGCCCCCCACCCCATATTTTCCTACTTCACCGCCATCTGTCTGTAACTGCTTACAGTCATTTGTTTACAAGTGTGTGTGTGTGTGTGTGTGTGCGAGCTTGTGTGTGTGTGTGTGTGTACTTAACTGCTTAGATTGTTGCGTAGAGCAAAGACAAACCTAATAATTTCAGACAGTAAATCTGAATCTGATTCACTGATTTATTCATAGTTCTTCGTACTAACTGTCATTAATTTAAAAAAATAACTCTCCTGCTGTCCCTTTCCTTGACCCAAACACGGCGTGTGTGTGTGAGAGAGAGAGCGAAACATATCATCCATCCTTAAGCGCTTAAACAACCACAACAAGGAAGAAAAAMGTGCTAAGTAATAAGAATACAAGTTGTCCTTTTTCGTTTTGTGTATTCCTTATTGTCTTACGTCGGATAGCGCGATGGACGTCTGCACTTATAGGACCTAAACAGAAAATGAAGCAGTCTCTCCTCATATAGGTAGGCTAGTCTCCTCATGGGAGCGAGGGGGAGATTTTAGGGTTAGGGGAAGAAGGGGTTTGTGAGACAAAATAAAATGCATCAAGTAATGATACCTCACAGGGAAGCATCAGGGAAATGCTCTGATGTAAGGGAGCCACAGTGAGAAACCTTGTTGATGATGCTGTTGGTGCAGCAGTAGCCTCTAGGTTAGAGAGGCGGGCCAGTAACTGGAGGGTATTGTGTGTGTGTATATAAATATTTTATTGTGTTGTACCCTGATTGTTAGTTATGCAGTCAAGATATTTTAGATGGCCTTTAAGTTAGAGAGGTATATCAGGTACTTGTCTTCATGATGCTCTTAGGCTTGGTCAGAAATATGTCTTTCTTTTAACATTAGATTACATTGACGGAGGAGACCTGATCCCCCAGAGCACCCAGTGTCACAGGAAGGCCAAGAAGATCATCAAGGACCCCAACCACCCGAGCCCCGGCCTTTTCACTCCGCTACCATCTATTAGGAGGAGACAGTGCAGGTGCATCAAAGTTGAGACTGAGAGACTGATAAACAGCTTCTATCGCCAGGCCATCAGACTGTTAAATAGTCACCACTAGCCGGCCTCAGCTCAGTACCTTGCCCTGAACCTCAGACACTGTCACTAACCGGCTACTACCTGGTACTCTACCCTGCACCTTATAGACCGCTGCCCTATGTACAGGGCCTTCATAAAGTATTCGTACACCTTGACTTATTCCACATGTTGTTGTGTTACAGCCTGAATTCAAAATGCATTTTTTTTTTCACCCAACATTAATCAAATCAAATCAAATTAACGATGAAGTGAAAACATGCTTTTTAAAATTTTTGCAAATGTATTGAATATGAAATGGAGAAATATCTCACAAGTATTCACACACCCTGAGTCTTTCTGCGTAAGTCTAAGAACTCTTCAAACCTGGATTGTGCAACGTTTGCCCATTTTATTATTTTCAAAATTCTTCAAGCTCTGTCAAATTGTTTGTTGACCATTGCTAGACAACCATTTTCAGGTCTAGCCATAGTAACTTGGGCACTCAGGAACATTCCCTGTCTTCTTGGTAAGCAACTCCAGTGTAGATTTGACCTTCTGTTTTAAGTTATTGTCCTGTTGAAAGGTGAATTAATCTCCCAGTGCCTGTTGGAAAGCAGACTGAACCAGGTTTTCCTCTAGGATTTTGCCTGTGCTTAGATAATTTTTTTATCCAGTCCTTAACTATTACAAGTATACCCATAATTGGATCTGCCCGAAACATATCAATTTGTATTCAGGACAAAAAAAATTATTGCTTTGCCACATTTTTTGCAGTATTAATTTAGTGCCTTGTTGCAAACAGGATGTATGATTTGGAATATCTTTTGTCTGTACAGGGTTCATTCTTTTCACTGTCAATTTATTTTAAATTTAACCTTTATTTAACTAGGCGAGTTGATTACGAACAAATTCTTATTTACAATGACGGCCTACTGGAGAACAGTGGGTTAACTGCCTTGTTCAGTGGTAGAACAACAGATTTGCACCTTGTCAGCTCGGGGATTTGATCCAACAACCTTTCGATTACTGGCCCAATGCTCTAACCACTGGGCTACCTGCCACCCCAGGTTAGTATTGTGGTACTAATTAGTACTCCTTAGGCTTTGCCATAACAAAGGCGTTGAATGCTTATTGTCTCAAGACATTTCAGCTTTTAATGTTTAATTCGAAAAAATGAAAAACATAATTCCACTTTGACATTATGGCATATTGTACTTGTATTTATTAGGGATCCCCACTGTGTGTAGGCCAGTGACAAAAAGTAAAAGGGTGTGAATACTTTCTGAAGACACTGTAGGTATAGATGGCATTTGAATTACTGTTAAGGTGCTATTTGGGTTGTTCATTGGATTTGTTCCGACATTTATTGATTTCTTGTTTTTTAATTTGATCATTTGTGTAGCCTACCTGTTTGACGATCAAATGAAAGTTTATTGTCAATCAGCACTCCTAGTCACTTCGATGAATACATCCCAAGGGTTAAAATCCCAAGTCTGCCATTTCTTGTCCTCATGCCATGTCTAACTTCTCAGATCTCCCCCTCTCTATTTCCTACTTTCTAAATAAATGTCAAAAAGGAATGATTAATCTCCTTCTTAAGAGATAAGACTGATTTAAGGGAGGACTGGTCCTAGAGTGCCATCCACTGTATATCTAAATATTATCGGAATAATACTAAACCTTGGTGTTCTTCAAAGCTATCACTAGAGGACGCCGTTACATCAAAAATCAGTTATTCACACAGGCAGGCGATCACCGTGCCTCATATGAAGAGAAATTATAGATAAAACATATCAGTGCTCATCGGCCATTGGACATAAACATTACACAATAAGTTGGAAATCGCAAATTCAACAATTTGTGGTTTGGAAGGAATCAGTGGCTAACCTGCTATTCAGTGGAGTGGGTGTGTGGTCCAAAGTCTGGGTTTAAGGGTCTATTTTCCAAGCTTAAAAGAATAAACATTCAAACATAAACAAGGGACATAAAAGGCTGAATACATTGGCCATGCTGTTAATCCAGTAAAGGTACGATACATGGATAAGAGAGTAGCAGCAGAGTAAAAATGGGGGTGGGGACAATGCAAATAGTTCGGGTAGCCATTTGATTAACTGTTCAAGAGTCTTATGGCTTGGGGGTAGAAGCTGTTAAGAAGCCTTTTGACATAGACTTGGCGCCCCGGTACCGCTTGCCGTGCGGTAGCAGAGAGAACAGTCTATGACTAGGGTGGCTGGAGTCTATGGCAATTTTTTGTGCCTTCCTCTGACACAGCCTGGTATAGAGGTCCTGGATGGTAGGAAGCTTGGCCCCAGTGATGTATTGGGCAGTACGCACTACCCTCTGTAGTGGCTTGCGGTCGGAGGCTGAGCAGTTGCCATACCAGGCAGTGATGCAACCAGTCAGGATGCTCTCGATTGTGCAGCTGTATAACTTTTTGAGGATCTGAGGACCCATGACAAATCTTTTCAGTCTCCTGAGGGGGAAAAGGCATTGTCGTGCCCTCTTCYCGACTGTCTTGGTGTGTTCGGATCATAACAGTTTGGAATTTGAAGCTCTTGACCTGCTCCACTACAGCCCTGTCGACGTGAATGGGGGCGTGTTCAGCCCTCCTTTTCCTGTAGTCCACGATCTGCTCCTTTTGTCTTGCTTATGTTGAGGGAGAGGTGGTTGTCTCTGATCTCCTCTGTATAGGCCATCTCATCTTTTTCTGTGATCAGGCCTACCACTGTTGTGTCGTCAGTAAACTTAATGACGGTGTTGGAGTCGTGCCTGGCCACTCAGTCGTGGGTGAACAGGTAGTACAGGAGGGGACTAAGCAAGCACCCCTGAGGGGCCCCAGTGTTGAGGATCAGCGTGGCAGATGTGTTGTTCCCTACCCTTACCACCTGTTCTTTAAAAGTGCTTTCCTCACCATCTTATTAAATAAGCATGCCCCTTTCAAAAAATGTAGAACTAAGAACAGATATAGCCCTTGGGTCACTCCAGACTTGACTGCCCTTGACCAGCAAAAAAACACCCTGTGGCGTACAGCACTAGCTTCGAATAGTCCCCACGATATGCAACTTTTCAGGGAAGTCAGGACCCAATACACACAGTCAGTTAGGAAAACAAAGGCTAGCTTTTTCAAACAGAAATTTGCATCCTGCAGCACTAACTCCAAAAAGTTTTGGGACACGGTAAAGTCCATGGATAATAAGAGTACCTCRTGACTAGGAGTGGTGACTAGGTAACACCGTCACCACTGATAAATCCATGATAATCGAGAATTTCAATAAGCATTTCTCTATGGCTGGCCATGCTTTCCACCTGGCTACCCCAACCCCGGTCAACAGCTCTGCACCCCCCGCAGCAACTGGCCTAAGCCCCCCCCCTGCTTCTCCTTCACTCAAATCCAGACAGCTGATGTTCTGAAAGAGCTGCAAAATCTGGATACCTACAAATCAGCAGGGCTAGACAATCTGGACCCTCTCTTCCTAAAATTTTACGCCGCTATTGTTGCAACCTCTATTACTAGTCTGTTCAACCTCTCTTTCGTATCGTCTGAGATTCCTAAAAATTGGAAAGCSGCCCTCTTCAAAGGGGGAGACACTCTTGACCCAAACTGTTACAGACCTATAACCATCCTGCCCTGCCTTTCTAAAGTCTCTTGTAAGCCAAGTGAACAAACAGATCACCGACCATTTCGAATCCCACCGTACCTTCTCCACTATGCAATCTGGTTTCCGAGCTGGTCACGGGTGCACCTCAGCCACGCTCAAGGTCCTAAACAATATCATAATCGCCATTGATAAAAGACAGTACTGTGCAGCCATCTTCATCGACCTGGCCAAGGCTTTCGACTCTGTCAATCACCGTATTCTTATCGGCAGACTCAATAGCCTTGGTTTCTCTAATGACTGCCTTGCCTGGTTCACTAACTACTTTTCAGATAGAGTTCAGTGTGTCAAATCGGAGGGCCTGTTGTCCCGACTAGCGTCACTACTCTGGACGGTTCTGACTTAGAATATGTGGACAACTATAAATACATACTGTAGGTGTCTGGCTAGACTGTAAACTCTCCTTCCAGACTCACATTAAGCATCTCCAATCCAAAGTTAAATCTAGAATTGGCTTCCTATTTCGCAACAAAGCYTCCTTCACTCATGCTGCCAAACATACCCCCGTAAAACTGACTATCCTGCCGATCCTTGACTTCGGCGATGTCATTTACAAAATAGCCTCCAACACTCTACTCAGCAAATTGGATGCAATCTATCACAGTGCCATCCGTTTTGTCACCAAAGCCCCATATACTACCCATCACTGCAACCTGTATGCTCTCGTTGGCTGGTCCTCGCTACATATTCGTAGCAAAACCCACTGGCTCCAGGTCATCTATAAGTCTTTGCTAGGTAAAGCTCCGCCTTATTTCAGCTCACTGGTCACCATAGCAGCACCCACCTATAGCACGAGCTCCAGCAAGTATATTTCACTTGTCATCCATAAAGCCAAAACCTTGTTTGGCCGCCTTTCCTTCTAGTTCTCTGCTGCCAATGACTGGAACAAATTGCAAAAATCACTGAAGCTGGAGACTCATATCTCCCTCACTAACTTTAAGCGTCAGCTGTCAGAGCAGCTTACCGATCACTGCAGCTGTACACAGCCCATCTGTAAATAGCCCATCCAACCAACTACCTACCTCATCACCATATTTGTTTTTGTTTTTTTTCTCTTTTGCACACCAGTATTTCTACTTGCACATCCTCATCTGCACATATCACTCCAGTGTAAATTGCTAAATTGTAATTACTTTGCCACTATTGGCCTATTTGTTGCCTTACCTCCTCACTTCATTTGCACACACTTTATACAGATTTTTCTATTGTGTTATTGACTGTATGTTTGTTTATCCCTGTGTTGTTTTTGTCGCACTGCTTTGCTTTATCTTGGCCAGGTCGCAGTTGTAAATGAGAACTTGCTCTCAACTGGCCTACCTGGTTAAATAAAGGTGAAATAATAAAAAATATTTTAAAAATTGTTTAGCTATACAAGTCTTTGGCTTTTATGAATACAAAAACAATTAACATGATTCATACATTTGATAGGTAGCCTTGAGCTATGTGGTGGTCTGGTGAATCACTGTTTTGTTGCAAGACCTGCGAGGGCATGTGTATCGGACCGGAGTTTCTATTTAATGTGCCAATAGAAAAGCTTCAGTAACTACCGCTATTATTCCTCATGTATTTGGATGTCGTTATCTAGGTATAATATCGTAACCCAGAACCAATCCGCTACTTTATTAAGGCTGTCATGACAGGTTGATCTAGGTGTGGAGTCTGTAACCTTAGGGGTGTGTCACCCCTCAGATGGGCCTGCAGTGAAACATGGGAAAATGTACCATCACACCTCAAACACCAGTCCACACTCTTTGATTACATGCATTAAAAATAATTGTAGCCCTGTCCTTACAACACGATTGTTTCAATAAGATAAGCAACGACTCAATCTGGATTGTCATCTCTTAAGAGTAATGTTTACTTTTTTCTTCTAGATAGCCATCTGTTCTGATTTAATTATTGTATCTTCAATTCTACATATGAAACTGTGATTCATTTGATACTTTTGTTGATTCATTTCTAAAGGGGATAAAGTTGGGTTTTCATTTTTTTTAACAGAAGGATGTGGTTTAATCTTTTTCACGAGCTTGATTGGATTCTCCCTCAGTTTCCCCATAAGTGACCATTTCTTCACATTTAACGTTCAAAATCACAAGGACACAACTGCTCATATCATCATATCAACACATAAACATTTTTGGAACAGCCGAAAACCTCCTCCGCTAGGACAGATGCACAGATTACCCTTGTCAAGACCCTTGGATCTCCAGGGACAGGGACTGACTCCTTCACTCCCAACTTTTACTTTGAAGACCCTCCATTGCCCCCTCGCCACATCCCCAAACCTGTCCCTCCTTCACTGCTCTGAACCACACCACCACCAACACCCCCAGAAGAGAAACCAGACAGACACAACAACCCCCCTCTGTCCCTCCTATCAAGGGCACTGTCCCACCTATCAGTGGAATTGCATACCCTCCCTGTTTCCTTAGCGGAAATTGTGATAACTTATTTGGCACCCTGCCTCCCTCCAGCCCTAGCCAACTTCCCCCAACCCTCAGACTCTACACGTGGGGATGGGGACACAGACCAAAGTGGAGGCCTGCTCTGTGTGCCCATAAAAGAAAATGGCATCCCTCCGGTCTATGTTTTCACAGCCTCTAAGGAGCAGCCCAGAGTTTTCATTCTGCCCTCTGCCTCCGGTGGCCAACCACACAGTTCAGCCTCCATCCCGCCCTGTATGCCCATTTTTCTACTTCCTCCAGGACAGAACCCAGACTTGGGGGAGGAGGCAGTAGAGGGACTTCCTGGACCCATCTGTGTATTCCCATCTAAGGTGGCCACTGGGATGGGCAACAGTGGGATAAAGGGGAGGTAGATGACACTGATTCAAGTAATGAAACTTCAGATGTCAACATGCCATCTCCTCCCCAATGACCTGACTCTGTTTTTCCTCCCATCCTCATTCACCCTGGTGTTTTCATTTACATCRCTGGAGAAAACATCTGAGATGTAAAAACGGCTTCTGAGATTCAGACTGCACTGATTCAAGGTAGTTTTCCCCAGTTCATCCCACAGATAGTGAAGAAGGCGCCGGAAGGGATGGCTGCCGCTTTATTGGCTCTTAACCAACGGTGCTATTTWTTTTTTWTTTTTTGCATTGTTCGTAACTTATTTTGTACATAATGTTGCTGCTACCGTCTCTTATGACCGAAAAGAGCTTCTGGACATCAGAACAGCAATTACTCACCTCGAAATGGACAAATAATTTTTCTTTAATGAGTCCGACGGGAAGGATATACTACAAACACCCGTACAGGCCCTCATCCCCGTCATTCGCTGGAGAAAGAAACAGAGATTTTGCGGAAAGGGATTGGGGTGCCTTGTGAGGATCAGGTGACGAGTGGCTAATCTTCCTTTGCCATCCGTACTGTTAGCTAACGTTCAATCACTGGAAAAGACGACATTAATAACGTACAGCTGGTGGGTTATACACTCTATCGGCAGGATAGAACAGCAGCATATTTGCACATTTGTAAACAACAGCTGGTGCACGATATCTAAGGAAGTCTCAAAGTTTTGCTCGCCTGAGGTAGAGTATCTCATGATAAGCTGTAAACCACACTGTCTACCTAGAGAGTTTTCATCTGTATGTTTCGTAGCTGTCTACATACCACCACAGACCGATGCTGGCACTAAAACCGCACTCAATGAGCTGTATACCGCCATAAGCAAACAGGAAAACGCTCCTCCAGAGGCGCCGCTCCTAGTGGCCGGGGACTTAAATGCAGGGAAACTTAAATCAGTTTTCATAATTTATATCAGCATGTTAAATGTGTAACCAAAGGGAAAAAAACTCTAGACCACCTTTACTCAGCAAACAGAGACACGTACAAATCTCTCCCTCACCATCCATTTGGCAAATCTGACCATATTTCAATCCTCCTGATTCCTGTCTACAAGCTAAAATTAAAGCAGGAAGCACCAGTGACTCTGTCAATAAAAAAAGTGGTCAGATGAAGCAGATGCTAAYCTACAGGACTGTTTTGRTAGCACAGACTGGAATATGTTCCGGGATTCTTCCGATGGCATTAAGGAYTACACCACATCAGTCACTGGCATCATCAATAAATGCATCAATGACGTCGTCCCCACAGTGACTGTACGTACATACCCCAACCAGAAGCCATGGATTACAGGCAACATTCGTACTGAGCTAAAGGGTAGAGCTGCCGCTTTCAAAGAGCAGGACTCTAACCCGGAAGCTTATAATAAATCCCGCTATGCCGTCAGACAAGCCATCAAACAGGCAAAGTATCAATACAGGACTAAGATCAAATCGTACTACACCGGCTCCGATGCTTGTCAGATGTGACAGGGCTTGCAAACTATTACAGACTACAAAGGGAAGCACAGCCAAGAGCTGCCCAGTGACACGAGCCTACCAGACAAGCAAAATAACTTCTATGCTCGCTTTGAGGCAAATAACACTGAAACATGCATGAGAGCATCAGCTGTTCCGGATGATTGTGTGATCATGTTCTCTGCAACCGATGTGAGTAAGACCTTTAAACAGGTCAACATTCACAAGGCCACAGGGCCAGACGGATTACCAGGACGTGTACTCCGAGCATGCACTGACCAACTGGCAAGTATCTTCACTGACATTTTCAACCTCTCCCTGTCCGAGTCTGTAATACCAACATGTTTCAAGTAGACCACCATAGTCCCTGTGCCCAAGAACACTAAGATAACCTGCCTAAATGACTACCGCCCTGTAGCCATGAAATGGCTGCCTAAATGACTACGACTGTAGCCAGGAAATGCTTTGAAAGGCTGGTTATGGCTCACATCAACACCGTTATCCCAGAAACCCTAGACCCACTCTAATTGGCATACCACCCCAACAGATCCACAGATGATGCAATCTCTATTGTACTCCACACATGGACAAAAGGAACACCTATGTGAGAATGCTGTTCATTGACTACAGCTCAGCGTTCAACACCATAGTGTCCTCAAAGCTCATCACTAAGCTAAGGTTCCTGGGATTAAACACCTCCCTCTGCAACTGGATCCTGGACTTCATGACGGGCCGCCCTCAGGTGGTAAGGGTAGGTAACAACACAGCCGCCACCCTGATCCTCAACACAGGGGCTCCTCAGGGGTGCGTGCTCAGTCCCCTCCTGTACTCCCTGTTCACTCATGACTGCACGGCCAGGCACGACTCCAACACCATCATTAAGTTTGCCGACAACGCAACAGTGGTAGGCCTGATCACCGACACTGAGGAGATAGCTTATAAGAAGGAGGTCAGAGACCTGACTGTGTGGTGCAAGGACAACAACCTCACCCTCAACGTGATCAAGACAAAGGAGATGATTGTGGACTACAGGAAAAGGAGGACCGAGCACGACCCCATTCTCAACAATGGGGCTGTAGTGGAGCAGGTTGAGAGCTTCAAGTTCCTTGGCATCCACATCACCAACAAACTAACATGGTCCAACCACACTAAGACAGTCGGGAAGAGGGCACAACAAAACCTATTCGACCTCAGGAGACTGAAAAGATTTGGCATGTGTCCTCAAATCCTCAAAAGGTTTTACAGCTGCACCATCGAGAGCATCCTGATGGGTTGCATCACTGCCTGGTATGGCAACTGCTCGGCCTCCGACCGCAAGACACTACAGAGGGTAGTGAGTACAGCCCAGTACATCACCGGGTCCAAGCTTCCTGCCATCCAGGACCTCTATACCAGGCGGTGTCAGGGGAAGGCCCTAAAAATGTTCAAAGACTCCAGCCACCGGAGCGGTACCGGAGCGCCAAGTCTAGGTTCAAGAGGCTTCTAAACAGCTTCTACCCCCAAGCCATAAGCCTCCTGAACATCTAATCAAATGGTTACCCAGACTATTTGCATTTCCCCCCCCCTCTTCTACGCTGCTGCTACTCTCTGATATTATCTATGCATAGTCACTTTAATAACTCTACCTAGATGTACACTCAATTGCCTCGACACCGGTGCCCCCGCACATTGACTCTGTACCCGTACCCCCTGAATATAGCCCTACTATTGTTATTTAATGCTTCTCTTTAATTGTTAGTTTTTCTTATCTCTTACTTAATTTTAGGTATGTTCTTAAAACTGCATTGTTGGTTAGGGGCTTGTAAGTAAGCATTTCACTGTAAGGTCTACACCTGTTGTATTTGGCGCATGTGACAAATTTGATAGCCACAGATCCTCACACAACTCGATCAGACACAACTTGATTGATTATAATATCAGTTTTATTTGCTTGTGTTTTGTATTGAACATAGCTGGAGGTTAAACTCAATTACTGTATCACATGAGGTTGGTGGCATCTTAATTGGGGAGGATGGGCTTGTGGTAAAGGCTGGAGCGGAATAGGTGGAATTGTATCAAATACATCAAACACATGACTTCCATGTGTTTGATGCCATTCCATTCGCTCCGTTCTGGACATTATTATGAGCTCCTGTCAGCAGCCTCCTGTGGACTGCTGACTATTATATAAACATCCACATTGTCAATTATTGGGTCTTATTATACTTTCTGCATATTGCTGTTTACTATTGGATGTAGAGCAATTATCTGCAATAGATTAGTCAAACTATGAAATTATGTGTTTGTGAAATTGTGTGATTTTACAGTGTATCTACACACTTTGGGGGAAAATACCACAATTMTATTTATATCATAAAGATTATACAATGGTATTTTAACGTGATTATGCCTTCTCTGCTTCAGGCAAAATGTGTATTGGTCTATTTGTTTTTGTGTTCACTCAAATAAATTGAGTCCCGCCCCCCTCAGGAATGAGGGTGCTCCTTTGGTTTGGTGGTTTGCTGTAATGACTAGACTCTTGACAGAATATTGCCCTGCGTCATGAAGGAAGCTTTTCTAAAAGTATACAATTGTTTTTCGCCGTTTACACTGGAATTATGGAACCACAACAACATGTTTACCAGGATTATACTGTAGCTTTGTCTTCAAATGACATTGGTTCATCTGTCTGTGTGTTATTTCTGCTTCTCTCTAATTCAACACTTCGAAGGATTTAATGTTGAGCTTTCCATTCTTAAAATATAGACAAGACTAAAGGGTATACCAGTATTGCCATGGAAATGAGTCAGCAAAGGAAATTAATTATCATAGTGACACTTGGTTGATCCCACGCACCAAATCATGCATATAAGCATGCCCCATTCAAATAACGTCTATTGTTCAGTCATACATCCTATTTGATGCTATAGTCTTCTTATCAGCATTGGATGTACAGCAGGAACATTATCTTTCAATTCGTATTCATTGGGACTGTAAACCCTTCCCTTTTTATGCTGAAGACAAGAGGATACTCAACCTAATCAAGGTAATGCTTAGAATAACATACATGTCTTTGTCATTTAGTGTTGAAATAATTATGTACAATTATAATGTATTCCATAAACCTTTGGTTCTCACCAATACTTGTGAAGTTTACTATGTAAAAAATATAACAACGGTGACATTTATTTTACTCTTTCAGAAATGATGGAAATTAAAAAGGAGATTCTGAGGACCACCCTTTGTGTTTTCTTTGTGGTGACAGTATCTTATTCAAAACCAGTAAGAATGCCCATGTTGTTTTTCCATAATAGTTTTTCTTATAAATCTGTCACTATTGCACTATAATGTGCACAATGACACAAAGTCAGTAAAAACAGACTGTGTAAAAAGTGTGCTATGCTATGTTTCTACACTAAAATATGTATTTATATTTCTGAAAACAGGTCAGTCTGCATGGATTCCAGTTCAGAAACCTGATGGCTGACAGCCTGGAATCTTCTGAGTCTTCTGAGTCCAACGAGTCTTCTGAGAACATTGGCGTAGCACCACAGACAGCCAATGGTCAGCCTATGGTCACTGGCGCTGAGACTGCAATACCAGACTCAGAGGAGGAGACCGATCCACAAGAAAGCGATGCTATAGCCTCTGAAACAGCCTCAGAAGTTGATGATGCTTTGATCGCTTCACAAACTGCACTTGGAACTGACGCCTCATCAGCAGACTCACTAAATGGGACAGAAACTGAGACTACCTCACAACATCCAGTCATAATCACAGTGACTGATTCTCCCAGTCTGACTTCTGATGTCATAACCCATATAAGGTCTATGCTCACGACGGCTCTTCCATCAATCATTGACACAGCTACAATCCAAGAATTCCATGTGGGCACAACTCTTCCCCCGAGCCCATACCCCATACCCATTATGGAGCAGCCAACAACTCCACCAGTCTCCTCAGTACTAGGCCTAACTCCCCAGCAGCCAGTTCCATTGGAAACCACCGATGACATAGCTGCTGTGCCAGGTTGTTTTACTGTAGTATACATAACTAGCCCTCAGCCAGCTAGAGGCGATAACATTTAAAGCTGAGAGGAAACTATAATATCTATGATTAAAGATGGAATCCGAAGTAGGGGGAAACAGCGCCACTGGCCACCCCGCCACTGTTGTTATTGTTTTTGTTGCCGAGCTTAGGAGCGTCACGCAGGATGGTAAAAATGTTTGCATGTATTGCCGTGTAATGATGTCCGAGGCGGAAAAAATTGTGTTCTTTGTTTGCAGTAACTTCTTTGTTGTTGTAACGTTGCAACGGTCATGGCTGTTTCACCATTAAGGATTCTAGCTCTAAAGGTCAAATGCAGCCATTTTTATCTCAATATCAAATCATTTCTGGGTAACAATTAAGTACTTTACTGTCATTGTTATGAATTAAAATTGTCAACATTCAAAAGTCACTTGCACATCTTTGTTGCAGGTGGATGCTAACAGTTTAATAAGATGAAAGCTCTGACGAAGGCCTTGAGGCCGATACGTAAAGCTTAATAAAGAGCAGTGATACTAGCAAGAGCAGTGTGCGGCTTTTTTATTTTTTCTCGAATTAAAATGGTCAAAAAGAAACAAAAATATATTCTTAGTAAAGAGCAATTTCTCAAGCAAAAATGTTGCTAGGACAGTCTGGTAGTGGTCTGAGTGGGGAGGGGGAAACTGAACATTGCTGTTATTGGCAAGAGAGGTTTGGAACTTTCTTTCTTATTGGTCTATTAACTAATTTATTAAAACTCCATCCCATCAAAACAGGCTAAGATTTCAGGCAGTCTTTTCAAACAGCTCTTAAGCCAAAAGGGCATTATCATAATTTTCACAATTTTGCAGTATTATTCCAACTTCATAGCATGGAAATATATATAAAATGCAAGGATTTTTTTTGTTGTTGACTGCATTGTGCCTTTAAATCCAGACACAAAAGCAGACTTCTTTTTAATTTGTCTTAGTGAGCTGCACATTACTGACAACTACATTAGTGCCTTGTGAGCTGGATGGCCTGCTAGAACACTCATGAAAATGATTCACTAGTATCTTCTGCACGATATCAGTGATAAAGATGCAGATATACCGTACCTCATATTGCTCAGTCTTTCATAAGACAATCTACAATATATTTGGTGGTAGGTAGCCTAGTGGTTAGAGCGTTGGACTAGTAACAGGAAGGTTGCAAGATCAAATCCCCGAGCTGACAAGGTAAAAATCTGTTGTTCTGCCCCTGAACAAGGCAGTTAACACACTGTTCCTAGGCCGTCATTGAAAATAAGAATTTGTTCTTAACTGACTTGCCTAGTTAAATAAAGGTAAAATACACTTATGTCTGATTTGTTTTGAAACGTGACACATATTGCTGCCATTAACATTGTCAACAACCTGTTCGTGTACCTGCAAAAGAGGATCCACCATCTGTAAATAAATGCTCTTTAAACATTTAGAAAAAGGACAGAGATCAGAAAGAGTACTTCCTTTTCGTGTGCTGCGGGATGTGTTTGGGATTTTGATTATACTACAAAACTTACTACAGGGGATTTGCAGACAAAGTCACCTGTTGTGCATTCTTCGTGACTCTCATTGTGTCCTCAATTATCATTGAATGATAATACATTCTTAGATTAGTTTGCAGCTTTATCTACACTAGCAATGTAAAGCTTGTGATGCGTACAACTGAATGTCGGACCCAGAAAGACACAGAGACCCTGGAGCAGATGGTGTTTAACTTCTGGTATGAATGCAATGCACTGAGTGAGCAAGTGGGTGTTGTTTTTTTCTCTCCAGTATTACAGAAACACTTTTGTTGAGAGATACCACAGCTCATGTCAAATATGTTTTCCACCATGCAACACACATTGATCATTTACTGGTGACACAGATACAGATAAAAAAAATTATCCAATAGCTTCACTACTTCAAAAATAAACGTTTTAATGTTTAAAGTTGACTTTTTAATGTTCCTATTTGGAACGCATAGAGAGCATAGACCAATCTGGACCATTACTGTTCAGTCTACCATACGAAAGGAACCAGAAGGTCAATGCATCTACTATGTTGTGTAGATAAAAACCTGCAAACAGGTTAGCCCCCTTTTGTCCCTTTTGTCCTGAGATGATAACAGATAATCTGATGCATTGGGGTTGTTCAAGTCTTAAACCGCTCAAAGCCACTTGTGGTGTAAAATGCATACTCATCGGATAATGTGGATAGAGCAGCATATTAACATTAATAGCCTGCTCAGGAATACCCTCTATTTTGTAGATCGTCTCATCTATCGTCCACTTTTTGAATCCCCACAGGAAGCACCTATTAGGCACTGTTTTTCAAAACGTCCAACTGAAAGAAGTAAGTTGTTGTTGTCTGCATTGGGAATTGTATTCATTAAAATATATAAAATGTTGATGGACATTTTAAAGCGTCTTATTCAAGTACCTGTGTGAGGATGTGTAATATTCATCATTTGAATCTACCCTGCGAAGATTGAACATGCTTTGCAATCCATTTGGAAGTCCTATTTAAGGATTGGTGTCCCGTCCACGGGAAGGTTGAGCTAACGTAGGCTAATGTGATTAGCATGAGGTTGTAAGAAACAAAAACAAATCCCAGGACATAGACATATCTGATAGGGGCAGAAAGCTTACAGTTTTGTTAGTCTAACTGCACTGTCCAATTTACAATAGCTATTAGAGTGAAAGAATACCATGCTATTGTTTGAGGAGAGTGCACAATTATGAACTTGAAAATGTATGAATAAACCAATTAGGCACATTTGGACAGTCTTGATACAACATTTTGTATAGATATGCAAGATTTCACTGGATCACTCTAAAACTTTGCACATACAGGGCTGCCATCTAGTGGCCAAAGTCTAAATTGAGCCTGGGCTAGAATAATTAATTATGCCATTTCATTTCAAAGATGACGGTACAAAAATATACAAATAAACGTTTTTTTCTTTTCTTTCTATTATCTTTTACCCGATCTAATATGTTATATTCTCCTACATTCCTTTCACATTTCCACAAACGTCAAAGTGTTTCCTTTCAAATGGTATCAAGAATATGCATATCCTTGCTTCAGGGCCTAAGCTACAGGCAGTTAGATTTGGGTATGTCATTTTAGGCAAAAATTGTAAGAAAGTGGCAGATCCGCATAAACCTATGGTATGATACTGCTTGTGAATACACCCTAATAAGTCTTGATCTATTCCTGTCAACTTGACTAATTACTGTAATGACCAGCTCTGTCTAGTCAGCAACAAACACCATTTCTGCATTTTCTTCACTTAAATTCACAAAGTTGTAGTAAAACTAGAATAAACAAATGCATGAACCTAGGGATGAGGTCAATTATAGTTTGTCAGAAAACTTGTAATAAAATGTCAACTTAGTTGTACTTAGTATTTTATTAGGATCCGCAATTAGCTGCTTTCAAGGCAGTGGCTACTCTTCCTGGGGTCCAAACAGGAAACAAAACACAACAAATAGAATACATAAAATACATAATATACAGTACATAATACTACATAATACAATAAATCGCAAAATATAATACAAAATATGTAAAAACGTCTGTTTCTTCACAGTCCTTGTTGCGCCATGTTCTTTTATCATTTTTTTAAATCTGGTTTAATTGCTAGCTTGAGTTACCTGGGGTGGCAGAGAGTTCAATTTAGTCATGGCTCTATTTATTACTGTATGTTTCCCAGCCTCTGTTCTGGACCTGGGGACTGTGAAGAGACCTCTGGTTGCATGTCTTGTGTGCAGTCTTGGTTGCAATCAAAAGTTTGGACACACCTACTATTCCAGGGTTTTTCTTTATTTGTACTATTCTCTACATTGTAGAACATTAGTGAAAACATCAAAACTATGAAATAACACACATGGAATCATGTAGTAACCAAAAAAGTGTTAAACATATCAAAATATATTTTATATTTGAGATTCTTCAAAAGTGCCACCCTTTGCCTTGATGACAGCTTTGCACACTCTTGGCATTCTCTCAACCAGCTTCATGAGGTAGTCAACTGGATGCATTTCAATTAACAGGTGTGCCTTGTTAAAATATCATTTGTGGAATTTCTTTCCTTCTTAATGCATTTGAGCCCATCAGTTGTGTTGTGACAAGGTAGGGGTGGTATGCAGAAGATAGCCCTATTTGGTAAAAGACCAAGTCCATATTATAGCAAGAACATCTCAAATAAGCAAAGAAAAATGACAGTAAATCATTACTTTAAGACATGAAGGTCAAATCAATCTGGAAAATTTCAAAAACGTTGAAAATTTCTTCAAGTGCAGTCGCAAAAACCATCAAGCGCTATGATGAAACTAGCTCTCATGTGGACCACCACAGGAAAGGAAGACCCAGAGTTACCTCTGCTGTAGAGGATAAGTTCATTAGAGTTAACTGCACCTCAGATTGCAGCCCAAATAACTGCTCCACAGAGTTCAAGTAACAGACACATCTAAACATCAAATGTTCAGAGGAGACTGTGTGAATCAGGCCTTCATTTTCGAATTGCTGCAAAGAAACCACTACTAAAGGACACCAATAAGATGAAGAGACTTGCTTGGGCCAAGAAACACGAGCAATGGACATTAGACCGGTGGAAATCAGTTGTTTGGTCTGATGAGTCCAAATTTGGGATTTTTGGTTCTAACCGCTGGTTCTAAGTGTGTCTTTGTGAGACGCCGAGTAGGTGAACGGATGATCTCTGCATGTGTGGTTCCCACCGTGAAGCATGGAGGAGGAGGTGTGATGGTGTGGGGATGCTTGCTGGTGACACTGTCAGTGATTTATTTAGAATTCAAGGCACACTTAATCAGCATGGCTTACACAGCATTCTGCAGCAATACGCCATCCCATCTAGTTTGCGCTTTGTGGGACAATCAATTGTTTTTCAACAGGACAATCACCCAAGATAGAAAGAGGAGTGGGAGGCCCCGGTGTACAACTGAGCAAAACACCAGTCTCAACATCAACAGTGAAGAGGCGACTCCGGGATGCTGGCCTTCTAGGCAGTTCCTCTGTCCAGTGTCTGTGTTCTTTTGCCCATCTTAATCTTTTATTTTTATTGGCCAGTCTGAGATATGGCATTTTCTTTGCAACTCTACCTAGAAGGCCAGCATCCCGGAGTCGCCTCTTCAATGTTGATGTTGAGACTGGTGTTTTGTGAGTACTATTTAATGAAGCTGCCAGTTGAGGACTTGTGAGGCGTCTGTTTCTCAAACTAGACACTCTAATGTACTTGTCCTCTTGCTCAGTTGTTTACCGGGGCGTCCCACTCCTCTTTCCATTCTGGTTAGGGCCAGTTTGCCCTGTTCTGTGAAGGGAGTAGTACACAGCGTTGCACGACATCTTCAGTTTCTTGGCAATTTCTCACATGGAATAGCCTTCATTTCTCAAAACAAGAATAGACTGACAAATTTCAGAAGAAAGTTCTTTGTTTCTGGACATTTTGAGCCTGTAATCAAACCCACAAATGCTGATGCTCCAGATGCTTTTCTTTGAAAAACAAGGACATTTCTAAGTGGCCGCAAACTTTTGAACAGCAATGCATATTCTCTAGGTATAGCCTGAATAATAACCTACAGCAGTAAACTGCTGCTTTGTTATTCCAACACTAAATTGTTTCTGTATAGAAAGTTTACATCTACTTTTCTCTGCTCTCTCACTACAGCCAGTGAAGAGTCCATTTTGAAATGAGCAGGCACTGGAAGAAGTTACTGTGAAGCTCTTCACACAGCTCCTGCAATTTTCCACTCTTTTCGTCCTGTATATACTTGGTCAAAAACTCTCCGGCGGTTATTTTATTGACGTGTGCGCTCTAACCTATAAACCCTCACTTTGAAACCAGATATAGTATGTTGTAGTTATTTACATGGCATACAAAATAATGGCTTGCTATTTGGATTCAGAACTGTAACATCACAAATGCAGTATTGTAAATTAAGTTAAATGTTTGTACACTAGTTACACAGCCTCATGACAATGTCATAAATAATACATGATAAATACATGGTAAACATTTAAATTGTTGTTCTTTCTTCATTTACCTTGCACTTGCTTCACCTTTTTCATGACACTTGTTTTGCTATCAAGTCATGATTATACTAAACTCAGCAAAAAAAGAAACATCCTCTTACTGTCAACTGCGTTTATTTTCAGCAAACTTAACATGTGTAAATATTTGTATGAACATAATAAGATTCAACAACTGAGACATAAACTGAACAAGTTCCACAGGCATATGACTAACAGAAATGGAATAATGTGTCCCTGAACAAAGGGGAGGGGGGGGAATCAAAAGTAACAGTCAGTATCTGGTGTGGCCACCAGCTGCATTAAGTACTGCAGTGCATCTCCTCCTCATGGAATGCACCAGATTTGCCAGTTCTTGCTGTGAGATGTTACCCCACTCTTCCACCAAGGCACCTGCAAGTTCCCGMGCATTTCTGGGGAGAATGGCCCTAGCCCTCACCCTCCGATCCAACAGGTCCCAGARGTGCTCAATGGGATTGAGATCCAGGCTCTTCGCTGGCCATGGCAGAACACTGACATTCCTGTCTTGCAGGAAATCACGCACAGACAGAGCAGTATGGCTGGTGGCATTGTCATGTTGGAGGGTCATGTCAGGATGAGCCTGCAGGAAGGGTACCACATGAGGGAGGAGGATGTCTTCCCTGTATCTCACAGCGTTGAGATTGCCTGCAGTGACAACAAGCTCAGTCCGATGATGCTGTGACACACCGCCCCAGACCATGACGGACCCTCCACCTCCAAATCGATCCTGCTCCAGAGTACAGGCCTCGGCGTAACGCTCATTCCTTCGACGATAAACGCGATTCCGACCATCACTCCTGTTGAGACAAAACCACTACTCATCAGTGAAGAGCACTTTTTGCCAGTCCTGTCTGGTCCAGCGACGGTGGGTTTGTGCCCTTAGGTGACGTTGTTGCCAGTGATGTCTGGTGAAGACCTGCCTTACAACAGGCCTACAAGCCCTCAGTCCAGCCTCTTTCAGCCTATTGCGGACAGTCTGAGCACTGATGGAGGGATTGTGCGTTCCTGGTGTAACTCAGGCAGTTGTTGTTGCCATCCTGTGCCTGTCCCACAGGTGTTATGTTCGGATGTACCAATCCTGTGCAGGTGTTGTTACACATGTTCTGCCACTGCGAGGACGATCAGCTGTCTGTCCTATCTCCCTGTAGCGCTCTCTTAGGCGACTCACAGTACGGACATTGCAATTTAATGCCCTGGCCACATCTGCAGTCCTCATGCCTCCTTGCAGCATGCCTAAGGCACGTTCACGCAGATGAGCAGGGACCCTGGGCATCTTTCTTTTGGTGTTTTTCAGAGTCAGTAGAAAGGCCTCTTTAGTGTCCTAAGTTTTCATAACTGTTTAAGTGTTTAAACCCTTTAAGTGTTTAAACCCTTTACAATGCAGATCTGTGAAGTAATTTCGATTTTTACGAAATGTCTTTGAAAGACAGGGTCCTGAAAAAGGGACGTTTCTTTTTTATTATGGAATAAGAAAAAGTTACACTTAAGAAATCTTCATCCACCAACTCAAATATATGTTAGGGTACTTTCTAAACTTTTAGAAACTATGAAACTGATATTACAAAAATTATTAAATATTGATAAAAAACAAAGTCTTACTGTCTTCGGTGTCATGGCCATGCACGTGAATACGGGGGCTGTGGTCTGTGTGCTGTCATGACTGGAGTGGGTCCAACAACTGACTTCAGGGGAAGCAAACACTGTATGTGTTATGTTGGCACGGCTGAAAGGCAAAGGTGCCAAGCCACAGTAATTCAAGCTCATCCCCAATCTAAATATAAGCAGCAACAATGACAGAAGTGGTTAATTATAGCATGAGACAAAAGCTTTATTTGTCAACTATGTAAATCATCCTACCTTTATTTGTCAACTATAGTGCACTATTAAAAAGTATTAATGGATGTGTTCCAATGTATTGCCTTCCTCACTGAGAAACTATTCAAATGACAGGGTCATGACACCCATTTAACCTTGTGTTGACAACCATCTTGAAATGCGCTTCAGCAGTCTCCTGCCCAAGAACGTTTTGTCTGGGATTACAGAAGCAAGCTGGTGCAACAGACCATGTGACTTAACCCAGGGGCAGGAACATAATACCCACACAGACCTTTAAATTTCATAACACGTGTATTCTTACAACGTGTACTCTTGGGAAAGTTATTATGGACTACTGATCATGCTCTCATTTCAATGATTGGCATGTAGATTTGCATAACATAACATGATAACATTTGGATAGCATGACATTGCTTCAACTTTGAACAATAATATATTCCATGAGATATTATGCACCACAAATATATTGGCTGAAGGTGTATGGTCTTTACACAAAATTGTGTGATTACAACATCTTTATCTCTATGGAATCACTATCTGTATGATTTCTGATGGATGTTGGGGGGGTCTTTCATGTACGAATGTATGAATGTAATTTGTGGATATTATATTTTGCTCACTTAACAGGTAAAACAATGGTAGCCCACCCACAGTTGATACAGAGTGTGAGAATATTGTCTTTGAAACAACTTGACCGAGTGGACTGAGGACACACATCTGTAGCTTACAGGCACAGTATGGCTACTTTTACACAGGCAGCCCAATTCTGATATTTTTTCCACTTTTGACCAATCACATCAGATGTTTTTACATCAGATCTTCTTCAGAGCTATTCTGATTGGTCAAAAGACCAATAAGTGACAAAAAGACCAGACTTGGGCTCCCTGTGTAAATGGTAGGTTTGATTGGTACTTTTACTTCAGCTGCCCCAACTTGACATCCAGTCCCTCTATATTTATCCTTCATATTATTCAAATTCAGTTAAAATGAAGTGATACCAACTGGTGATAAATACATGTGTAATTGATTTCCATTTAATTTGCATGTCAATAAGGAACTATCTAACAATACACTTCTGTAGCCTAAAATACACTAGTATTGCCATTCCCATGTGTAAACAGTACTTTGGCTTGGCTGAGGTGAACTAATTCCCTAGACATGTGCTTTCTTTGAGTTTAGACTATTATACACCACTGATACAATTACATAAAGCCATTTCAGTGCTGCATGGGAAAGTTCAACGGCTTACAGGATTTAGTTAACTGGATTAGTGCTAGATTTAGGACCAGAATGTGAAAATAATCAGTGAGCTCGTCTGTTCCTTGGGTATATAAGGATCCTAGACAGAAGAGAAACACAGTCGAAGAGAAACACATACCTACAACTTCATTGAAACTTCACCACTTGCTTTGTTCCATTACAGGTAAGTTTTGGAACTTTTCATGGGAATGTTGTTCAAATGTGGCTACTAATATGATTTTATCTGAAAATTTAGCTTTGTTAAATATTGTCAACGTTATCGTTTTTTATAAAATGGTTTGTAAATAGTTTTATCTGGGACCAATTTGTAGAGAAACTTTGAGAGAAGATGAGATAAACTTTGAAACGTTCCATCATAGTCAGCTTGTCAGTTTACCAAGTTAGGACATGGAATTGTTAACAATCGATTGAGAGGAATAGCTATTGTGCTCTATCAAAATAGACATGCTAATGTCACTTTAATTTGTTCTTACATGCGTATTAAATTCTACTAATGGAATTTCTGTCTCCTCTAGTAATGAATATCCATATGCTCGCCCTGGTGGTGGTGCTCCTGGCGGGTCTGGAGCAGAGCTGGGCTGCCTCCTGTGTGGTGGACAGCTTCACAGTCAAGGAGGACTTTGACCCCAAGAGAGTGAGTACAGCCGACAATACACATGTTGTGTAGTACATAGTCTATAGCAGACCTACCTGCAAGGTTGTAGTACATCTATCTGTTTCATGTGTGCCAGTGCTACAGTACGCAGCTAGACAAATATTGTGACACTCTTCAGTATGCAGGAAATTATTATTGCTTAGGCTACAACAGTCCTACATGCAAGGCCCTTCAACTAACCTGTTGTTGTTTATGCGTGTGTGCTCCAGTACGCAGGGAAGTGGTACGCTCTGCAGAAGAAGGACCCTGAGGGTCTGTTCCTCCAGGACAACATCTCAGCGGAGTACACCATCGGTGACGACGGCTCCATGGTCGCCTCTTCCAAGGGCCGTGTCACACTGTTCGGGTAAGAGAGCTGGAGATTATTTCTGATGAAATGGTAATAGTCTTAGAAATGTGCCATTCCCTAGTCATTCAGTTTGTTGGACTGAAAACATAAGGCTTACCTGTACATGTTGCTCGGAATTTTATTCTAGTACTGTATCTGTGATGAGTAACTACACTGAGCAAAAATATAAACGCAACATGTAAAGTGTTGGTCCCATGTTTCATGAGCTGAAATAAAAGGTCCCTGAAATTTTCCATATGCACAAAAAACGTATTTATTTAAAATGTTGTGCACACATTTGTTTACATTCCTATTAGTGAGCATTTCTCATTTGCCAAGATAATCCATCCACCTGACAGGTGTGGCATATCATGAAGCTGATTAAACAGCATGATCATTACACAGGTGCACTTTGTGCTGGGGACAATAAAAATGTTCCGCTTTGTCACACGACATAATGCCAAAGATGTCTCAAGTTTTGATGGAGCGTGGAATTGGAATGGTGACTGCAGGAAGGTCCACCAGAGCTGTTGCCAAGTAATTGAATGTTAATTTCTCTACCATAAGCCGCGTCCAACATCGTTTTAGAGAATTTGGCAGTGCGTCCAACTGGCCTCACAACCATAGACCACGTGTTTGAAAAAGAAAAGAAAAGCAGAACCTTACAGATAATGCACGGATAATGTTGCAAGGATCCGTACACAATTCCTGGAAGCTGAAAATGGCCCAGTTCTTCCATGGCCTGTATTCTCACCAGACATGTCACCCATTGAACATGTTTGGAATGCTCTGGATCGACGTGTACGACAGCGTGGTCCATTTGCCAATATTCGGCAACTTTGCACAGCCATTGAAGAGGAGTGGAACAACATTCCGCGGGCCTCAATCAACAGCCTGATCAACTCTATGCGAGGGAGATGTGTCGTGCTGCATGAGGCAAATGGTGGTCACACCAGATACTGACTGATTTCTGATCCACACTCCTACTTTAAGGTATCTGTGACCAACAAATGCATATCTGCATTCCCAGTCATGTGAAATCTGTAGATTAGGGCCTAATTTATTTATTTCAATTGACTGATTTCCTTATATGAACTGAAACTCAGTAAAATCTTTGAAATTGTTGCATGTTGTGTTTATATTTTTGTTCAGTGTATATACAGTACCAGTCAAAGATTTGGACGCATCTACTCAATACATTTAAAAAAATTTTTTTTTTAACAATTTAGTTTTTACAAAACTATGAAATAACACATATGGAATCATGTAGTAACCATGATTCTTCAAAGTAGCCACCCTTTGCCTTGATGACAGTTTTGTACACTATCTTTGATGACAGCTTTGGCATTCTCTCAACCAGCTTCACCTGGAATGCTTTTCCAAAAGTCTTGAAGGAGTTCCCGCATATTCTGAGCACTTGTTGGCTGCATTCCTTCACTCTGCGGTCCAACTCATCCCAAACCACCTCAAAGGGGTTGAGGTTGGTGATTGTGGAGGCCAGGTCATCTGATGCATCACTCTCCTTCTTGGTCAAATGGCCCTTACACAGCCTGGAGGTGTATTGGGTCATTGTCCTGTTGAAAAACAATTGATAGTCCCACTAAGCGCAAACCAGATAGGATGGTATATCGCTTTCACAGAATTCTGTGCTCTTTAAGTGTGCCTTGAATTCAAAATAAATAACCGACGTGTCACCAGCAAAGCACCCCAACACCGGTACACCTCCTCCTCCATGCTTCACGATGGGAACAACACACGCAGAGATCATCCGTTCACCTACTCTGCATCTCACAAAGACACGTCGGTTGGAACCAAAAATCTCAAATTCAGACTCATCAGACCAAAGGAAAGATTTCCACCAGTCCAATGTCCATTGCTCATGTTTCTTGGCCCAAGCAAGTTTCTTATTATTATTGGTGCCCTTTAGTAGGGGTTTCTTTGCAGCAATTCAACCATGAAGGCCTGATTCACGCAATCTCCTCTGAACATTTGATGTCGAGATGTGTCTGAGGTGCGGTTATTTGCCCATTTCTGAGGCTGGTAACTCTAATGAACTTATCCTCTTCAGCAGAGGTAACTCTAGGACTTCCTTTCCTGTGATGGTCCTCATCAAATCAAATTTTATTAGTCACATGCTCTGAATACAACAGGTGTAGAACTAACAGTGAAATGCTTACTTACGAGCCCCTAACCAACAATGCAGTTAAAAAAAATACGGATAAGAATAAGAAATAAAAGTAACAAGTAATTAAAGAGCAGCAGTAAAATAACAATAGCGATACTATATAAAGGGGGTACTGGTACAGAGTCAATGTGCGGGGGCACCGGTTAGTTGAGGTAATATATACATGTAGGTAGAGTTATTAAATTGACTATGCATAGATGATAACAACAGAGAGTAGCAGCAGTGTAAAAAGGGGGAGGGGGGCAATGCAAATAGTCTGGGTACCAATTTGATTAGGTGTCCAGGAGTCTTATGGCTGGGGGTAGAAGCTGTTAAGAAGCCTCTTGGACCTAGACTTAGCGCTCGCGGTACTGCTTGCCATGCGGTAGCAGAGAGAACAGTCCTATGACTAGGGTGGCTGGAGTCTTTGGCAATTTTTATGGCCTTCCTCTGACACAGCCTGGTATAGAGGTCCTGGTGGCAGGAAGCTTGGCCCCAGTGATGTACTGGGCGTTCGCACTACCCTCTGTAGTGTCTTGCGGTCGGAGGCAGAGCAGTTGCCATACCAGGCAGTGATGCAACCAGTCAGAATGCCCTCGATGGTGCAGCTGTAGAACCTTTTGAGGATCTGAGGATCCATGGCAAATATTTTCAGTCTCCTGAGGGGGAATAGGTTTTGTCATGCCCTCTTCACGACTGTTTTTGGTGTGTTGGACCATGTTAGTTTGTTGGTGATGTGGACACCAAGGAACTTGAAGCTCTCAACCTGCTCCACTGCAGCCCTGTCGATGAGAATGGGGGCGTGCTTGGTCCTCTTTCTCCTGTGGCCACAATTACCCCTTTGTCTTGATCATGTTGAGGGGGAGGTTGTGTCTGGCACCACACGGCCAGGTCTCTGACCTCCTCCCTATAGGAGAGCCAGTTTCATCATAGCGCTTGATGGTTTTTGCACTGCATTTGAAGAAACTTTCAAAGTTCTTGAAATGTTTCAGATTGACTGACCTTCATGTCTTAAAGTAATGATGGTCTGTCGTTTCTCTTTGCTTATTGTAGCTATTCTTGCCATAATATGGACTTGGTCTTTTACCAAATAGGGCTATCTTCTGTAGAAGAAAAGAAATTCCACATATTATCTTTTAACAAGGCACACCTGTTAATTGAAATGCATTCCAGGTGACTACCTCATGAAGCTGGTTGAGGATGCCAAGAGTGGGCAAAGCTGTCAACAAGCATAGGGTGGCTACTTTGAAGAATCTTAATATAAAATATTTTTGATTTGTTTAACACTTTTTTGGTTACTACATGATTCCATGTGTGTTATTTCATAGTTTTGATGTCTTCACTATTATTCTACAATGTAGAAAAATAAAGAAAAACCCTTGAATGAGTAGGTGTTCTAAAACTTTTGACTGGTACTGTATATTATAATAGCTTTTTCCACCATTGACATCCATCTTCAGATTCTGGGTTGTGTGCGCTGACATGGCTGCCCAGTACACTGTGCCTGACTCTGCCAACCCTGGAAAGATGTTCATGAACTACCAGGGCCTGGCCAGCTATCTGTCCAGCGGAGGTACATTTTCTGAATATATATATATATATATATATGCCATTTAGCCAACGCTTTATCCAAAGCGACTTAGTTATGCGTGCATACATTTTTATGTGTAGGTGGCCCTGGAATCCACAATCCTGGTGTGGCAAGTGCCATGCTCTACCAACTGAGCACTACAAGACCACAATATAGCCTTATAGACAATACGCCTATACACTTACAGGCACAGAGACACATCATTAACAACCAACAGTAAGCCACCCTCGAGACTCACAGTATACTCTCCTCTTTTCTCAGGTGACAACTATTGGGTGATTGACACCGACTATGAAAACTATGCCATCACCTATGCCTGCCGTACCCTGAAGGACGATGGAAGCTGTGAGGATGGTTACTCCCTTATCTTCTCTCGTAACCCCCGTGGCCTGCCCCCAACCATCCAGAGGAGCATTCGCGCCAAGCAAGAGGAGATCTGCATGGCCGGACAGTTTGAGCCCGTGCTGCAGTCTGGTACGTGTCCAATGACATTTTATTAATAAAGCCCTTCCTACATCAAGTCATAAAGTGCTTTTTTTGGATGGTCTATGTCCTAGAAGTTTATGCCCCACCTGACCCTGTTTTTCATTCCCTCTCCTCAACAGGAGCTTGCTAAACGTCTACCCCAAAGGAACTTGTGCTGCCAAAGGATCCCTACTGGCTTGGACAGAGACACCTACTGACGACTGAAGAGGGAAATTGCATACAAATGATTTTTTTATGAAAATAATTCTATGCCCCCTTAAATAAAAGGGCATGACACCTGCACCAACCCAATCACTTAAATTGATTTAGAAAAATGTATTGAATGTGGTGTACTGTACATCACAGAATTACCAAAATCAATATTAACACCACAGTGTTGTTTCACTCATTCACTGTTCATCAGTTCGTGTTGGCGACAATAAAAACATTGAAAAAAACTTTGCGTTGTCAGTGACTTTGTGAATACATTGTCCATGGACATGAGCATTCTAATGTTATCCCTCTGATGAGCTTTAAAAAAGGTTCAAGATGGTTAAAAAATTCACAAAGCTTTTACTTATTGAATGTGAAATTTCAAAATATTAATAAATATATTAGAGAACTCCACCTCAAACGTCTTAATGCATTTACAAATAAAACAGAACACGTCCTTAATTTCTTCATCCTCATCACCACACTAGAAGGAGATCAATAAAATAGAGTTCGGGTATTGATGATTTAACAGTACAGTATGAAAATACCATCTGGAGAAATATAATACAAATTAATCAGTAAGAAGTGGATTATACTGTCATCACAAACCATGTGAGATGGTGGCACTGACCTGGTTTGGCCTGGCCTTGCTCGTACATACACATGAGCACATGCAGGGTTAGGATACCCTCCACATGAAAGGGCAGTGGTCCATCCACCTGAAGATCCTGGAGTCAAATCAACACAATCATTTCAGCTCAGCTATAAATACCAGAGTTAATTCCATAGTAACTGACCATGGTCATACATTGCTGTCGTTCAGAATTAAGAGGATAATGTTATGTGATTTTGACTGAAATACAAACTTACATGTTGAGAGTAAGATTAGTTATTTCAGAGGGTGTTTGGAAGAAGGTGTTTTTCTTCATGTACTTCCATGTTCCTCATCTGTCTGAATTTCTCTGGTGTGGGGTAGTCTAGGCTGCCCATGTTCTGCCACATCTGGGACAGGCTGGTAACATTGTTGTCCAGGTAATATGTAATATACACAAGTCCTGAAATCAAAATCACAATCATGAAACATCTGAAGTTGAAGCATGAAGTTGAAGACTAACTCTATTGCTCATCTATTAACAAGGGTCAGATCCAATACAGTATACAGTATGTCAACATAATGTCAACACAGTATGTCAACATAGTGTAAAATGAGTTCTAACAAGTTTTAATCTGAACTGCAATTTCTTTTTGCAACATGAAAAAATACTTAATGTTCAGTACATACATGCATATGAAGAAAGACAATTAAAGTCCTGATTTGGAGACAGATTCAGTACCGACTAAATGATCCATATACAGAGAAACAAGGAAGAAGGCTACAGGAAAGGTGATGGAGGAAAATAAACAGAAAACGTCAGTGAGCAGCGCACTGGTCTCACTGGAGACGCAAGGCCACACGGGTTGGCAACCACACTACTCTTCCCATCATACCAGTGCAGGTGAAGGTATTCAATTCGAACAAAGCCCCTTCCTATATCCAGGAAGCAGTGCAAGCTTCTGCACTAAAGCTTTAAAAAGAAAGTTGTATGTGAAGGAGGATAAAAAACAGAATCTTTCTGCGTACTATGGGACAATAAAAAACAGTCAACAGCTCCATTGTGACTGGCTTCGAAGTATGCAGTCTAGAAGGTAAAGAATTCATTGAACTACCAGAGTTGTACACCCAAGGCAAAATCCTGGTCATGAAAAAGCATATCCCGACTCAAGAAGCAGTAAAGAAGTGGAGTTATCTGAAATAGGTTCAGTAATCTCAAATCTCACATCGACATTGAACTGCTAATTGGGATAAATGCACCAACATTTATGGAACCGTGGAAGGTGATTAACAGGTGTTAAGGAAGTGATGTCAGTCAGAATCTTGAGTACAGGATGACAGTGCGTATGTTTTGGGGCCTTATCCAGTTGTGATAGTTATGCTCCGAAGAAGACTGCATAAGATAACAAGAGCAGCTTCTCAGCTGAAGCAGTTGACACCATCAAAGACAACTTCTATGTAGATGACTGCTTGAAGTCTGTACCAACTGAAGGGCAAGCCATAGTACTGTGCGAAGAACTCAAGAATGTCACTTGATGAAATGGATCAGCAACAAACCACTGTGTTGGCCTTGATTCAAGAGGCAGAGAGTCAAGGAGGTGAAGAACCTCGACTCAGACAAAGAAATCCTCCCTTTAGAATGAGCCCTGAGGGTTCAGTGGTGTGTAGAAGAGGAAACATTCAAGTTTCAAGTGGCCATGAATAATCAATCCTTTACCAGGAGAGGTATTCTGTGTACTGTTAGTTCTGTGTACGATCTGCTTGGATTTCTAGCTCTGTTCATATTCATCACAAAGCACATCCTGCAGGAGTTATGTAAGCTTAACTATGGATGGGATGATGAAATTCCAGAGGCCTGCATCCAATCATGGCAAAGATGGCTGGTAGACCTACAGCAGAGTGAGGCCTTCAGCAACAACAGGTGCATCAAGCCAATGAACTTTTGACAGATCAAGTCAGCCCAACTGTACCACTTCTGTGATGCAAGTGAATCAGGGTACTGCAACATAAGCTACCTGAGACTGACCAATTCTGAAGATCACGTGCATTTAGCTTTCATAATGGGAAAGGCAAGAGTAGCACCGTTGAAACAGATTACAATCCCAAGAATGGAACTTGCTGCAGCAGTGCTAACAGTGCTAACAGTGCGTGTTGAAAGAGTGCTAACTACAGAGCTACAGCTTACACAGGAGCAGTGGAGGCTCCTCAGAGGAGGAAGGGGGGACCATCCTATAAATTGTAAAACATTAAAAAAGTTATCCTTTTTAAGTAAATCTATACTAAATATAATCACGTCACCAAATAATTGATTAAAACACACTATTGTGCAATGAAGGTCTGCAGTAGCCTCAATAGCACTCTGTAGGGTAGCACCATGGTGTAGCCGGAGGACAGCTATCTTCCGTCCTCCTCTGGGTACATTGACTTCAATACAAAACCTAGGAGGCTCATGGTTCTCACCCCATTCCATAGACTTACACATTAATTATGACAAATTCCGGAGGACGTCCTCCAAACTTTCAGAGCTCCTGCAGCATGAATCAACATCTTGTGCACCCAATCAAAGGATCAGAGAATGAATCTGGTAGTGAAATCATAAGCTACAGCTAGCTAGCACTGTAGTGCATACAATGTGGTGTTTAGTTGACTCAAAGAGAGAGAAAGACAACAGTTGAACAGTTTTTAACAAATAGATTTTTTCCAAAATGAAGGAGAAGAGAGAGATATTGTCATTTTTTTTCACATTCAGTTTCACTTACTTAGCTCGCAAATGCAGCTAGCTAGTTTAGCCTACTCAGACACCCTGCTCAAACAGAGGGATGCTCTTTTAGCTCGCTGGCTATGACTATCCAACACAACACTGGAACTCTTCCAAGTCAAGGTAAGCTTTTGGTATTATTAATTTGTTGCCACCGGGGCCCGCTGGTGTGAGTGCTAAACTGCTTACTAACTTTACTAACTTTACTGTACCCTAACTTTACTGTATGATTGTGAAAGGAGGAGAGCGTATAGATGCGAGACGGAATACAACGTGGCTGCTATGCAAGTGAACAGTGTTTACGTGTGATCAGGGGTGTATTCATTCCACAGATTCTGTGGAAAAATGTTTCTTAAACAGAACCAAATGGAACAAAATGGGGATAAACATACTCTCGTTTGCAACTGTTGGACAAATGATAACACTCTATATCAGCTAGATGCAGGCAAGAGTATGCAAGGTGGTATTGAATGTGTCACTGTCTGTCCATGTATCACTGTCTGTCCCCTCAAATTTTTATCTCGACCTGGCTAGGTTGTAGAAATCTCATGGGTATAGGGAAAATTTGAGTATCATGTAGTAGCCTAAACCTATCGCTGTTACATTGAACTGGGTGAATGGAATATGAATGACAGTCATCCAATATGCTCATGTGAAGAAGAAGAAAAAAAATCCTCCCTCACATTAAATGGCACTGACCGCCACTGCACTGGAGAAATGTACATTTTGGACAGACAGTGAATCTGTCTTGAAATACATGAAGAACACCCAAAAAATTCAGACATTTGTAGCAACCCATGTAAGCACCATCAGAGAACTGTCAGATGTCACGCAGTGGAGACATGTTAAGACCAACGTCAACCCTGCAGACCATGCCTCAAGTGGTATGGCAGCTAATGCCTTACTGAAGTGTTAGCGTTGGAGCAGCGGTACACTCTTTCTCCAAATGCGATTATATTGGAGACAGCTTTATAGCAGTGCATGTAATCTATTAATTTACTTTTATAGTATTTCTAAGTAGCAGCTATATCAGTCAGGGAACTAATTATTCTCACTTTATGAGAAAGTTTATTTTTCTGCGTGACTGTGGCGCTCCACCTGAATTGTTAGGATTTTCTTGTAATCACAACAAAACTACTTATTTTGCTCAAATATAGATTGAATTAAATTGTTTTTTTTGATGGGCCTGGCTGAGAATAGAACATTCACTGCTGTAAAGCTGTCTCCAATTTAATCGCATAGTTTACACAGACCCACCACGGACCTTTGACAAATACATCTCTGTGTGAAAAGACATCCAATGGTCTGGTTTGTCAACGAACTCAATCAATGTATTCCAAACATTGGTGGTAACTAGATTATGCCAAAAATTTAGGTAGCCTAGTAAACGATTTGTAAACGTTTGTAATCCTACCGGTGTGTCTGATTTTAACAATTTTCCTAACCTTAACCTCATTCACCTAATCTGCTATGTTAGTTAGTCTAACCTGCCACGTTAGTTATCCTAACCTGCTATGTAAACAAAGCTTATAAATGGCGACAAATCATCAATTGAGAGCATGCTGTCGAGCTGTATCACTGCCTGGTGATATCCAGATCCAGAGGGAGGGTTTGAGGGGGTTGTGGGGCAGCTGGGGTTTGAGGAGGGGGTTGGTTGACTTTTGATAGGGTCTGTTTTATCTCAGTCATCAAGAGACGAAAGTCCTGTCCCTATAAAACAACCCCCGACCTGTCAATTTGTAATCCATTCATCCAGAAAACATAACAGTATAAAAGCAGTGTAAATGTACTGCCTATGTCCGTATCCGTGTGCAACACCCCCTCAAAATATATATATTTTTGTTGCTTTAACTGCAGCGAGGAAAATGTTATATTGCCTTACCTCTTCACTATCACGTGCAGATCGTGCCACTCTTTCATGTTTCTCATCTGGCACCGCATTTACCGGGGCAGTATGACATGTAACAAGAAGTCCCAGAAACACGACTATGCCTTTCATCCTTACAGCTTCAGAAACCTGTTCAGATGAAATCCATACTCATAAGAATGTGTCGGATGCATTTCATTAGGATTTCATTTTGTTAAAGGGGGAATACAGACTTTATCTTTAAAAGAAAAATCATAAAAATACAATGCCTTTTTTTGTAGTTAATCCTTATATGATAAATCAAGTGAACTTGAATTCACAAGACAAAAATAATAAGAAACCTAACAATGTTAATTATAATAGAAATGAGGAGTATTATCTTACCTTGGAGAGGAGTCCTATTATTCTTAAATCCCCGAATTGCCTAAACCAACCTAGACTTAATATAAATGCTTCTGTAGCTGTTTGATCATCCAATCAGAACTGTTTACATCAACGTTTATCAAACATAGCTTAAAAATGAGGAACAAAAATATTTCCAAACAGATCATTTAATTGCAAAGGAACCGCATTGGCCTATGAGTCATACACAGCACTGTAGAGCAATAGCCATAAACACGTTGTGCAAAAATGACCGTACAAGAAACCAAAACCTTTGATTACATGTCTCAATTGTTCCAATACAACACCACCCGAACCATAGAGACGTACATACAGTGGGGAGAACAAGTATTTGACACTGCCGATTTTGCAGGTTTTCCTACTTACAAAGCATGTAGAGGTCTGTAATTTTTATCATAGGTACACATCAACTGAGAGAGACGGAATCTAAAACAAAAATCCAGAAAATCACATCGTATGACTTTTAAGTAATTAATTTGCATTTTATTGCAAGACATAAGTATTTGATACATCAGAAAAGCAGAACTTAATATTTGGTACAGAAACCTTTGTTTGCAATTACAGAGATCATACGTTTCCTGTAGTTCTTGACCAGGTTTGCACACACTGCAGCAGGGATTTTGGCCCACTCCTCCATACAGACCTTCTCCAGATCCTTCAGGTTTCGGGGCTGTCGCTGGGCAATACGGACTTTCAGCTCCCTCCAAAGATTTTCTATTGGGTTCAGGTCWGGAGACTGGCTAGGCCACTCCAGGACCTTGAGATGCTTCTTACGGAGCCACTCCTTAGTTGCCCTGGCTGTGTGTTTCGGGTCGTTGTCCTGCTGGAAGACCCAGCCACGACCCATCTTCAATGCTCTTACTGAGGGAAGGAGGTTGTTGGCCAAGATTTCGCAATACATGGCCCCATCCATCCTCCCCTCAATACGGTGCAGTCGTCCTGTCCCCTTTGCAGAAAAGCATCCCCAAAGAATGATGTTTCCACCTCCATGCTTCACGGTTGGGATGGTGTTCTTGGGGTTGTACTCATCCTTCTTCCTCCAAACACAGCGAGTGGAGTTTAGACTAAAAGGCTCTATTTTTGTCTCATCAGACCACATGACCTTCTCCCATTCCTCCTCTGGATCATCCAGATGGTCATTGGCAAACTTCAGACGGGCCTGGACATGTGCTGGCTTGAGTAGGGGGACCTTGCGTGCGCTGCAGGATTTTAATCCATGACGGCATAGTGTGTTACTAATGGTTTTCTTTTAGACTGTGGTCCCAGCTCTCTTCAGGTGCTGATCCCTCACCTTCCTCATGATCATTGATGCCCCACGATGTGAGATCTTGCATGGAGCCCCAGACCGAGGGTGATTGACCGTCATCTTGAACTTCTTCCATTTTCTAATAATTGCACCAACAGTTGTTGCCTTCTCACCAAGCTTCTTGCCTATTGTCCTGTAGCCCATCCCAACCTTGTGCAGGTCTACAATTTTATCCCTGATGTCCTTACACAGCTCTCTGGTCTTGGCCATTGTGGAGAGGTTGGAGTCTGTTTGATTGAGTGTGTGGACAGGTGTCTTTTATACAGGTAACGAGTTCAATCAGGTGCAGTTAATACAGGTAATGGGTGGAGAACAGGAGAGCTTCTTAAAGAAAAATTAACAGGTCTGTGAGCGCCGGAATTCTTACTGGTTGGTAGGTGATCAAATACTTATGTCATGCAATAAAATGCAAATGAATGACTTAAAAATCATACAATGTGATTTTCTGGAATTTTGTCTCTCACAGTTGAAGTGTACCTATGATAAAAAAATTACAGACCTCTACATGCTTTGTAAGTAGGAAAACCTGAAAAATTGGCAGTGTATCAAATACTTGTTCTCCCCACTGTATATAGTACCTGTTCTTGGAACTGCATTCTTGTCCTGCCCCCCTCCGCTATAGGCAACCCTCTATCCTCCTTAGTGCAGTATGCTCACACCCATGGGAATATTTCATTTGAAAATAATGTTTGAATGAGGTAAAGATGGGCTGTATTGAAAAAGATCCAACTCATGAAACATTTTCCCAGCTTCATCTATAACACCAGGGAATTGGAAAGTTCTGGATGCTACTGTACAGAGGTTGGCCTAGAGTGGTCCTAATTTAGAAGATGGTGACATATACAAACATTTGGGTAGTACCTGTTTCACCAAGATACCATGTGGGGAATTGTTTTTGCATGTGGTAAATTACATCCTCATGAGACAAACTTATTTGTTGAGATATCAATCTTAAGTTAATTAGAAATTAAACCACAAAACACTGATAGGGTTTGCAAAATGTGAAAACACCCTTATAGATGTGATTGGAATGTAAGTGGTATTTTGATTGGCTGAAAGGCCATGAAAAAATATTTAAAAGGGGTAAAGTGTATTGGCATAACAACAAACAATTTTACGCAACAGAAGTAAGACCCAAAAACATTTTTCAAAGGTAAAGCTATGTTGATGAGGCCTTCTCTCATCAGTTTTTACTTAAGATTTTATGACATGATTTATTCATGGAATGCTTGATTTTGCTTTGAAATTGGAAATGCTCAAGCTAAGTTAACAAAACGAGTCATATTTGTCAATAAACAATCATTGTCTCACAGGTGAATGTTCAGTATGAACACCTTCATTTTGCTGCTTGGTTCATTATATCTTTGTCTGGCAGCTCCAGTAAGACCAACTAGTACTCGAACCATAGACCCTACTCCAGTGCCAGAGACTCAAGAAGACGTTAAGCCTTCACCAGCCACGAGGACATTCGACAGAGAGCCAGAAACTCATTGCAGAAAACTCTTGTAGCTACTGTTTTGTAATGGTTCTAGTTTTAAAACATTCTGACTTGCTTCTTATTAAATACATGACGTTTGTATTATCTATGGCGCTGTAATAACTAATCAGGTGTTGAACTGCTCAAGCTGTTGGGATTTGTTTTTTTAAGGTATCCATGCCTCATGTATCTTTTAACTTTTGTTCTTTTAAGGGTCATCTATCAGCTCTGTGTAATTACTTTTCTCTACAACATGTATAACTTCTGCCATCATTAGCGAAGATATTTTGATATAAGTTTTGTATCAGATGTTTTTCTATAATAACTGAATACTATTTTATAAAACAGTAGAGAATAATCAGCCAACATGTGAATAAAGTCTTGGCAAACTGCTCTTACGTGGACAATGTTTATTCAAAAGGTAGAGAGAATCAAGACCAGAACGAAATTTAGACTTCATTTACAATAAAACTCAAATTACATAGTTAAAACATCAAGTTATACACATCCATTTACACAAACTGTACATACATTTCCCCCCCCCCATAACATTTGCAATTAATTTCAAATAACTTAAATAGTTTTCTATTTAAAAGTGCAAATCCTTACACATGGATTTGAATAAGACCATGGCAATCCGGGATGTGGAGTTCACATCTTTTCTTGTGCAACGAACAATAATAATAATAATAATAGCGTGTGAGTAGATAATTGTTCTCTTCCCATTAAACGTGTGTTCTGGTAGAATTAGAATTCCTCATTCTAGTTCTATGGTTCTCCTGATGTCCTGCTCTATCTGGAATATGCCTCAGGCAAATAGTAAGGTTTTCAAGACGAGTCCATGAAAAGCAATCCTATTAATAACGTTGAGTAATTCACGTGGTACTAGTGTTATCTGTATCATTATAAACTGGGTGGTTCACACATTTCATAAGCCATTCTATGGCTGTACAGTATGTACAATATATATATATACACAAAAGTATGTGGATACCCCTTCAAATTAGTGGATTTGGCTATTTCAGCCATTCCCGTTGCTGACAGGTGTATACAATCGAGCACACAGCCATGCAATCTCTATAGACAAACATTGGCAGTAGAATGGCCTTACTGAAGAGCTCAATGGACTTTCAACATGGCACAGTCATAGGAAGCCACATTTCCAACAAGTTAGTTCATCAAATTTCTGCCCTGCTATAGCTGCCCCGGTCAACTGTAAGTACTGTTATTGGAAAGCGGAAACGTCTAGGAACAACAACGGCTCAGCCGCAAAGTGGTAGGCCACACGAGCTCACAGAACAGGACTACCGAGTGCTGAAGCCCGTAAAAATCACTTGTCCTCGGTTGCAACACTCACTACCGAGTTCCAAAAAGCCTCTGGAAGAAACGTCAGCCAGCACAAGAACTGTTCATAGGGAGCTTCATGAAATGGATTTCCATGGCCGAGCAGCCGCACAAGCCTAAAATTACCATGCGCATTGCCAAGTGTCGGCTGGAGTGGTGTAAAGCTCCTCACCATTGGACTCTGGAGCAGTAGAAATGAGTTCTCTGGATTGATGATTCAGGCTTCACCATTTGTCAGTCCAACGGACGAATCTGGGTTCGGCAGATGCCAGGAGAACGCTACCTGCCCCAATGCATAGTGCCAACTGTAAAGTTTGGTGGAGGGGGAATAATGGTCTGGGGCTGTTTTTCATGGTTCGGGCTAGGTCCATTGGTTCCAGTGAAGGGAAATCTTAATGCTACAGCATACAATGACATTCTAGATGATTCTGTGCTTTTAGCTTTGTGGCAACAGTTTGGGGAAGGCCCTTTCTTGTTTCAGCATGACAATGCCCCCATTCACAAAGCAAGGTCCATACAGAAATGGTTTGTGGAGATTGCTGTGGAAGAACTCGACTAGCCTGCACAGAGCCCTGACCTCAACCCCATCAAACAGCTTTGGGATGAATTGCAACTCCGACTGCGAACCAGGCCTAATTGCCCAACCTCACTAATGTTTTTGTGGCTGCATAGAAGCAAGTCCCTGCAGCAATGTTCCAACATCTAGTGGAAAGCCTTCCCAGAGGAGTGGCGGCTGTTAAAGCAGCAAAGGTGGGGACCAACTCCATATTAATGCCCATAATTTTGGAATGAGATGTTCGACGAGCAGGTGTCCACATACTTTTGGTCATGTATAGTATGTATTCATGCATGCATGCATGCATGCATGCATGTATGTATGTATGCATGTATGTATGTATGTATGTATGCATGCATGTATGTATGTATGCATGTATGTATGTATGTATGTATGTATGTATGTATGTATGTATGTATGTAAGGATGGCTGGGGCAGGCCAGTATTACAGGTGTTACATACTCTGGTTGAAAACAACAGGGTTGAAGAGAGGTGATTCTCCAAGTCACAAGGCATGATAAGGTGAGAATGGTAGCTAATTGTTAATATTCTGACACTGTAGGGCAGACGAGAGGGTGAATCTCTACAACCCTCTCCAGGGGTAGCTAGTGGGGAACACACACACGCTATTGGGCCATACATGCGTCTGTCTATGCATGCAGCCAATGCAAAGGAAACCGAAAAACTATCACCACAAGCAGGAGATAATATATTACAGTATACTTCATATGTCATCTGAGCAGTCTACTGTTAACTCTACTGAACAAGAAGAATTGAACTGGAACTCAGGCTGTGAAAAAAAAAAAAAAAAAAAAGTTTAGACATTACAATAAAACAAAAAAGCACAGAGACAAAACACTAAAAAGCTTCAGTCTTGTGTGTTGTGGGTCAGGAGGACTGTGTTCAGTAACTGTGTGAGATTGGTCTGGTGGTGCAGGACTAAGACTTCTGCTCCGCTCCTGCAGCAGACGTGGCTGTGCTCTCCGGCTTAAGGATCTGATAGGTGATGAGATACTCTGGGTAGGCCTGCAAACACACATGGGACAGAAGTCAATGAGAAGAGCAAATACACTGACCTAAAATATTAAACGCAACAATTTCACAGATTTTACTGAGTTACAGTTCATATAAAGAATTCAGTAAATTGAAATAAATTCATTCGGCCCTAATCTATGGATTTCACATGACTGGGGAATATAGATATGCCTGCCTGTTGGTCACAGATGCCTTCAAAAATATAGTAGTAAGGAAGTGGATCAGAAAACCAGTCAGTATCTGGCGTGACCACCATTTCCCCCATGCAGCGCAAAATCTCCTTCACATAGAGTTGATCAGGCTGTTGATTGTGGCCTGTGGAATGTTGTCCCACACTTCAATGGCTGTGTGAAGTTGCTGGATATTGGCGGGAACTGGAACACGTTGTCTTACATACGGTCGTACACGTCGATCAAGAGCATCCGAAACATGCTCATTGGGCGACATGTCTGGTGAGTATGCAGGCCATGGAAGAACTGGGACATTTTCAGCTCCCAGGAATTGTGTACAGATCCATGCGACATGGGGCCGTGCATTATCATGCAGAAACATGAGGTGATGGCGGCAGATGAATGGCACGACAATGGGCCACAGGATCTCGTCACGATGTCTCTGTGCATTCAAATTGCCATCAATAAAATGCAATTGTGTTCGTTGTCTGTAGCTTATGCCTTGACATACCATAACCCCCATCACCACCATGGGGCACTCTGTTCACAACATTGACATCAGCAAACCACTAGCCCACAGAATGCCATACAAGCTATTTGCAACTGCCCGGTACAGTTGAAACCAGGATTAATCCGTGAAGAGCACACTTCTCCAGGGTGCCTGTGGCCATCAAAAGGTGAGCATTTGCCCACCGAAGTAGGTTACAACACCGAACTGCAGTCAGATCAAGACCCTGGTGAGGACGACGCACACGCAGATGAGCTTCCCGAGACAGTTTGACCAAAAATTCTTCAGTTGCACAAACCCAGTTTCATCAGCTGTGACTGGTCTCAGACGATCCCACAGGTGAAAAAGCAGGATGTGGAGGTCCTGGGCTGGCGTGTTTACATGTGGTCTGCGGTTTTGAGGCCGGTTAGACGTACTGCCAAATTCTTTACCGTAAGCCGGCTCCAAATTTGTTTTAGAGAAATGAAGATACAATTTTTTGGCAACAGCTCTGGTGGACATTCCTGCATTAAGTATGCCAAATGCACGCTCCCTCAAATCTTTAGACATCTGTGGCATTGTGCTGTGTGACAAAACTGCACATTGTAGAGTGGCCTTCTATTATCCCCAACAAAAGGTGCACCTGTGTAATGATCATGCCGTTTAATCAGCTTCTTGATATGCCACACCTGTGAAGTGGATGGATATCTTGGCAAAGGAGAAACGCTCACTAACAGGGATATAAACAAATGTGCCCAAAATTTGCGAAATACCTTCGTGCGTTTGGAAAATTTCAGGGACATTTTATTTCAGCTCATGAAACATGGGACCAACACTTTACGTGTTGCGTTTATATTTTTGTTCAGTGTAATGAGTACAAATTATTTTCCATTATGGATGCTTTTTAGTCCAGGTCCAGGCTTAATCTGTGTCCATAATGTCTGGAATTGCCTTTGGGTATAATTCAAGTTGTATTGAAAGGAGTTGAGGTCTCACCTGCTCTCCTCTGTAGATTACATACTCTGCGTAGGCCAGGCCGTTGACGCTGGGCCGGCCAATCACAGAGTGATGTCCAGGGGGGGCGTGGGCCATCTTCATGGCACTGAACTGGAGGAAGGACTTCCCCAGGGTTACACGGCAGAATAACATCTGCCTGGAGGTCACAAAGAACAGGGAGAAGAGGTGTCAAATTATGTTTCACTAATGATGTTTCACAATTATCAAAGCTCTGATGAAGGCCGGAATTGATTGATTAATTGATCGAAGGGAACTAGTTTGGCAACAGTGGTATAGAGTGCTATCGAGTCATCAAGTGCTCTCTTTCATGAGTTAGAGTAGTAAAGCCTTAAATGCACCTAAATGTGTTCTTTCTATAGATCATGTCTCACCTGTGGCACAGGTAACAGGAGCGGTCTTTGTGAGTGGGGCATCCGGTGCCGCCCCCGATGCCATAAACATACTGGTTACTCTTAGAGGAGTTCTCAGCAAAGTAGATCCCCGCTCCAAACATTCCTCCGATGTACGCATGCCGCTCGTCAAAGCCTTTGTGGATGATGGCATTTATGAACGGAGAACCTGGAGAACCAAAAAACATGAAACAAGAACAATGTCAAATACGATTGAAATTGACTCGCTAAAAACAAGAAATAAATTATACAGGGTTAACATTTATCCAGGGATGATCAGTTAAGACATTATTGCCATTCAGAAATAACAAAAAGCGTGGTAAAAAACAAAACGGGTTATAATATGAATATGTCTTGTTACCATGGAAGAGCATGCGCTCATTGTGGTGGTTGTGGTTCTCGTCCGAGATCTCCTTCTGGCGGTGTGTGTATCGCTCCCGCAGCTTCTTGTTGACCACCTTCTGGATCTGCATGGACACACAAACAGGAATCAACTAGAGAAGCAATACTGAGGACTTCTAATATTCCTTCCCTTTCAGAAGATGGGCTTGTTAACACTACCTGAGCTCCTGAAACCATAGTGGATTCTTACCAACCAATAACTGTGATCAAGGGTAGTACCAAAGTAAAGATGTGTGTATTTCCAAAGTAAAGATGTGTATATTTCCAAAGTAAAGATGTGTATTTCTATCTCAACGAGCTCCATCATATGAGCAAATGTAGATAGTAGAGTGTGTTGTACTGTAATTGAATGTAAAGCTGACCTTGATGATGTTGTATCTGCTGAACACCCCTCCTGCGTTCCCTCCGTCCCTGTGTTCTCTGATGCTACTTTGCATCTTGAGCAGAGAAGAAAAAAGAAAGTTAAAATCATTAAAAAAATACAGGATTTCATTACATTTCTCCAAACATGGCACTCTTTCACCCTTGAGTAGGGTTGCAAAGGGAGGGTATATGATCAGAAACTATTAGAATTTTGGTAACCATCAAGGAATATCATTTTTTTCAGGCGACATCTAGTGGCGTTCCCGGGTACTTCAGATAAGAGGCGTCTTATCTCTGGCCCCCTGTTTAACATGTATACAAATTTTATTTAAATAAAGGAAAAACTGAATGACAAAGCAGTAAAACATCCTAAATTTAAAACAGTCAACTTAATGGATACCATTGTTGTTAAATATGAGGGTTTCAGCATGAAATTGTAAAATAAATAAAACATTTTATAAAATTGTCAATATGACCTTGCAAATGTTTTGGGGCCAAACTGGTTGTAGTTGAAGAAAAAAAAGAAATTAGTTGGAAGGAAATAATGCCATTGTTGATTAGATGCTTAAAAAAAAAAAAATGATTTAGGCTATTTTCTAGGCTACACATATTAAACATTAATACTTTGACAGTACCAGTCACAAGTTAGGACACCTAATCATTCCAGGGTTGTAATTTATTTTTACAATTTTCTATATTGTAGAATCATAGTGAAAACATCAAAACTATGAAATAACACATATGGAATTATGTAATAACCCCCTCCCTCCCCCCAAAAAGTGTTATATAAAAATCTAAATATATTTTCTAATTGAGGTACTTCAAAGTACCCACCCTTTGCCTTGATGACAGCTTTGCACACTCTTGGCATTCTCTTAACGAACTTCATGAGGTAGTCACCGGGAATGCATTTCACTTAACAGGTGTGCCTTGTTAAAAATTAATTTGTGGAATTTCTTGCCTTCTTAATGCATTTGAGCCAATCGGTTGTGTTATGACAAGGTNAAGCTATGTTATATTTGAGATTCTTCAAAGTAGCCACCCTTTGCCTTGATGACAGCTTTTCACACTCTTGGCATTCTCTCAACCAGCTTCATGAGGTAGTCAACTGGAATGCATTTCAAATAACAGGTCTGCCTTGTTAAAAGTTAATTTAAAAGAATGTATTTCCTTCTTAATGCGTTTGAGCCAATCAGTTGTGTTGGTAGGGGTGGTATACAGAAAAAGGCAATATTTCGTAAAAGACCATGTCCATATTATGGCAAAAACAGCTCAAATAAGCAAAGAGAAATGACAGTCCATCATTACTTTAAGACATGAAGGTCAGTCAATGTGGAAAATGTCAAGAACTTTGAAAGTTTCTTCATGTGCAAAAACATTCAAGCGCTATGATGAAACTGGCTCTCATGATGACTGCCACAGGAAAGAAAGACCCAGAGTCACCTCTGCTGTAGAGGACAAGTTCTTTAGGGTTACCAGCCTCAGAAATTGCAGCCCATAAAAATGCTTCAGAGTTCAAGTAACAGACACATCTCAACATCAACTGTTCAAATTTGAGATTTTCGGTTCCAACCGCCATGTCTTTTTGAGACGCAGAGTAGGTGAATGGATGATCTCCTCATATGTGGTTCCCACCGTGAAGCATGGAGGAGGTGGTGTGATGGTGCTTTGCTGGTGACACCGTCAGTGATTTATCTAGAATTCAAGGCACACTTAACCAGCATGGCTACCACAGCATTCTGCAGCAATACACCATCCCATCTGGTTTGCGCTTAGTGGGACTATCATTTGTTTTTCAAAAGCAGAAATACCCAACACACCTCCAGGCTGTGTAAGGGCTATTTGACCAAGAAGGAGAGTGATGAGTGCTGCATCAGATGACCTGGCCTCCACAATCACCCGATCTCAACCCAATTCAGATGGTTTGGTATAAATTGGTCCGCAGAGTGAAGTAAAAGCAGCCAACAAGTGCTCAGCATATGTGGGAACCCCTTCAAGACTGTTGGAAAAGCAATTCACGTGAAGCTGGTTGAGAGAATGCAAAGCTGTCAAAGGCAAAGAGCTGTTACTTTGAAGAATTCCAACTATAAAATATATTTTGATTGGTTTAACACTTTTTAGTTACTACATGATTCCATGTGTGTTATTTCATAGTTTTGATGTCTTCATTATTATTCTACAAAATAAAAATAAAGAAAAAAACCCTGGAATGAGTAGGTGTCCAAACTTTTGACTGGTACTGTGCGTGTTAAATAACACACACAGTCAAAAGTTAGAACACACCTACTCATTCCAGAGTTTCTTTTCTTTATTTTTAATATTTTCTAGAACACACACGCACCTATTTGGACACCCCTTTGAATTAGTGAATTCAGCTATTTCAGCCGCACCCGTAGCTGACAGGTGTATGAAATCGAGCACACAGCAATGAATTCTCCATAGACAAACATTGGCAGAAGAATGGCCTTATGGAAGAGCTCAGTGACTTTCAACGTGGCACCGTCATAGGATGCCACCTTTCCAACAAGTCAGAAAGTCAAATTTCTGCACTCCTAGAACTGCCCCGGTAAGTTATTTTATTGTGAAGTGGAAACGTCTAGGAGCAAAAGTGGTAGGCCACACAAGCTCACAGAATGGGACCGCCGATTGCTGAAGCCCGTAGAGTGTAAAAAACATCAATAATCTGAAACACTCAGTTTCAAACGGCCTCTGAATGCAACGTCAGCACAATAACTGTTTGTCGGGAGCTTCATGAAATGGGTTTCCATGCGCAATGCCAAGCGTCGGCTAGAGTGGTGTAAAGCTCACCACCATTGGACTCTGGAGCAGTGGAAACACATTCTCTGGAGTGATGAATCACGCTTCACATCCGACTATCCGACGAACAAATCTGGGTTTGTCAGATGCCAGGAGAAAGAAGGCTACCTGCCCCAATGCATAGTGCCAACTGTAAAGTTTGGTGGCGGAGGAAAAAAGGTCTAGGGCTGTTTTTCATGGTTCGGGCTAGGCGCCTTAGTTCCAGTGAAGGGAAATCTAAATGCTACAGCATACAATGACATTCTAGACGATTCTGTGCTTCCAGCTTTGTGGAAACGGTTTGGGGAAGGCCCTTTCCTGTTTCAGCATGATAATGCCCCGTACACAAAGCAAGGTCCATACAGAAATGGTTTGTCAATCAGTGTGGAAGAACTTGACTGTCCTGCACCGAGCCCTGACCTCAACCCCATCGAACACCTTTGAGATTAATTGGAACACCGATTGCGAGCCAGGCCTAATCGCCCAACATCAGTACCCAACTTCACTAATGCTCTTGTGGCTGAATGGAAGCAAGTACCTGCAGCAATGTTCCAACATCTAGTGGAAAGCCTTCCCAGAAGAGTGGAGGCTGTTATAGCAGCAACGGGGGGTAAACTTCATATTAATGCCCAGGATTTTGGAATGAGATGTTCAACGAGCAGGTGTCCACATAATTTTGGTCAATCGCATTCCACACTGCCCTTTCCCACCTGGACAAAAAGAACACCTCTGTGAGAATGCTGTTCATTGACTACAGCTCAGCATTCAACACCATAGTGCCCTCAAAGCTCATCACTAAGCTAAGGACTCTGGGACTAAACACCTCCCTCTGCAACTGGATCCTTGACTCTGATGGGTTGCCCCCCAAGGGTAGGCAACCCCACACCTGCCAGGCTGATCCTCAACACTGGGGCCCCTCAGGGGTGAGTGCTTATTCCCCTCCTGTACTCCCTGTTCACCCACGACTGCATGGCCAAGCACGACTCCAACACCATCATTAAGTTTGCTGACGACACAACAGTGGTAGGCCTGATCACCGACAACGGTGAGGAGGTCAGAGACCTGGCAGTGTGGTGCCAAGACAACAACCTCTTCCTCAATGTGAGCAAGACAAAGGAGATGCTTGTGGACAACAGGAAAAGGAGGGCCGATTAACATCAAAGGAGCTGTAGTGGAGAGTTTCAAGTTCCTTCACCAACAAACTACCACGTGGTCCCAAACACACCAAGACAGTCTTGAAGAGGGCACAACACCACCTTTTCCCCCTCAGGAGACTGAAAAGATTTGGCATGGGTCCCCAGATTCTCAAAAGGTTGGACAGCTGCACCATCGAGAACATCCTGACCGGTTGCATCACCGCCTGGTATGGCAACTGCTCGGCATCTGACCGCAAGCCACTACAGAGGGTAGCGCGTACAGCCCAATACATCACTGGGGGCAAGCTTCCTGCCATCCAGGACCTACATACTAGGCGGTTTCAGAGGAAGGCCCTAAAAATTGTCAGTCTCCAGCACCCACGTCATAGACTGTTCTCTCTGCTACCAAAAGGCAAGTGGTACTGGAGTGCCAAGTCTAGGTGCAAAAGGCTCCTTAATAGCTTCTATCCCCAAGCTATAAGACTGCTGAACAATTAATCAAATGGCCACCCGGACTATTTACATTGACCCCCCCATTTGTTTTTACACTGCTGCTACTCACTGTTTATTATCTATGCATAGTCACTTTACCCCTACCTACATGCACATATTACCTCGACTAACCTGTACCCCCATAAATTGACTCGGTATCGGTACCCCTTGTTTATGTTAAGTAATTACATTTTTTACCTAAGAAAATATTTACTAAATAAACGTAACTATTTCTTGAACTGCATTGTTTGTTAAGGGCTTATAAGTAAGCATTTCACAGTAAGGTCTACACCTGTTGTTTTCGGCACGTGACAAATAACATTTCATTTGACACACACACGCATCTGTCTGTACCCACCTCCTCCTCCACTGATTGGCCCTCTTTGTCGTCAGGGGCTAGGTCGATGAGGACCGTGCCCTGGTTGGCACAGTGGAATGTCAGGTACGGGTTGGCACCTGGAGAACAAACAAAGCACCTGTTACGCACTCATACTTGGTTAAATATTGGGGTGGTTTTCCACCTATACTTTAAGGGCAAGTATACCAGAGACATATTAGGCCTAATCCTGAACTACAAATAACTTTCAATAGAGAATCTCCATTCCAGGAATAGGAAGAAAAGTCTGGGAAGTATTTGATGCAACAATAAATGGGAATCACATCAGCGCCTCAGAGATTTCTCTGGGAATGTCCTGACCTTGTTGTCCCCCCAGCAGCCTCTCCACTCCCTTGATGAGTTTGTGTCGGTGGCCGTAAGCGTTGATCCCAATCTCCTTCAGTTCCTCGTGACCCATGTCAGCCAGCACATCCAGAGAGATCTGGGAAAGAACAGGACATTTCGTACAGAGCAGGGATCCTGAACTGTAACATGACAACAGCTACTCCAAGTGGGGCAAAGATAGATAAAATATCAGACTAATTAGAAGCCCTATTAAATGAAAAATTATAACATGAAACCCAAATCAATGAACACTCACCTGTTCTCTCTCAAAGATTTCCCTTATATGCTCCAGACCCAAGCTCTTCAGGAACTGACCGATGTTCATATCCAACATCGCCACTGGAATACAAACACCACAAGAGCAAATTCAGCATGTGAGTAAAATGATTGATTCATCTCTACTGACTAAGATTTCAACCATATTCTACCAAAATTGGTAGAATATCAGCTGCTTGCTAAAACCCAGCTCAGTTTTGATCAAGGCTCTTCATCTATACTCACATTCCCCCTCCTTCCTGTCAGAGCCCGCGGCCCCGTCGGCCACTCCGGAGGTCCCTGTGGCCCCGAGCTCGTTGAGGGGCCCAGCCAGGTTGTCGATGCTGCTGGCTGCAGACAGGCAAGAGGGCGTGGAGGCTGGGGAGATGACCGAGCCTGCACTGACCACCGTGGCCTGGGGCTTGAAGCAGCTGGGCAGGGCATCTGGGGGCATAGCATCCATCAGCAGGGCACGGATGTCATCAGCCTGAAAGAGGAGGACATATTTAGAGAGAAGTCATGGGTGAGAAGGGGCTCGAATTGTTGGCCTAATCCCTAATATAAGATAGATATAACGCCTTCGGAAAGTATTCAGACCACTCGACTTTTTCCACATCTTGTTACGTTACAGCCTTATTATAAAATGGATTAAAAATATATATATTTTTTTTTATCACACAATACCCCATAATGACAAACCAAAAACAGGTTTAGAAATGTTTGCTAATTTATTATAAATATAAAACAGAAATAACTTATTTACATAAGTATTCAGAGCCTTTGCAATGATACTCGAAATTGAGCTTAGGTGCACCCTGTTTCCATTGATCATCCTTGAGATGTTTCTACAACTTGACGATTCCACCTGTGATAAATTCAATTGATTGGACATTATGTGAAAAGGCACACCTGTCTATATAAGGTCCCACAGTTGAAATTGCATGTCAGAGCAAAAACCAAGCCATGAGGTCGAAGGAATTGTCCGTAGAGCTCCGAGACAGGATTGTGTCGAGTCACAGATCTGAGGAAGAGTACCAAAACATTTCTGCAGCATTGAAGGTCCCCAAGAACACAGTGGCCTCCATAATTCTTAAATGGAAGAAGTTTGGAACCACCAAGACTCTTCCTAGAGCTGGCCATCCGGCCAAACTGAGCAATCAGGGGAGAAGGGACTTGGTCAGGGAGGTGACCAAGAACCCAATGGTCACTCAGAGCTCCTCTGTGGAGATGGGAGAACCTTCCAGAAGGACAACCATCTTTGCAGCACTCCACCAATCAGGCCTTTATGGTAGTGGCCAGACGGAAGCCACTCCTCAGTAAAAGGCACATGACAGCCCGCTTGGAGTTTGCCAAAAGGCACCGAAAGACTCTCAGACCATGAGAAACAAGATTCTCTGGTCTGATGAAACCAAGATTGAACGCTTTGGTCTGAATGTCAAGCGTCACGTCTGGAGGAAACCTGGCACCATCCCTACGGTGAAGCATGGTGATGGCAGCATCATGCTGTGGTGATGTTTTTCAGCGGCAGGGACTGGGAGATTAGTCAGGATCGAGGCAAAGATGAACGGAGCAAAGTACAGAGAGATCCTTGATGAAAACCTGCTCCAGAGCACTCAGGACCTCAGACCTGTGCTTAGGTTCACATTCCAACAGGACAATGACCCTAAGCACACATGCAAGACAATGCAGGAATGGCTTTGGGACAAGTCTCAATGTCCTTGAGTGGCCCAGCCAGAGCCTGGACTTAAACCTGATCAAACATCTATGGAGACCTGAAAATAGCTGTGCAGCAACACTCCCCATCCAACCTGACCTTGAGAGGATCTGCAGAGGAGAATGGTAGAAACTCCCCAAATACAGGTGTACCAAGCTTGTAGCATCATACCCAAGAAGACGAGGCTGTAATCGCTGCCAAAGGTGCTTCAACAAAGTACTGAGTAAAGGGTCTTTCTAAAAACCAGTTTTTGCTTTGTCATTATGGGGTAATGTGTGTAGACTGATGAGATTTTTTTTTTTAATCAATTTTAAAATAAGGCTGTAACCGAACAAAATGTGGAAAAAGTCAAGGGGTTTAAATACTTCCCGAATGCACTGTAGATGGGGACAAATGGTAGGCATATCATAATTCAAGCCAATGCCTGCCATTTACAACAAAAAAAAACTTGATTTTGTGGCATTGCTAACTGCTCTAACAGTCGGAGAGCAAGACGTTTTACCGTAGCCAGGTCCAGTGCGGTCTGTCCCTCCTGGTTCTTCATGCTGGGGTCTGCTCCGTGGGCCAGCAGCAGAGCACACAGCTGGGTACGGCCCTTCTGAGCTGCTTCGTGGAGCGGGGTGAAGGCCCACTTATCTGTAGCGTTCACACATGTGTTGAACTTTATCAGAAGTGCAGCAATGTCCACGTGCTGTAAGAGAGAAGAGGAGAGACAGGAGAGGAGTAGATGAGAGACAGTGGAGAGGAGCAGAGAAGATAGAAGTAGCAGATGAGGAGACACGAGAGGAGAGACCAGCAACACGATTTAATCATGACATGCCCAAAAACTGATGACATCTAAGCTTTCCACAAGGTCACTTTCACAGTGTGGGTGTTTTGTCCTGTCCTGTATGGTTTTCTATAAGGTTTTGTAACCTAAACAATGCATACAATACCTTCTAAGAAATCCTCCAAGCTGTTACATATTTTAGGCCAGAAGGTCACAGGGTAGGTGTTTTGTATGCATTGTCTATGCTAAAAAGAAAACTTATGTCAAACCGTACAGCATGTACAATGGGTTCCAAGGCCTGATGTAGACTTGGTGCGGACTCACCCCATAGGAGGCAGCGTTGTGCAGGGGGATGAGGCCTCCTTTGTCCTGTGCATTGACGTCAGCCCCGTGCTCCAGGAGATACTCCGCAACCTCCAGGTTGTTGTAGCCAGCTACAGGAGGGGAGAAACATGACAACATGAAAGATATTTCTGTAATGTGTCTAAGTAATAATATAGCTCCAAATGATCTAAATTCCCAGGGTTTGATGATCTGCCTGTCATAATTGTATGTAAGGAGATAAACATCTGTGTATGGGTTCCACATTTGCTATTAAATGAATTGATTCCACTGCTTTGCTTGCTATTATGGGTTTAGGCTGGGTAACTAAAGCACTGACAATTGCTAATGTAAAGAGTGCTTTATAAAAGTAGAAAATGTATTTGATCCCATAAATAGATTCTGAGCGCTGGTACGTCCAGTACCTGCGAGGTGCAGGGGGGTGGAGTTACGTCCCTGTGTGTCTCTACAGTTGATGTTCTCTGGGCTGCAGAGTTTCTGGACGCGGGCCAGACAGCCCTTCTTCGCAGCGTCCAGCAGTGCAGCGTCTCCTCTCAGCAGGTCCTGGATGTCCGTGTCGCCATCCTTCACCATGTCCAGAGGAGTGTTGCCGTCACGGTTCTTCTTGGTGGGGTCCGCTCCATGCTGGAGAAACATAAATATACACTGAACAAAAATATAAAAACGCAACAAGCAACAATAAAAATTCCATTAAGTTACAGTTCATATCAGGAAATCAGTCAACTGAAATAAATTCATTAGGCCCTAACCTATGGTTTTCACATGACTGGGAATACAGATATGCATCGGTTGGTAACAGATACAGTGGGGCAAAAAAGTATTTAGTCAGCCACCAATTGTGCAAGTTCTCCCACTTAAAAAGATGAGGCCTGTAATTTTCATCATAGGTACACTTCAACTATGACAGACAAAATGAGAAAAGAAAATCCAGAAAATCACAATTTTTAATGAATTTATTTGCAAATTATGGTGGAAAATAAGTATTTGGTCACCTACAAACAAGCAAGATTTCTGGCTCTCACAGACCTGTAACTTCTTTAAGAGGCTCCTCTGTCCTCCACTCGTTACCTGTATTAATGGCACCTGTTTGAACGTGTTATCAGTATAAAAGACACCTGTCCACAACCTCAAACAGTCACACTCCAAACTCCACTATGGCCAAGACCAAAGAGCTGTCAAAGGACACCAGAAACAAAATTGTAGACCTAGAGCAGTGATTGTTGGGAAGGCTGGGAAGACAGGCTGGGAAGACTGAATTTGCAATAGGTAAGCAGCTTGGTTTGAAGAAATCAACTGTGGGAGCAATTATTAGGAAATGGAAGACATACGAGACCACTGAATCTCCCTCGATCTGGGGCTCCACGCAAGATCTCACCCCGTGGGGTCAAAATGATCACAAGAACGGTGAGCAAAAATCCCAGAACCACACGGGGTGACCTAGTGAATGACCTGCAGAGAGCTGGGACCAAAGTAACAAAGCCTACCATCAGCAAGGGCATTGAAGATGAAACGTGGCTGGGTCTTTCAGCATGACAATGATCCCAAACACATCGCCCGGGCAACAAAGGAGTGGCATCGTAAGAAGCATTTCAAGGACCTGGAGTGGCCTAGCCAGTCTCCAGATCTCAACCCCATAGAAAATCTTTGGAGGGAGTTGAAAGTCCNGATCCAGAAGAAGATTGGGAGAATGTCATATGGTCAGATGAAACCAAAATATAACTTTTTGGTAAAAACACATCTCGTCGTGTTTGGAGGACAAAGAATGCTGAGTTGCATCCAAAGAACACCATACCTACTGTGAAGCATGGGGGTGGAAACATCATGCTTTGGGGCTGTTTTTCTGCAAAGGGACCAGGACGACTGATCCGTGTAAAGGAAAGAATGAATGGGGCCATGTATCGTGAGATTGAGTGAAAACCTCCTTCCATCAGCAAGGGCATTGAAGATGAAACGTGGCTGGGTCTTTCAGCATGACAATGATCCCAAACACACCGCCCGGGCAACGACGAAGTGGCTTCGTAAGAAGCATTTCAAGGACCTGGAGTGGCCTAGCCAGTCTCCAGATCTCAACCCCATAGAAAATCTTTGGAGGGAGTTGAAAGTCCATGTTGCCCAGCAACAGCCCCAAAACAATCACTGCTCTAGAGGAGCTCTGCATGGAGGAATGGGCCAAAATACCAGCAACAGTGTGTGAAAACCTTGTGAAGACTTACAGAAAACATTTGACCTCTGTCATTGCCAACAAAGGGTATATAACAAAATATTGAGATAAACTTTTGTTATTGACCAAATACTTATTTTCCACCATAATTTGCAAATAAATTCATAAAAAATCCTACAATGTAATTTTCTGGATTTTTTTTCTCCTAATTTTGTCTGTCATAGTTTAAGTGTACCTATGATGAGAATTACAGTGGGAGAACTTGCACAATTGGTGGCTGACTAAATACTTTTTTGCCCCACTGTACCTTAAAAAAGGTAGGGGTGTGGATCAGAAAACCAGTCAGTGTCTGGTTTGACCATTTGATTGTGGCCTGTGGAATGTTGGCCCACTCCTCTTCAATGACTGTGTGAAGTGGTTGGGAACTGGAACACGCCATTGTACACATTGATCCAGAGCATCCCAAACATGCTCAATGGGTGACATGTCTGGTGAGTATGCAGGCCATGGAAGAACTTGGACATTTTCAGCATTCAGGAATTGTGCACAGATTCTTGCAACATGGTGCATTGTCATGCTGAATCATGAGGTGATGGCGGTGGATAAATGGCACAGCAATGGGCCTCAGGACCTTGTCACGGTATGTCTGTGCATTCAAATTGCCATCAATAAAATCAATTGTGTTCATTGTCCGTAGATTATGCCATACCATAACCCAACCACCACCATTGGGCACTCTATTCACAACAATGAAATCAGCAAACCAGTCATCCACACGATACCACATCTATCATCTGCCAGGTACAGTTGAAACTGGGATTCATTTGTGAAGAGCACAATTCTCCAGCATGCCAGTGGCCATCGAAGGTGAGCATTTGACCACTGAAGTTGGTTACGATGCCCAACTGCAGTCAAAAACAAATTGACACCTGTGGCATTGTGTTGTGTGAAAACTGCACATTTTAGAGTGGCCTTTGTCCCCAGCACAAGGTACACCTGTGTAATGATCATGCTATTTAATCACCTTCTTGATATGCCACACATGTCTGGTGGATGGATTGTCTTGGAAAAGGAGAAATGCTCTAACAGGGAGGCAAACAAATTTGTACCTAAATTTTTAGCGAAATATGTTTTTCTGTACGCATGGAACATTTCTAGGATCTTTTATTTCAGCTCATGACACATGGGACCAACACTTAACATATTGTTCAGTATACATACAAAAATCTCATAGTTTAATAGTTTGTTCTGTCGTAGCTATAGATACTTCACTGTTTTGACTATATAAATGCCTCCTTATAGCCTCAGGCCATTTGGTCCTGATCATTTCAGAAGAGGCACAGCAAGACTAACCTTGAGCAGCAGTTTGCAGATCTCGTATTTGCCCTTGGCGGCAGCCTCGTGGAGAGGGGTGAACTTCCAGAGGTCAGCTACGTTCACCGATGCCCCGTGTCTCACCAGCAGCTCAGCCACCTCATAGTGACCGTAGGAGCAGGCGTTGTGGAGGGGCACCAGACCACTGCAGGACAGAGAGACTGACTAGTTACACCACTGAAGGAACAGAGATCCTATAAATGATGTATTTCAATCATTGAAAGTTTCAAGTACCGTGTGTATTTAATGCTAAATAAAATCCAATGATAAAGACTTATTCAAAACAGAATGAAAGCCTTTTTATTGACTATCTGAGGTTAAAGCAAAAGCAGCAGTCTTGTAAAAACAGACAGACCGAGGTAATACATTAACATTTTAATCATTTAGAAGACGCTCTTATCCAGAGTGACTTACAGGAGCAATTAGGGTTAAATGCCTTGCTCAAGGACAGACAGCCAGAGAGATTATATATAGATACAGATTTTTTTTAAATCTGTCCGGCTCAGGGTTTCGAACCAGCAACCTTTCAGTTACTCGCCCAACGCTTTAACCGCTAGGCTACATTGTCCGCCTAGGGTGGACTAGGAGGATGACACGTACCCTTTGTCTTTAGCATGTACGTCAGCGCCATGATGTAGCAGGTACTCCACCACGGCCACACGGTTGTAGCCTGCAGCAAAGTGCAGAGGGGTAGAGTGACGACCCTCCAGGTCCCGACAGTTCACGTTCTGAGGAGTGCAGAGTTGCTACAAGACACAGACAGAAGATCAAGTGTGAGAGAGGATTGAGGGAGACATCTTGGATTCGTGGTAGTATGTAAAGCATCGTTGATGCATGTAACGGGATTGAACTCACGAACCTGAGACGATGTAGCTGATCAGCTTACCTGCACAGTGTCCAAATCTCCAGCCTTGGCGGCTTCCAGAAACCGGTAGTCGACATCAGAGTTACGAGTTGGAATATTTTCTGTAGGGAAGAGACCAACATTGTTAAATAACACATACCGAGACTTTTTTTAAAAATTATTATAAAAACGAGAGATAAAAAATAAAAATAAAACACTAAAATGATTGGGCAACATAAATCAATAGTTTCTCTGTTATACAACTTGCTAACTTTCCAACATTGATTAGCATAGCCTAGAATTTAAGGCCATGCATCTTACATCCACACAAGCAACATTGTCAATCACAATGTAGATAGAAGAATATGAAAGGTGATCTTTGTATTTAACCAAGACGCTCTACTGCTGTACCATTGAGGATCTGCTGCACGGCCTCGTTACCCATCTGTGAGGCAGTGAAGCCCTGCAGGGAAACGATGGCCGGGTCGGCCCCGTAGCTCAGCAGTAGCCTGCACGTCTGGATGTGGCCCGCCAGGGCTGCCCTGTGGAGGGCTGTCTGCCCTAGGGTGTCCACCGCATTTACCTGGAGGGAGGGAGACGGACAGAGGGAAGAGTCAGTCACTCAAACAGCAACATACTCACAGCTATGAATTTTTTTTAGTCACGTTATCAGATAGAGGCAAGTGAGAGCGAAAGGAGAGAAAAGAGCTAGATGAAAAGGTACATTAAATGATATGGTAATAGAGAGACCATGCAGTGTTCACCTTGGCTCCATGTTTCTGCAGCACCTCCAGGATGTCGTTGTGTGCTCTCTCAGCCGCTACATGCAGAGTCGTCATGAAGCTACAGACAGGACGAGAGACAGACAACCATTCGTACCTCACTATGGGGCTATTTGAATGCATATGGCAGTGTTTCCAGGCGTCGTGCAAAAGTCCCAAAAACTCCAACATTCTCAATTGAAAACAATAGGTACTAAACTATTTTTGTTGGGGGGAGGGGCATCTTATACAGTGGTAGGAGAAACACTGATACATGGTCTCTGAGTTTTAATGGTGTCTTACTCTTTGTTCTTCTCGTTGACGTTGGCACCTTTACGCAGTAGCAGCTCGGTCACCTGCTTCCGTTTGGGGTGAGGGGAAGCAACGGCACAGTGCTGAAACAGAGGGACAACACCTTCCATGAATCACTGTCCATCACATGGTTTATGCAAAATCCCTCAGGTTTTGTACTCGTTTTATAGTGGTCATCCTAGGCTATGCATGTCACACAAACGCGTTCTGATAGAGACATAATATTATGGCAGCCCTGTCCCCTATATAGTGCTCAACTTTTGACCGCAGACCACTTTTCAAAAGTAGTGCACTTAAGGGAATAGTTTGCCATTTGTGACACATCCATAGCTGTACATTATGAGATACTGTTAGGTGTCAGCACTGTGACATCGAGCATTAGCCAGAAGGAGAATGGATCTCACCAGGGCTGTCTCGTTGGTCTGTGGGTGTTTGAAGCTAATGATCTCCAGAGCCAGAGTCTTCTTCACTTTGGCCATGTCTGCCTCCCGAGCTGCCTGGAGCAGCGAATGACCTTTAAACTCATCTGGATGGTAGAAAGAGGATATTGACATTAATGTGAGAAGATCCGAGTGCTCAGGCAGGCCTTATCTTCAGTTTAGAAGGCGTGTGAGAGTGTGTTGTGTGCTGTCTATAGTCTTTGTGAATAGGGAGTGATGTGTGTGTGTGTGTGTATATAAGTATGTTTTTCTTCTTTGTTAACATGTATAAGGGGTGTGTGTATGCATGTCTCCCAGCAGAACTCACAGGTGAGCCGCTCTTTGAGTTCGGGGGTGGGGGCCAAGTCCACGGCGCTCTTGCTGTGGCAGTTGAGCAGGTTGGGGTCGGCCCCGTGGCTCAGCAGCAGAGAACACACCTCCACACGGTTCTTAGATGCAGCCTCGTGGAGAGGGGTGAACTGCCACAGGTCCATGGCATTCACACACGCTCCATGCTGTAAACACATAGACGATTTAATCCATCATTCTCCATCAATAAAAGCATTCGACATTCTAAAAGTCAAATTAAAGCTGGGTTTCAATGACAGGTCTATAAAACCCTTACCTTGAGAAGAAGCTCTGTGACCTCAAAGTGTCCATAGGAGCAGGCGTTGTGAAGAGGGACCAGGCCACTGTATGACAAATATACAGCCTTTTAATTGAATGATCATCATTCATTTCAAGTTCTACAAATTAACATATTCTATCACTATGACAATATGGTTGACTTTCTCAGCTGTGAAAATGTCTGAGAATGGGGCTTAGATGAGGAAACAGGGTAATGGCTCCTAATATAATTCACTACTTTTAACCAGGGCCTATATGATGTTTTTGCGATGCAGTCTATTTCAGAATTGTCTTACCCTTTGTCCTTGGCATGGACGTCTGCCCCGTGCTGCAGCAGTAGCTGGACGATGCGTACGCGGTTGTAACCAGCCGCCAGGTGCAGTGGGGTGGACTGGAAAAGAGGACATGTTATTAGACACAGAGCCCAGAGTCAATGCACCTCAGAACACACTGCCTTTAGGGAGCCAGAGTGAGTGAATGGCTGATTATACTTGGAAGCAAACTGTATACACTAGGTGGTCTGTGTGTTTTCATTGCAGTCAAGGTAAATGGTGGAAGGATGCAAGCTCAGAAAGGTTGTAGCCCACCCTAAAACAACAACTAGTGCTTTTTGAAGTCGGTTCGGTTTGATTATTACAAAATAAATATATTTATACATTAAATGCATTAAGAAATAATGACATTAAAATGATTTTAGAGCTTTTAAAAGGAAATTCCCAAGCCAAAAATAGTGAACATTCAATTGCCAGGTTCATTATGAGTGGACATCAAGGAAATTACTATGAAATATTAAAATATCAGTTGTGTATGTTACTTAGTTATTTGATTACTTGATTTTTAATTCCTTAAAGTCATTATCTCTGCTCAGGCAGTAGCAGCCAGACAATATTATTTCTGTGTTCTCCATACCGTACTGTCATTAGTCATCCTATTTAGCTAGGTTAGCCTGCTTAAGTATGCTGCAGAGCAGTCTGACATTTTTAAATGTTTTATTAGTTCTTCAAAGTAGATAAGGCATACTTTCACAAACTGTCTCTATCCCTCTCTCGTGGTGTTGTGTACATTCCTCCCTCATGCGGTCTGTGTGTATCTAACCTAACGTAGCAGGCATAAAAGTGTATCCATCTCTGTCCAAGATGGAAAGAACAGGCGCAATGGGTTATGGTCATTATGGTTGAGTCGCTGACGTGGTCTTCCTGTCTGGGTTGGCGCCCCCCCGCCCCCCTTGGGTTGTGCCATGGCGGAGATCTTTATGGGCTATACTTGGCCTTGTCTCAGGATGGTAAGTTGGTGGTTGAAGATATCCCTCTAGTGGTGTGGGGGCTGTGCTTTGGCAAAGTGGGTGGGGTTATATCCTGCCTGTTTGGCCCTGTCCGGGGGTATCATCGGATGGGGCCACAATGTCTCCCGACCCCTCCTGTCTCAGCCTCCAGTATTTATGCTGCAGTAGTTTATGTGTCGGGGGGCTAGGGTCAGTCTGTTATATCTGGAGTACTTCTCCTGTCTTATCCGGTGTCCTGTGTGAATTTAAGTATGCTCTCTCTAATTCTCTCTTTCTCTCTCTCGGAGGACCTAAGCCCTAGGACCATGCCTCAGGACTACCTGGCATGATGACTCCTTGCTGTCCCCAGTCCACCTGTCCGTACTGCTGCTCCAGTTTCAACTGTTCTGCCTGCGGCTATGGAACCCTACCCTGTTCACCGGACCTGCTGTTTTCAACTCTCTAGAGACAGCAGGAGCGGTAGAGATACTCTTAATGATCAGCTATGAAAAGCCAACTGGCATTTACTCCTGAGGTGCTGACTTGTTGCACCCTCGGCAACTACTGTGATTATTATTATTTGACCATGCTGGTCATTTATGAACATTTGAACATCTTGGTCATGTTCTGTTATAATCTCCACCCGGCACAGCCAGAAGAGGACTGGCCACCCTTCATAGCCTGGTTCCTCTCTAGGTTTCTTCCTAGGTTTGGGCCTTTCTAGGGAGTTTTTCCTAGCCGTCGTGCTTCTACACCTGCATTGCTTGCTGTTTGGGGTTTTAGGCTGGGTTTCTGTACAGCACTTTGTGATATCAGCTGATGTAGAAAGGGCTATATAAATAAATTTGATTTAGGTAATTACCACATTCCTGAGCAGAATTAGGTTGAATATTTGCTTAATGAAAACTACAACTCCCTTCAGCCCAGCTTCCCAGTTCTTGACTTCTCTCGTGAATTATTTGATTTCTCTCTAGAGAAACGGCACGTTCGTCTCACAAAAAACCTAAACTAAATGGAATTCAAGGAGTTTAACAGACTTTGGTCAAATAGTTGTTTAATAGCCCCACCCCTAAAAAAAGTGGTTAATCGCTTAGCACTAACTATGCAAGTTTGACAGCAAGTCTCAGATCATGCATCTTAAAAATATACTTCTTAGGTCACACACTGACGCGAGCTTACCTCTGAAAATAAAGGACAAAAGGGAAATCTGACTTCCAACATGCATCAAATTAATGTGAAATGTAAACATTGAGCTAGTCAAAACGGAGTTTGTCCCTCAACTACACCCCTTACAAAACATAACGCTTGCTAAAAGGCTGGCTAAGGAAGGCTTGAATCTACTGTGTATTCATAAAAATGTGTATGCCCATTCCAAATCACATGATGCCTATGTGAACCAAGCATTACAACGTTAGTGTATGCAAAGCTGTGTCATAGATACCGGTTATCCACCCATGAGTCTACCAACAGTTGACCTCGCAGACAGAGAGGAAGAAACAGTAGCATTCATGCACTGGTATTAAAATAAGACCACTGCACAACTCAGACATAGTGAGGATGATCACTGAATCACCAGAACACAACAGATTATCCAAATCAAATCAGGGCCCGGTTTCCCAAAAGCATCTTAAGGCAATGACAGGTCTTCGGTTCTGTTTGGAAACCGGGCCCTGACTAATAATAGGATCATTCAGTGTTTGATGAAGGCAATCACAAGAAAAGAAAAGCATCAATACAAAAAGCATGAGCAGCGACGACGGCACAGCACTTAAAGATGAGGAATGATTTGTTTCGTTTTTAACCAAGGAATATGACCTAGTCAAGACTAGAAGAAGTGAGAAGTGGACAGTGACGAAATCACAAACAGTACAAGAACTGATTGACAAAATGCAGGTGGATGCTTCCAGACATGCACGTATGATTATCAAAAAAGAAAAAAGTCACAGGCCTACAATAAATAGAATGATTGAAGAGCAAGAAGTGATTGAAACTTGGCAGAGGTGAAAGGGTGTAAAGCAGTTAGAGGGGTGCAGAAAGGAGGAGGGAGCACTCGAAAAGCAGGCAATGTGGAATTTGAGCTCCTTTCCAAATCCAACAAGCAGAGCGGCCATGGCCTTAGAACCACCTTCCAACCTCCACCACACGCACTAAAACACACACACACACACACACACACCACACCTGGGTTCAAATATAGTAGGCACGTCTGATTTCTTTCAAATACTTTCCGAATTTGATTGAGACTGCCAGAAGTGTCAAATGGGTGTAGTTTACACTTTGGGGACTAGTCCTACTCCATCATTACTATTGCACCAGACAAGCTCAATCACGCACAGCTAAAGTATTTGAAAGACAACAAATCATATTTCAACCCAGGTCTGGCACACACACACACAGGAGCATTAGGGTGGGGAATATGAAAGTGACCAGTAGACCCAGGTCCATGATGTGCAATTATGAGTGAGAGCCAGCGTATTGGTCAAATACAACACGGATTAAAGAAAAAATGTACATCACAAAAGTGCAACAATCAGGTGGCTGTTATCGAGATAAACTTACCAGCATTTTTTGGGATGTTGACTGATCGACAATGTTGCCAGATTCACACAAAAAACAAAACAAAACAAAAAATTACTAAATTGTAGCATTTTTCTTTCACAGCAAGAGAGAATACTTCTAGCCCATCACCCTTTTAAAGTAATTGAGAGACACACCAGAATTATCACTTTATATAAATTCAAAGAGACACCAGGTACAATGAGTACACAGCTTAAGGGAAATGTGACTCCGAGGTATTCTTAGTAAGGCAGCCAGGCTCCCTGGTTATCCCCTAAGGACAAATGGCCCAGTCATAAACCCAAATATGTTCCGCCAACAAATCAGAGATGGAGGAGGAAAAGCTGCTATGATTAGAAAAAAATAAGGATTTCCTAAATGTCAGTTGAGAACAAGGTAATGTGCTTGGAAAACATATATCAAAGAATATTGATTAGGATTTTAATTTATCCACTTTTGGGACCTGGTTAGCCAGAGTGAATTACAATGGCAGAAAAATACTGCTCATCCTAGTCAATAGCCTCAAGAGTACACATTACTCATAATTACGAAAAGGAGACCAAGATATGGTTTCTTGCCAACTAGGAGATTTTTGACGAGGACTCGCCTATTTATGAAAATGCACTGGGGGTGAAAAATTGAATATTTAAAAACTGGTGCCAAACAGGAAAAGGGGTAAACAAAAAATTTAAAATCAAAAATAACCAGTCCAATGCCACAATTACCAATGCAAAGTAGAGCCTTCTGACTTTTCAAGTACACACTTTCCTCAGACTGAAGTTAATTGTCTAGTCGTGATGCACTGAGTAGAGAAAGGAAGGCTCTGGTGAAGCACAATGCTCTTTGATCTAAACACTCACGCATCAACAGATAAAAACAACAACGCAAAGATTTCTATAATCCTAAACAGGCACTCTATCTACAGTATGTCGACAAAGCCCAGCACGAGTCATGACAACAAGTCAATGACACAGTGTGCTAAAGGAGGCAGAATGCAATGATTTAAAATGAAGTTCCCATAACATATACCCTACATGATAGAATATGAATGGACGTGGTTAACCATGACCTAATATTAAACAGATTTTTAGGCCTACATAAAAATAAAAAAGAGCTGAAGGCTTAGAGCTATTATATTCAATTAGCGCTCAAGATAACAGTTTTCTTAGGAATTAGAAAAATTCGATGGATATAGGGACAACTTGGTTATAGAAAACATTGGGTGAGTAGAAGACAGAGGATCAGTGTTTCTAGGGTTAGGGGTAACTGAGGGACCAAAATAAAAGTGAAAATAATTCCTACCAAACCCACCCGCCAAAAATATTTGGAGCAATACCTAACCACAGAAGGAGTAGAAAATAAGATAAAAGCCTTCGTCTTAACCACAGAAAAACATTTTTTACTTAACTTCTACACACAGGGGATGGTTGAACAGGGTGAGATATGTTTATATACAATGAAACAAACGGATGACATTTCGACTCTGATCACAGGAGCTAAAAATATTTAGACAGATGGGCATCTTTTAGGTCAAATATCAGAGAAATCCATGTTGATAGATAACCGTTAAAGGGATACTGAAGGACTCCCCCAGAGTTAGATGAACACGTGGATACCATTACCATTTGTATGTCTCTGTGTGCAGTGTGAAAGAAGTTGCTAACTAGCATTAGTGCAATTGGTAACTAGTTTTAGCGCAATGACTGGAAGTCTATGGTAATTGCTAGCATGCTAATAGATACCATAGACACAGATATTTCACCAGATGTATAAATATGAAGCACCCGCTTGGTGTTTCCACTTACTACAAAATATAGTAGTGAGAGGAAGCCCAGTGGCCGGCAGAAGATGAAAGGAGATGGTTTGGCCAACATTTAGCAAATTGTCTCATCGATGAAACATTTGATCTCAATACAGTTTTCTGTTGCCAAAACTACAATCTGTTATGAACAGAGTGGACTAAGTTTTGTAGACTTTACCCTTTGCCAAAGTTTAAAAAATGGCATTGTTTCGAAGGAATGCAAAGGTGAATTGAGTTATTGCATACGTGCACGTCACTGAGTAGGCGTTACCTAAAGGAAATATGCAGACGCTTGCTAGAACGGGCCAGTAGGATCTCGCTAGCTCTTGCTTGGCTCTGCCCACCTCCTTGCTTGTTCTGCCCACTATGACTTATTTGGTCCTATTGGAAACGACAGGCTGTGGTCCATCTTGGTTTGGTTATAAAAATCTTTCCCACTGACTTCCAGACATAGCGCTAACGCTAGTTAGCATTTGCTCACAAAACTACATCTAACTTCCTTCATACTGGATGCAGAGACATAAAAATGGTATCCATTAGTGCATTTGACTCTGGGGAAGTAGACAAATGGCTTCCTTGCCAAAATCCCAAGTATCCCTTTAAGTCAATACAGTAAATTGAGTCAAGCTTCCCCTGCTTAAATCCAATCCAATGACAAATCCTTTTCAAATTATGCAGACTAGGATTAGATGGTGTTTTTAATCCCCACACCACAGTGACTTTGTTTTGGTAATTAGGCTGACAGAGTTTCTCCATACTTTTGTTGCTGTTGGTCACGCAAATCTTATGAACATGTCAAGCATCTGCTACAATATTATACAACATTAACATAATGTGTGGGGATGGAAGGTTGCGATGGTGATATTTTACCTTGCGGCCATCACTGGCATGGCAGTTGACATTTAACGGGGTCAGTAGTGCCATCAGTTTCTCCTCGTTGCCACTCCTGTAGCACACAGACAACAGAGGAGAGACATTACATATGTTGCATTATAACATGTGTAAAGATGTGATAGGTAACATAAAAATAGCACTGACCTTGCTGCTTCCAGGAGTTCATCCTTCTTGTACTCACCTGAATACAAAAATACCAGGTTAGAACAGCACAAAGTCAAGACAAGCCATGATTCACATAAAAAGGTTACAGTCCAGGTCGTTAAAGTTGCAGTCAAGTTAAAACAGAAAGACAACCTGGAACATACCCAACATAATGGGGGAGATAACTGACTGAAAGGGGATAGTTGTATGAAACTCACCAGTAAGCACAGCCTTGGCAGAGGGGTCTGCCAGATCTAGGGCAGACTTGCCGTCCGTATTACGGATGTTGGGATCGGCGCCATGCTGGAGGAGTACTTTGTGAAGGAGACAGGAAACAGTTTCAATATTTTAATTCAATTATAGTCTTATACCTTTGAGTTGAGTACTTTAATTTAACTATAGTCATGCATCTAAGCACCCTTGTAGATTACTTAAGTTGTTCAATATAGTCAACATAAACCTTGTTAATTTTGGAAAAGTTAAGTGTTGAAAGAAACAAAATAGTATATTTGGGTGCAGGAATAAAGCACTGGGCGCAGCAATATTGTGTGGACCTCACAGGTATTCTCAAGTTTAGGATGTGCATGTCACCCTCATTATATTCAAAAACAAAACAGACCATCATCATAGTAATCCATCCTTACCGATGCACACATCAATCTTGCCTTTGATGGCTGCCTCGTGCAGAGGTGTGTAGTTCCAGTTGTCCCGTGCATTGGGGTCTGCACCTTGGCACAGCAGGAGACTGACCACCTCGGCATGGCCAAAGGAGCAGGCGTTGTGAAGGGGAATGAGACCACCGTCATCTCTAGCATGCACATTAGCTCCAGTCTGTAAAAGGTGCTCAACCACATCCTTTCGTCCAAAACCTGACATGGCAACAGACAAAACCTGGTCAGTGCATACAAGTTAAGTTTCATTAGGTGTATGTAAAGGAGACACGTGGTATACACGTCCAACTAAATGCTTACTTGCAGGTTCCTTCGACATTGCAACAACCATAAGAAATAAAGATAAGAATACCAACATAAAGTAAATGGGTCAGTAGAATAGAATAAACATTTTAGCATAAGTACAATAAGTACAAGTAGCGGTTAAGAGGTTTGGCCCTAAATGGTAAAGTAATGTCGCTTCTACAAAAGAAAACTAACAACATTACAGAGAGCACAATATCAACAACCTAAACAATTTTTTGCAGCTCCTCTAGAATGTCAAAACGGGGTGCACAATTGTGTCCAAGCCCTGCACTAACAGTCCGGATTCCATAAATCAGCTGGTAACCAACCATTGCGTTGCTGAACAGGGGTGTGTTAGTACTGGGTAAGAACAAAACAAGTTAAACACTGGGGGTCGCCAATTATTAAATGTATTAACACCCATGAAACAACACATCTGTGAATTTTTGTTTACACTTAGTAAGTAGTTAGCAGCTACGAGGGATGAGTTAGATTTGAGGCCTTCTGTCCCCATCGGTAGGTGTGCCAAACTGTTTTTAGCGTTATAGTTTGCTAGCCGTTTTCGATGGGCCTTGGTCTTGGCAAACTAGCCAGATAGTTAACGTTAGAGAATAAAAACATGAACATGTATTGTTAACTAATAACTAGAGAGCCATTCCCGTCGTGACAACTACAGATTGTGATATTTTAGCACGCACAAGTAAGGCGATGTGTGAAAACACGTCAACGATCCAGCTCGCGCTGACAACAAAAACAAAGCTTGCTAACGCTTAGCTAACCTGCAGCGAAATGCAGAGGGGTAGATTTTCGCCCGGCCATGTCCTTCGCATTCACATTCACCGAGTCTACAAGTCTCTTCACACGGGATACATCTCCATTCCGACAGGCCTCAAATAGATCCCTGAAAGCTCCCCCGGCCCCGCTACTGCCGTCGCCGGGGCTCATGCCTCCTGAACCGGGGCTCGAGACACTACTACTCTCCCCGCCGGAGGTTGTTGTGGTCGGGCTTGTGCTGCTCCCAGTGCTGAGGGCCGGGGCTGGAAGATCCGGAGAGCCCGAAGGATTCTCCATGCCTGCACTGCATCCACGCTCACCATCCGGGGGCATTGACGTCGCTGCCACAAGATCAATTGGCAGAGAGTCCGGAGGACTTACAGAAAGAGAACTGTTTCGTGGCGGAGATTGCAGGTTACCCTGCTGTTGTTGCTGCGATGAGCGACGAGACACCGCCATTTTCGCAGCAGCTCACTGGAAACAAAAACAGCCTTTTTCTTATTTTTCTTCAGTGTGGTTTATCGGCGGTTGGCATCCAACGTTATGGTGCATTACCGCCACCTACTGTCATGGAGTGTGGGCCAGCGACAGGGAGAAACTAAATCCTACCTGTCAGCCCGTTGCTCTTAATAAAACATATACAATATTTGAGACTATATCTAATGACCTTCTACTCAATATACCCTTTAAACTAATTTCCTGTATCCCTTCTCTCTCATACTAGATCTCAACCTCTCTCTTCCCCCCTGATACTGCCCACACATGCTCCACGATTTCTGTTTCCTGGCAATAATCACACTTTCCTGTTAGATACTTTCCTATCACATTTAAGGTCTTATTCAACTGGCTGTATCCCACCCTTAATCTTGTAAAATTAGCCTCCTCTCCTCTGTCCCTTCCTGCTGTCCTCCCCTCCCCTTCCTCTGTACATGAAATAAATGCCTGTCTATCCTTCTCCTGCCATCTCTGCAACATCACTGTCCATATCAGTCTTTTTGCCTCTGCCTTGGTCATTGAAACTACAACTTCAACATTCCCACTACTAAGTGCTTGTTTAGCCTGTACATCAACTGCCATGTTTCCTTCCACCCCCACATGGGCTGGAACCGAAGTAAATCTTATCTGTACTCATTTGTCTAATCCTGCAATGGGTTTGTAGCACCTCATAAAGCAGGTCTTGTCTGCTACGTGAGCTAAAGGACTGGAGACTCACTATACATTAATCAGAGCAAATAACTACCCTGTCTGGTTTGACTTCCTCCACCCACTGCAAGGCCAACAGTATGGCCATCAGCTCTGCCGTATATACAACCAGATTATCTGTAATATGTTTCCTGATTGCCACACCACATTCCTGCACTACAAATTCTGACCAAGTGTTTCCTGTCCTTGGATCTTTTGAAACATCTGTGTAAATAGCCACAAAATTCTGATACACAGTATCCAGACGTCTCTTAAACAAATCAGATGGATCAACACTCTCCCTATCTTTCTGTCGTCTCTCCAACACTTCTAGATCAACTACTGGAGGTGGGAGTAGCCATGGTGTATTTACAGGAATAGCTACCATTGGACTAAACTCCCTTCCATACAATCCCATCTCCTTAGCCTGGGTATTACCCACCCACCCAAAGCTTGTGTTCTGTCTTCGCTCGTGTTCCCAGCATGCCTGTAAAATCCCTTTTGCAGGCTGAGACATCCCATGTCCCTGTAGGTTGACCCAATAATTCATTGCCAGCTGCTGTCTCCTAATCTGCAATGGCATATCCCCCATCTCCACCGGTAGTGCAGATACTGGGGAGGTCCGAAACGCCCCACTACATATTCTAAGTGCTTGCCCCGGTATGACATCTAGTCTTTCCAATGAGGTCCGGGCTGCCGAACCATATGCTATACTGCCATAGTCTCCAAGTTTCTCCCATATTACCTCAAGCATACCTCATCTCCCACCTTCCTCCTGCTAAAGAACACTGTCTGAGTTTTCTCGACAGAGAACCTGAATCCCCACATTAATTCCCACCGCTCTACCTACATCACTTGTTTCCTTTACCTTCCTGACTATGTATGGCACATTTCTTCCCCTCTTCCATAAGGCCCCATCTTCTGCAAATAACAACCTCCCAATATCCGTCCGTATCTGAAAGTAAACATCATTGATTATGATTGAGAACAACATAGGACTAATCACGCTCCCCTGCGGTGTACCGTTATCTTCCCTGATAGACTTCCCCACCCTCACCTGGATAGACCTTCAAACAGGAAATTCTTTATCCAGTTGTACGTTCTTCCTCCTACCCTCATAATATCAAGCTTGGTTAACAACTCCTCCTTCCACATCATATCGTATGCCTTCACATCAAAATAGACAGCTACAACAATCTCCTAGTTCACCTCAGCCTTCCTGACCTCTGATTCAAAGCAGAGAACTGGGTCCATAGTTCCCCCACCCTTCCTGAACCCACTCTGATGTGGCGATACTAGCTCTCCAGAAAGTAAGTTAACCTCTTCGTAATCATACGTTCCATAATCTTACATACATGTGATGTTAAAGCTACTGGCAGATAGCCTGTTAACCTCGTTAGGTCCTTCCCTGGCTTCCAGATTGGTACCACTACTGTCTCCTTCCAACTGCCTGGTAGTTTCCCCTCCTCCCACACTCTGTTGTACAACACCAATACCTTATACAGTGCATCACTAAAATGGGAAAACATAACATAGCACACATCTTCCCAGGTGAAGTTAACCCAACCTTACCTTTTGCCCTTTTCACCTCTGCCATTGTAAATGGTGCATTCAACACATAATTTACATCCTCCTATCCAGCACCCCAGGATGCTCCTCTCTCGTTCTCCCCCTCCCCCTCTGACAAATTTGCCTAGCTATGCACTTGGACAAATGCTTCGGCCATCATTTCTGCCTTCGCATCTGTTACTGCCACATCCTTCCCACTTGTCAACACTGGATAATCCCACTCCCTTCATCCTCTTAATCATCCCCCACACTTCTCCCACAGGTGTCGCCCTTCAAATGGTGTCACAGCACCAAAGCCAACATGACCTCTTTGCCTGACGAATAGTTCTCTTCACCAGAGCCTGCTTATACTGAATCAGATGTTGGAAGTTATGTCCTTTTCAGTACTCCAAATGCCCTGTTCCTACTCCTCACCATTACCCCACACTCCTCTGTCCACCACGGGACTGCTTTCCTCCTCCTCCCTGAACTCTTAGGTATAGCCTCAGTAGCTTCCCCCACTAACTGTTCTCACCCAATTATTTATACTATCCACATCCCCTCTCATATCCACCTTCTTATTCAGCTCCTGAAACTGATCTCACTTTGCCCTTCCAAACACCCACCTGCCTGCTCCATCCACTGATACCTCCAGCCTACTGTGCATACTATGGGGTAATCATCAATCCCTACCGTCAACTCCTCCCATAGAGATTCCTGCCATTGCATTAGATACCAGTGAAGTCCAAGGCAGACACTTTCCCTGTGGCTACATCAATCCTGGCCCCTCAGCCATCATTCAGTCACACCAGATCTTTCATTTCTATCAGATTTTCCATCACATAGCCATTTTCATCCATCTGTTTCCCCCCCAGTGGTGGGCATTAAAATAACAAAAACAGCCCTTACATTTCCTGTGACTTAATCATGCTTCCAGTTATGCAGTGACAGCTTCTCTCCTCCAGCTCTATTTATCTATCATCAGTCAGTATCACCTGTCAAAGTGAAAGACTTCCATGTTTTTGCTGGTAGCTTTCGAAGTGATAACCTTTCGGCATTATGGCAAATTACTTTGTTCTGGTCTGTGCCTAGTGACCTATACAACTACAGAGATGGTACAGCACATCTACTGGACTAAGTCAATTTCATTGAAAGCTTTTTGAGCACTTGGACATGCAGCACAATTGGGGAATAGCCCCACAAACAAACTAGAAAAAAAGACAAGACTAACAACTTAAGAAAACTTACCATACACACACCAGTTTTATTTGCAACAGCAATGTATCTGGAGCAACAAAACAGAGGACAACACAAATAAAACCCACTATGGTTGTATTAAATTAAAACAGACTTGAATTTCACACTATCACTTCACAAAAATAAAATCTCCTCTGGTCTCTGTGGGTCATGCAAACAGTGGAAAACTGGCCCTTTTTTTGTTTTATAAACGTTTGTTCCCATTCCTCAAAGCAGCAATATTTCTTAACTCTCAAACGGTTAGCCATGTAAAATCGAACCTCAGCAGCAGAGCGAAAGTTTGTGTCTGAGGGCATGAACAAGCTGCTGTGTAGCAGTAATCAGTAGCCATAATCAGAATCTTTGACTAACCTTTAGTCAATACTTTCTTCGTTCTCGAGTCAGTGTTTTCTGAACTCCCATGGCTAGTTGCAGGGGGAACATTGGAATTTAGGAAATCCTTCATTATTAAATTAAATAAATTTTTGCGCAAAGTAGTCCAACAATCTATACCCCGCCATCTTAAGAGTATCATTTGTCTTCTCTCATTGACAATGATACTCTATAATGGCGGTGTATACCTCGCTGGATTACTTCATGTGGCAAAAATAGATTCAATTTAAAAACAGAGCATTTTCTCTAAATTCCAACATACCACCTGCAATAGGACACAAAGTTTCTACGACAACAGTGCCTGGGGGTGGGGTGGGGTCTATGTCAGACACCATTAGAACACTGGCTGCTAAACAAAACAAAACAAATGGTTTTATCTGATCCAAAAGTCATAATGTGAAAGCCTCCCCCTTTCTCATTTATTTTCCTCCTTCCATTTCTTCTTCTTCACAGCTTTCTCTGTTGCGACCTGTTAATTGTTGTGCAGACTGGTATGCTCATTCTAGAGGGGCTGAGGCTAAGGAGGCACACATCAGAGGAAGTACAGCTTGTCTGCCAGCTGGATAGCTGGCTCTGAGTGGAGGTACTGGCCCGACAGGAAGGCCAGTTTGTGGGCATACTTGCACGGCGCAGGCACTCGGATAGTCCCGGGCCAATTCCAGTACAGGTGGCACATTTTGAAGGTCAGCCTGGAGTGAGACCAAGGGTTAGATTGTGTTAACAAGGTTATATGTTAATGCTGCAAGAATGACAGGCCTTTATGTGACGCATCCAATCCACCCACCAACGTATAAAATCAACAATAGCTGAGGTATTATGTAAACTGGCAGATACTATTTGGCCCTTACTGCCAACTAGAGATTTATGGTGGCATAATTCACTGTACATCTAACATTACCTTTGCAAGTGGTCTGGGGAGAGGTTTGCTGTGTTGTAGACTGAGATGTAGTGTGTAGGCAGGCCACAGCCCTGTCGAATGTGGTGCGCCATCAGGTAGAAGTCAACCCTGGGGAGAGAAAAAGAAATAATTTGATAAATGATGAAGCGTTACAAAACTGATGACCTAAGCCCAATTCTGTCCACTTTTCCACTGAAGTATGCAGTCGTTCATCCCTCCCCCCATGGATAGGGTCAGAGGGGGAGAAGGGGGAAGAGAACCAGCATTGCGCTCCATTAAAGGAATACTTCAGGATTTTGGCAATGAGGTCCTTTGTCTACTTCCCCAGAGTCAGATAAACTCGTGGATACCATTTTTATGTATCTGTGTCCAGAATGAATTAAGTTTGAGGTAGTTTCACAACCCAATGCCAGCTAGCGTAAGTGCAATGACTGGAAGTCTATGGGTATATGCTAGTCGTTGTGCTAATGCTAGTTAGCATTGGCTCACGAAACTACCTCTAACATAAAAATGGTATCCACGAGTTCATCTGACTCTGGGGAAGTAGACAAAGGGCCACATCGCTAAAATCTTGAAGTATCCCTTAAAGACAGAGCCAGGACTAACCATTCCCTGTTGGTGATTGTGTGGTCCAGGACAGTTCCTGGCGGAGGCGTTCCAAAGCGGTCTCCGGAGCAGGAGTACAGGTTGGTGCTGACACGTTTCTGTACCACGATGAAGGCCAGCTTGGGCTCGTAGTTAGGGAACGTCTCAAAACACTTGAGCAGCTGAGGGATCTCATACAGCTCCACAGTCTTCAGCTGGCCGTCAGACACTCCGTCCCGATATACCACAATCTTCTCCGGGAAGTTATGGTTCACCTGGAAAAACATAAAAACATAAATCATGGCCTCCCGGGTGGCGCAGTGGTCTAAGGCACTGCAACGCAGTGCTAGCTGTGCCACTAGTAAGTTGTCTTTATATCATATATTAAGCATTAAATCAGTTAAATTAGAAATTGAACTTGTAAGAATCCTGGATCTAGCTGTCAGAACAGTTTTTTGTATGGAGATCCGGGAAATGCCGTAAAATGGTGTGTCTTACGTTACGGGTGAAAATAGTTTCATGGGAACAAATCCAAAATAATAAATGCGATTGCAAAATTGAATGTCCTAAATGAAAAAGTCACCGTACCTTGCGTGATACTTCAAACCTAAACTCGATACTGTCATTAAAGTGGTTCTTCAATTATGCATAACACTTGTTGGATGCACATTTGGTGTCCAGCTGATTAGTTACGCCGTGAAAATGTACACACATCTGATGCAACAGTCCAAGTGCTGGAAAAATGTCCAGACAATGTGTGTCTCATTCGTTACACCGGTGAAGACAGTTGTGCCTGGATCCACGTTCAATCTAATATCCTAGCATCAAGGTAACATGTTCATGTTTTCATATGTTTCTGGACACAGCTTACCGCGCGGCGCAATTGTCTAGGAAAGACTATTGCGCAACACCCAACGCTATTCCAATTAATTATTCTGGATATAATGACAAATTACATAGCCTAGTGGGATTATTCACGATATGATCTGGTAATGAAATAAAATGACAAATGCATTTTGTTTTCCATGTTACACCTGCAATTTTAAACAATGCAAGGGGATTGAAGTAGCCTAATTGAACCTGAATTTGGAGCTCAGAAATTCAAGTACTGGAATAGGACTACCTTCAATTTGATGCTTGAAAAGTTATTGAAATTATTGTAGCCAATGTATAAGTTCTCCTGTTCCCTTATAATTATCAGTGATTATTTTTTAAATACATTTTTGTGAGAGATGTGGCCACTTTTGTTTGTTTCCCGCCGCTTCAATTGAATGGCGTTGCGCTACTCTGTTGCGGTAAAACCATGTGCGGTTATGAGGAAGACAACATCCAATGTTGGTTTCAACTTGGCTTTCCATACAAATCCTTCCATTAAGAAAGGTTTTTGGTCACTTTCTCATAAAAAAGCGATGGCGAGATTCAAAATTGTGAGATTAATGCTACCACTATTCATGGCTTTATTACGTGTGCCTGTGTCGGCCACATGCTACAGAAAAATCCCCATACATCCAACCTATTTAGTCAGGCAATGGCCACATTACTCGCACGTATTTCAGAATGTAATAATAGTTTTAATATCAATGCATTGGCAAGGTCTAAATAATTCATTATTCTTAAAGTGGTAATGGCCTACTCTTTTTACACTCTTTGGGGAGAGGGGTTGTTCTATATTTAAGCAATAATGCACGAGGAGGTGTGGTACATGGCCAATATACCACGGCTAAGAGCTGTTCTTATGCACAACACAACGCGGAGTGCCTGGATACAGCCCTTAGCAGTGGTATATTGGCCATATACCACAAATCCCAGAGGTACCTTATTGCTATTATAAACTGGTTACCAACGCAATTAGAGCAGGAAAAATACATGTTTTGTCATACCTGTGGTATACGGTCTGATATACCACGGCTGTCAGCCAATCAGCATTCAGGGCGCAAACCACCCAGTTTATAATAGAAATTCCACAAATTAACTTTTAAGACACACTTGTTAATTGAAATGCATTCCATATGACTACCTCATGAAGCTGGTTGAGAGAATGCCAAGTGTGCAAAGCTGTCATCAAGGCAAAGGGTGGCTATTTGAAGAATCTCAAATATAAAAAATAATTTTGATTTGTTTAACACATTTTTGGTTACTACATGATTCCATTATGTGTTATTTCATAGTTTGTATGTCTTCACTATTATTCTACAATGTAGAGAAAAGTAAAAATAAAGAAAAACCTTTGAATGAGTAGGTGTTTAAAACTTCTGACCGGTAGTGTGTGTATATATACCAGGCTGGGCTGAAAGGCCTTTAGTACACTGTGTTAAAAATAAATAAAAGGCATCACAACTCATAGTAGGCCTATTTTAAAACAGTCACCTCATAGTATTTCTGCAGTGCAGCCAGCAGACACACTCTGAACCCGTTGATGATCTCCTCGTTGGGCATCTGGAAGGTCACTCTGGAGTACCACCTAGTCAGCAGGCTGGGGGAGGGGAGGAATAGGAGGAAATATCATAGGTTGGATCCCAAATAACACCCTATTCCCTATATAGTGCACCCTGTGGGGCCTGGTAAAAAGTAGTACACTATATAGGGTAGCCATCTGAAGCCCAAAAGGCTAGGTCTGGCTCTGACTGCATGTGTGGGTACACAGACCCACGAGCCACTGTGGCCCCTCATCAGTTCAGATTTTTTGTGGCCCTCACTCCCATCAAAGTTGCCCATCCCTGATATAGGGAATAGCGTGCCATTTGGGATACAACTATAATTTGTCAGAAAAGCCATCAATTAAGTTATGTTAATTGCATCCACTGATATGTTACTGTGCGGTGTGTCTTTTAGGGGGTGTGTTTACCTATTCAGGCTGGCGACAAAGCCCATGACTGATCTGTTCTTCTTGCTGGTGTCGTGATGGACGTCCACTCCAATCACCATCAGATGTTTCTGTTAAAACATAAAGCAAAGACAGATGCTAAAAATACTACACTAAAACAGAAAATCTAACAGCTGGGTAAATTCGTTTGAATGCAATCACTTATTGACAACCCCCCTTCTGTTGTTTAATAGAAAAACAACCAAATTGGATGTTCTAAGTCCACAACAATGTTTAAACCACCTCAGGAGACCACTTTTGAGGTTAAGGTTGAGAAATGTAGATTTTGGGGTGTAGCTACCCTTTAAAATCAACTGCATCAGCCAGAGACCGTTGTTTGGTTAGCATTGTTACTGATGTTTCTGTAGCACTCGTGATTGCAGAATTTGCTAAACAAATGGCCAATGGATCGATGCAAATAATCATGATATCCTTCTGCCAGGTGGGCATAGGTTACTTCGTAGTTAACAATTAATTGAGAAGGTTTTAGGGAAAGCCTTTCCATCTACCAGAAGACGGTTGTCATTAAGTTAGCATCATCGCTAACAGCAACATAAAGTGGTAGACAAAGACACACAGGGGCATTCCTGTGCAGTCAGAGCCAGGGCATTCCTGTGCCGTTGCCTCTTCAGAAAGTTGAAAGAAAATACGAATCACTCATGCATATTATTCATGTTTTATGATAAAAATTATATTTAGTTGATTTCCTACTAAGTTCAAAACATTTTTGAATATTTTGAATTCCGTTTTAATGTCTGGATTCCATCCACATTCTCCGCAACAAGAATTTTATAGGGCCCTACAACCTGTAGCTGTTGATGGCAACACATAATCCTGGTCACATCTCTCCTCCGCTCCAGCATCCAAAAGAGTAAAGTGAGGTGCTCTGCATTTACCAGAACCGTAAGTTGCAGGTACATTTTTAAACAGCTGACTTGACAAAAAACAAAAACAACTTACCTCTTCAGAACGCTTACTGAAAAAGTCATTTTGCATAAACTCTACTTGTTTTATATTATTCCATTGGCATTTGTGTCACTTTATGGGTAAATTGGTGTTCATTTTGTACATTACAGTATAAAATAAGGTATTTGTGACTTGTTCTGAATTCCTGATTGTGTCTCGCTTTATCTTATGCAAAGCTTTAATTCTGACTTGCATGTCTCTCTGGCTCCATCAACACACTGTCTCCATCTAGTGGACACATAGCATCCCTACAACCAAACTTAAAACACAGTCAACGTCAGCCAAAACCTTACCAGTAGTGAAAAATATAACACTAACCAGAGGGACGTTCACAGTCCACAGCTCTCCTCCCAGTTTGCAGTTCATCTGCAGCAGGATTTTCTGGGCTACGCTCCTCAGCTTTTGGGGTTGGGAGATGGTCCGGACGTTAATGGCCTACAAAGCCAAAGAAATTTACATTTTTAATTTTAGATTAACCTTTGCATTAGACAGTTGATAAACCTTTTGGTTCCTTGCCTCTTTCCCTGAACCTTACACCTTTAGTATTCACAGATCTTATAGGACCCGAGTTACAGTGGTGTAAAGTAGCCCTACTTAAGCAGTTATGGGTCTCTCGACTTTACTATTTATACAACTTTTGCTTTTACTTCACACCTAAAGAAAATAATGCACTTTTTACTCTATACACTTTCCCCTGACACCCAGAAGTACTCGTTACATTTTGATGCTTAGCAGGACAGGATAATGGTCTAATTCACTCACTTATTAAAGAGAACAACCCTGGTCATCCATACTGCATGTGATTTGGCGGACTCAGCAAACACACATGCGTCGTCTGTAAATTATGCCTGAGTGTTGGGAGTGTGCCACTTGCTATCCGTAAATTTAAAAAACAAGAAAATATTGCCGTCTGGTTTGCTTAATATAAGGAACTTGAAATGATTTATACTTTTACTTTTGATATTTAAGCATATTTTAGCAATTACATTTACTTATGATACTTAAGTATATTTAAAACCAAATAATTAGACTTTTACTTGAGTCATTTCCAATTAAGGTATCTTTACTTTTTCTCAACTTTGACAATCGGGTACTTTTTCTACCACTGCCGAGGTGTAGGTAAAGAAAAACAGTGCTGGCACCTAGTCATGTTATTATTTGTACGTTTACTGTATGTTGTGTGTTTGTTGCGGAGTGGACGATCCTGGCTAAATGAAGATCAATAGTGAATTGTCTGGAGGTGTGGCATGGTTAACCTGAGAGGGCACGGGACTCTGGACGCAGCACAGCTTCTTGATGGCACTGTAAAGGTCGTCTCTGTTGCCTGTCATGATGCACACTACCAACTGCACGTTGGGCTGAAAAATGGGCCAAGGTAAAAAGAGAAAGCTCATAATAGATTCATAATTAATAGGATTTATATAGTGCTTTTCCACATCAAAGTGCTTTAGAATGAAAGGACAAATCTCCCTACCACCAGTGTTTATGTATTACTGATGTGAATAACTCAAACAGCATCATAGAAATAACCACAAAGTTGAGATACATTAGTGAAACAAATTAACATCCACATTTTTACTAGTCGAATGTTTGAAGTTTGGGGTATAATAGAGGTTGGGAAAATGTTCCGAATTTTTTTACTGTATTTCTCTTCATGGCCTATATACAGCTTCTGTGATTCAATAACAACAATTGTTCACAAAAAAAGACTGTTCTAAGGTGCTCAGAGGCAGTAGTGTCATGTCCTACCTCACTAGTGAGCTGGGAGTGGATGCTCTTGACGTAGGTCTCGGTGCGGTCGTCCTTCAGCTCCACGCGGATGGGCCGATCCAGCCTCAGGCCCATAGGTCCGGCCACCTTCCCAAAGCAGGACACTAGCTCCTCGGCCTGCTCAGCACAGCGCCGCGGGTAGAAAATGGCCCAGCAGTTCATGGGGATCTGAGAGAAAAACAACAGAACGGGCCAGAGGAGAAGTGTGAGCCTGAAATGGCATTATTCCCTATATAGTGCACTATGATTGGCCAGAGCCAGGCTGATTTCTTGATTCCTCAGTTTATTTTTCTTCAACTAAAACAAAATGTTTAAAGTGACTGCGTAGGAGACTGAATATCCTTAAATCAACCCTAAAACAGAGTGCAATACACACAAATTACAGTAAGCTAGTCATTCCCCTGACATCATTAGTGTGCTGTACTTGACCCTTTGACCCTGAGACTCACACAACTGATAGAAGCATCCCTGATAACCTCCCTGGACCAGCTGACATCAGCTCCGGTGACAAAGGACACTGACTGCAGACAGATGGTCTCCAGAGGCAGAATTCTTCCTGTAGTCTGGATGGAACAACAGAGAATAGTTCAAGTTTTCCACAAGCACCCACCCCCACCCAAAACAAATGCCTGCGATAAGTGATCAGTATGGTCGGGGTCAATAATTGTCGGTTATCACCCTAGCCATAGTGTGTGTAAAAGAAATAGGCCCCCCCACCCACCATTTTTTCCGAACAAGCTCTATTTTGGTGGCCTCTGCTCATTCTAATGCTAGATTGTAGTCCAGCTACTATCAGGAAATAACACTGATCACATTTTTTCACACTTTTAAAGTGTTATTTTAAATCAGCTCTTGTACAATATGATATAAAACACAGGAAAAATGTAATTGACTGCACTGGGCATTTAAATAATCCTGTAAGAGTCTGCTGACTTCCACAGGCTTCAAGCTTCTTTTTAAGGCATTTTCTCAGCTATCTGCAACACAGGTAAAATCAATATTCTTTGAAAATCCCACATAAGTATCATTAACTATTAGAACCATTCAATCCATTTTCTTTTATCATATTTTGAACCACTCTCGACTAGCCTACCTATTGTTCCTGCAGTGAGGAGGATTCACCATCTTCAAATGTTTTCAACAATTTATCTGCAGATAATTGCTAAAAAGCATACCAGTATGCAAATTAGGGAGCCAAATGAACGTCTTACCGATGCGATAGGCTACTGACGAGTTACTCACTTAAAAACGCCACTGTCTGGCAAATCCTGATGGACTGCATATCGGAAATACAAGTGAGATCTTTGGTTTACTTGCACCGATGCGATATCTTGGACATATAACTAAGTTACCAGGCTAGTTGGCCAAAAAAATCTACTGGCCCGAACATAATTTATTGGCCCAGACATGGTATAGTTCTTAAATGCATTGGGGTCATGCAGGACCTATAGATTGGCATGCTTTTGCTCTATATTCAGCTATTAATAGGCTATATTTGGTTATTATGATATGTATTAAGATGCTATGTAATAATTTAGCAATACAAGTCTACTCTATTCTTTAGAATTGCGATGTATTAATTGCATAAATTTTTGCTTCAAAAGCGTGTCATTTTGAGAAGATTTGAAAATAGAACATTGCCTCTTAGACAAACATTCCAAAATAAATATCTACATGGCTACAGTAGGCTAGCGAAGACGAATGCTAGGCATCTTTTTGTAGCTTTATTTTTGCAGACTATCCACAGTAGCCATCATATTGCTAGTATGTTCACTATTGAAGGTTAACTTCTGTAAATCACTTTCCCTAAAATAAATAAGCTCAGCGAGTAGATTGATGGGCGCTTTTTGCTCAGGACAGCTCGCATGTGCTGTGTGAAGGCATCAACTCATGTACGCTCGGGTATTTGGGACTCGCGGGTGTGTAGCGGTGCTTGAATGAACGGTCATTCATTTTGCTCAAATACAAATAGCATGACTTTTTTTCTGAAGAGAATTGAAAAGTTGCCTATTAATTTAAGTGGAAAAAGTAGCCAGCTGAAAATGAGTCCGTAATCGGATGTATAGCCGACAGCCGGTGCTAGTGGAAAAAAATATCTTGCTTATCAACTGAGATTTACTCCTGGGAATTGCTTTTATTACTTGACTACTTTTTATAGTTACACAAAGAAAGGTCGGTGAGCCTGTATGCATAGAACGTCTCCAGCGTGGGGAAAAGTAAAACCAGAGAGTAGTGGATATATACTACTGTGGTTAAGGGGTCAGGGTAAGAGCTCTGTATAAACATTCTTTACCCTCGAGTCTGATTAACTCACCAGGTATTTTAGGAGACTTTCTAACCCATTAAGAGCTATTCTAATCCATTAGGAGATGCCAGCAGGTCACTGCCAATTGTTAATCAACTTAGATTCACTCCTGGGAATTGCTTTTATTCCATGACTTTTAAAAGCAGGTTTTAGACTATTTATGACATACTCTTGTGGGTAAACATCAAGGGATAAGCCGTTTGTCCCCAAGATGAAAATCAGGGTGGAGACTGTGGATCCGTCTACGTCCGTTAGTACGTTCATTCGTCACGCGCGATATCTCAGACAGCACTATCCCAATTTTGACTAAACTTTGGAGAAGGATGAGTCTTGCCAGAGATCTGGTATTTTACTAAATTACTCTGATTGGCCAGATGGTGGTGCTATAACAAGCGATTGAAAATGCAAAATCTGAAAGGTCACCCCGAAACCCTGTTTGACCTAAAGTCATGAAATTCGGGACATAGGTGCCTCTCCTCACAAGGAACACGTTTTCCTCAGGGACCCATAAGGTCATACATGTTGGAATTGAAAATGTTGTAAAAAAACAAACAAAAAAAAACACTTAAAACACTAATCCTATGGCACCGAATGATCAATCTGCACAAAACTTGATATGTGGCATCTATGGACTAAGGTCTCAATGTAATCCTTTCCAGGCTAGTACCTAAAACAACATGAGTGTGGTCTGGCACATAAATCAGTCAAGGATATTTGTACTGTAACATTTGGTACACAAGTTGCAAACACTGTCAAGACTCAACATATGCAAGAACATTCATATCGACAACACGGTGGTGCTATAACAGGCACATGCTTATATCTCTTGATCTGTTTTATTCAGTGAGATTAAATACGGCACACATGCTCAGGGATATAAGTCTAGCTGACCATTGCAATCTCAGACACCACTGGCCCGATTTTGACAAAAGTTGGGTCTTGCCATAGAGATCCACCATTTACAAAATTACACTAAATGGCCCAGGGGGGGGGCGCTACATCATTCGTGGGGGACGACAACATTTAACGTTACCCTGTTTTTCACAGTTCTAAGTAGTTTTTCGAAGGCTAAACTCAGCTTCAACGTGGCCCCTGGGAGCTGTGCTGGGAACCTTTCTGCATACAGGACAAGCCAAATAGACCTAACCATAGCAAGTGATTAAGGACCAGAAGAACTTCATTAAATTTCATCGTAATCTTAAACTGTGCATTTAATTTAACACACGACTGACTTCTTGTCCATTTACCGTCAATGGATTTCACTCACGACGATCCAGCACCCGACCATTTTTGAAAAATGTGTGAGTGAGAATGTTGTCTATTATGTAATGAGCTGTGTGTAGTCTCACCACATTTAAAATACCCAAAAGCGTGACAACAAGATGATTTTGCGGGACAGTGTAGTAGATGGTGTTAAAGTATAAAGCCTTCCTTAATTTTGTTTCAATCAAAGCATATTCTGCCTAGTGGTCGGCACTGTTGAGTTTTGGCCACATTACATCATTTTTCTAAAATCGTATAAGAAATGTGGTGGTGTTTTTGGTGTAACATTGACGTTATACCAGGGCATAAAATGCACACCTGCCAAATGTGGGTAGGTTTAGTTATTGGCGGGTAAGAACGTCTATTTCACCAGCCACGTTGGTGGGTGGTCAATTTGCAGAGCTCTACATTGAGAGCATTACATTCGCAAATAAAAATTGTCAAAAGTATGAGCATGTGCGAGTTAGAACAATGCTGCGGTAGCTGTTTAAGTATTCCTGCCCTTTTGTTTCATAGCTGCTAATTGCACAAAGAAATACAAATCCTCTCACCTCGAGCATAAACTGCCTGGCATAGGAGATGTGCGCAATGAGTGCTGATGGCACAGGCATAAAAGTTGGTCTAGTTTACTTGACAGTCTACTAAGTGAGACTTTGTCCTTGTGATTTTTTGGGGCTATTTACATTGTTTTGTTCACAAGTTCAGTTGTTTTTCGAACGTTAGAGTCGACTGCATCAATTGATAGCGAACAGACATCCTAGCCAGATTCTAAATCTCACACAAACAGACATGTGATAGGACTCCAGTGGCCACGTTAACTAGGTAACCTCCCGGCCTTAAAAGGGACATCTGAACATTGTCTCTGATATTTGATTATTAAAAGACTCCGGTCACAAAAAATGAAAGTGAGCATTACACCACATTACTTCTTACTAATACATTTCTTGTTTACGAAAGCATGCTCATCTGTTGTTTTTTTGTACTTAACTATGAAAGATTTTTTTTACCAGCTAAAATATCTTGAGTGGCTAGTAGATTTTTTAAATCTACTTAGACTTAAAAACAGGATTGAATGAAGTAGAAGCAAATATGTGGAAAGAGCAACTAATGAGCACGAGAGCCTCGCAAGTTTGATGAAATTACCATATCTTCAGAAGCAGATTCTTTTTTTTTGTAGTTATTAAGCCTAACTGTCCTCTCCAAGTTTAGCTGGAATTTAGCCCGAAAGGATTATAGAAATATGATTGGTTGACGATAGGCCTATGACATTGGCCTACGTCTCGTCACATACACTACATGACCAAAACAATGTAGACACCTGCTTGTCGAACAGCTCATTACAAAATCATGGGCATTAATATGGAGTTGGTCCTCCCCTTTGCTGCTATAACACTCTTCTGGAAAGGCTTTCCACTACATGTTGTAACATTGCTGCAGGGACTTGCTTCCATTCAGCCACAAAAGTATTAGTGAGGTCGGGCACTGATGTTGGGCGATTAGGCCTGGCACACAGTCGGTGTTCCAATTTATCCCAAAGGTGTTCGATAGGGTTGAGGTCAAGGCTCTATGCAGGCCAGTCAAGTTCTTCCACACCGATCTCGACAAACCATTTCTGTATGGACCTCACTTTGTGCACAGGGGCATTGTCATGCTGAAACAGGAAAGGGCCTCCTCCTCCACCAAACATTACAGTTGGCACTAGGCATTCAGGCAGGTAGCGTTCTCCTGCAATCCGTCAAACCCAGAATCGTCATTCGAACTGCAAGTAAGTGAAGGTTGATTCATCACTCCAGAGAACGCTTTTCTACTGCTCCAGAGTCCAATGGCGGCGAGCTTTACACCACTCCAGCCAACACTTGTCATTGCGCATGGTGATCTTAGGCTTGTGTGCGGCTGCTTGGCCATGGAAACACATTTCATTAAGCTTCCGACAAATAGTTCTTGTGCTGACGTTGCTTCACGGCAAATTGGAACTCGGTAGTTAGTGTTGCAACTGAAGACAGACAATTTTTACGCACTACATGCTTCAGCACTCGGCGGTCCCGTTCTGTGAGCTTATGTGGCAGACCACTTCGCGGCTGAGCCGTTATTGCTCCTAGATGTTTCCACTTCACAATAACAGCACTAACAGTTGACCGGGACAGCTCTAGCAGTGCAGAAATTTGACGAACTGACTTGTTGGAAAGGTGGCAATGTTTGTCTATGGAGATTGCGTGGCTTTGTGCTCAATTTTATACACCTGTTATACACCTGTCAGCAATGAAATAGCCAAATCCACTAATTTGAAAGGCTGTCCACACACTTCTGTATATATAGTGTATGTTTTCATAAACGCAACATGACTGCAAGAGGCAGGTCGGAATGTCTGACTGAAATACGGGACAAATATACCCTTAAAAAAAAAAAAAAAGGTGTTTGAATTGGTTGCAAAAAAAAACAGCTGATGCTTAAAGTTAGAGGGAGATATGAGTCTCCAGCTTCAGTGATTTTTGCAATTCGTTCCAGTCATTGGCAGCAGAGAACTGGAAGGAAAGGTGGCCAAATGAGGAATTGGCTTTGGGGGTGACCAGTGAAATATACCTGCTGGAGCGTGTGCTACGGGTGGGTGTTGCTATGGTGATCAGTGAGCTGAGATAAGGCGGGGCTTTACCTAGCAGAGACTTGTAGATGACCTGGAGCCAGTGGGTTTGGCGACGAATATGAAGTGAGGACCAGCCAACGAGAGCATACAGGTCACAGTGTTGGGTAGTATATGGGGCTTTGGTGACAAAACAGATGGCACGTGATAGACTGCATCCAATTTGCTGAGCAGAGTGTTGGAGGCTATTTTGTAAATTAGTTTTACGAGGGTGTGTTTGGCAGCATGAGTGAAGGATGCTTTGTTGCGAAATAGGAAGCCGATTCTGGATTTAATTTTGGATTGGAGATGCTTAATGTGAGTTTACAGTCTAACCAAACACCTAGGTATTTGTAATTGTCCACATATTCTAAGTCAGAACCGTCCAGAGTAGTGATGCTGTACGGGCGGGCAGGTGCTGGTAGCGATCGGTTGAAGAGCATGAATTTAGTTTTACTTGCATTTAAGAGCAGTTGGAGGCCACGGAAGGAGAGTTGTATGGCATTGAAGCTCGTCTGGAGGTTAGTTAACACAGTGTCCAAAGAAGGGCCAGAAGTATACAGAATGGTGTTGTCTGTGTAGAGGTGGATCATAGAATCACCAGCAGCAAGAGCGACATTATTGATGTATACAGAGAAAAGAGTCGGCCCGAGAATTGAACCCTGTGGCACCCCCCATAGAGACTGCCAGAGGTCAGGACAACAGGCCCTCCGATTTGACACACTGAACTCTGAGAAGTAGTTGGTGAACCAGGCGAGGCAGTCGTTTGAGAAACCAAGGCTGTTGATTCTGCTGATAAGAATGTGGTGATTGACAGAGTCGAAATCCTTGGCCAGGTCGAAGAATACGACTGCACAGTAATGTATTTTATCGATGGCGGTTATGATATCGTTTAGGACCTTGAGCATGGCTGAGGTGCACTTATGACCAGCTTGAAAACCAGATTGCATAGCGGAGAAGGTACGGTGGGATTCGAAATGGTCGGTGATCTGTTTGTTAACTTGGCTTTCGAAGACCTTAGAAAGGCAGGGTAGGATAGATAGAGGTCTAACAGTTTGGGTTTAGAGTGTCTCCCCCTTTGAAGAGGGGGATGACCGCAGCAGTTTTCCAATCTTGGGGATCTTAGACGATACGAAAGAGGTTGAACAGGCTAGTAATAGGGGTTGCAACAATTGCGGCGGATAATTTTAGAAAGAGAGGGTCCAGATTGTCTAGCCCAGCTGATTTGTAGAAATCCAGATTTCGCAACTATTTCAGAAAATCAGCTGACTGGATTTGGGTGAAGGAGAAATGGGGGAGGCTTGGGAAAGTTGCTGTGGGGACCTGCTTGTTGGTCGCCGGACAAAGGGCCAAAATGTGGGACTGTCCTGTATAATCCGGGATATGTGGTCACCCTACTCACCACTAGGCTTGGGCGGTATACCGTATACTGGGGTATTTTGAAATACCGCCAAATAAATTATCTCCAGCTCAGGGCTCCAGCTATGCATTTGGTTTGCTAACTTACTAGGTAAGCAGCTAGCATGCCAGATCAAGCTTCGTGGTTACAGCAGAGATAAATAATCCCCTCCTGGATCAAGATCCCTGATGACTTAATATTTTTTGTGCTGTTGTTTAAAAAAAATCTAATTTGGAAATAAATAGCACCTATTCTGTACACTGCCGTATACCCCAGTATGGTACAGGAACGGTATGAAAATCTGAAAACCGCCCCAACCTACTCATCACCAGATAAATACATGTTAATTGTGTCTTTCTATGTGTGACTTTAGCTACACAACTAATTTGTTTCTGAGATAAATGAAATGTATTGTTTGATTGTGCAATGTATGCTCACCACCAGGATGTCTTGACTGATCTCCAGCCCCCAGCGTGACAGTTCTGTCTGGGCCTCTGGGTTGGTGTTGATGTTCTTCAGGAGCTGCTTCAGGGAGTGAGTGTGCTGCTCACTACTCACATTGATGTGCATCGTCAAGTCCTGGGACGGTAAAACCAGCACTTTCAGAATCTATACAGTACTAGACTCTCCGCCCCAGTTACTATGTGACGTGTCTGGGTACAAATAGCATTTGCCCCCCTATTCAATTGATTTCTTTGCGCCAGGAAAACTAAAGCAAGCGCAGCTAAAGTCTTTGATAGAAAAATTGGCTGGTTACTATTGCTATCAAATGCTGCGTTATCAAAATCACTGTGTTGCCTTCATGTACAGTGGATGTCATAGAACACTCCCCAGGGAGAATTCATTGCCGACACAATGACTTTACCTTCATGGCGCGGAAGTCCTTTCTCATTTTGTCAGGGATTCCAGTCATAAAGGAGAGCTCTGGCAGAAGCAAGATCTCGCCGGTTATGACTTGCTGTAAGACAAAAACACACAATTAAATATAATGTATATTGTATCTTTATGGAGAAAATGGCTCCAACTCAATAAAAACTCAAATGACTATCTACAAAGCATGTGTGATAGTAGAACATAAAGACGTAATGAATACAGACTCAAGCCACAAGGTGTCATTCTGTTACAAGGATACAGACAAGTATTTTGTTACAGGGTAGTTGGGTGTGTGAGGAAAGACAAGATCCTGTTTATCGATGAGTATGAAATAAATAAGCACAAAAAGTGAACTATGTCAAGATAAAGCTACATTTCATAACATCCTTTGAAATAGTTTTACCTTTCCCCCAGGCTTGGACCTCTCTTTGGGTCGATGGATAAGCATGGGTTGGTCCATCTCTTTTATGGTGATGCCATAGTTTTTGCTGTTCAGATTATAGGAAAAATGTTAAAACAGACAAGTTTTTCCCTTATATTCATTTAGCAGCAGTGGCTACCGCTGCAAAAAATATGTAATTTTCTTTATATATACACACACATTTCTGCCGAGGCGCTTTTAAATGGATAGTTGTTGGCTCAATGACTGGAAGTCTATGGGAACAGCTAGCATGCCATTGCGCTAACGCTAGAAGAACTCTGCATAACAAATGCACACAATTCTCCAGCCTTACCTGTAGTACTCGACGAAAGTGGTCGTGGAGCCGTCGGCCATGGTGAAGGTGTCTTTGGGGGACTTTCCCCACTCAATGTCGTCGATGCGGTAGGTGCGGTTGTTGTATCGGGTGATGACAATGCTGCCGATCAGCTCTTTGGTGCACTCATCCTGGAAGCTCTCCCTGCTTTGCTGGTAGATCACGTTCCTGGATGGGAGAGGGGTCAAAAGGTCAAAGGTTACCAATCAGGGCCCCGCAACTCACCCCAATATGGCCTGAAAATCACCCCATTTATGCTCTGCATGTCATTCCATTTATAACCTCCACGTAAAAAAACAACAAAAGAAAAAAAACAAGGGAATAACACTCGCACTTGTCTTTTTATTCTACCACTGACTTTGCTGATAACTACTTTGAGGAAAAATGTACTTACTATATGATGTGGTTGTCTCACCTAGTTACCTTAAGATGAATGCACTAAGTTGCTCTGAAAAAGAGCATCTGCTAAATGACTAAATTGTAAACTCATTTGTTCCTTGCATGTGACCCTTTAGTGCCCTAGCTTAGACATACCCCCGCAGTCTCAAGTCCCTGAGATAATATGTCTCAACCACTTTAAAACGGTGTCCAAACCTCTATGAGCAGACAGATTTACTTTCTGTGAAAGCTTGTTGATGTGTGTTGAAATATACAGTTGAAGTCGGAAGTTTACATACACTTAGGTTGGATTCATTAAAACTAGTTTTTGAACCACTCCACAAATTTCTTGTTAAACTATAGTTTTGGCAAGTCGGTTAGAACATCTACTTTGTGCATGACAAGTAATTTTTCCAACAATTGTTTACAGACAGATTATTTAACTTATAATTCACTGTATCACAATTCAAGTGGGTCATAAGTTTACATACACTAAGTTGACTGTGCCTTCAAACAGCTTGGAAAATTCCAGAAAATTATGTCATGGCTTTAGAAGGTTCTGATAGGCTAATTAGCATACTTTGAGTCAATTGGAGGTGTACCTGTGGATGTATTTCAAGGCCTACCTTCAACTCAGTGCCTCTTTGCTTGACATCATGGGAAAATCAAAAGAAATCAGCCAAGACCTCAGATTCTTTTTTTTAAGACCTCCACAAGTCTGGTTCATCCTTGGGAGCAATTTCCAAATGCCTGAAGGTACCACGTTCATCTGTACAAACAATAGTATGCAAGTATAAACACCATGGGACCACGCAGCCGTCATAGGAAGGAGAGGCACGCGTTCTGTCTCCTAGAGATGAACGTACTTTGGTGCGAAAAGCGCAAATCAATCCCAGAACAGCAAAGAACTTTTGAAGATGCTGGAGGAAACAGGTATAAAAGTATCTATATCCACAGTAAAACAAGTCCTATATCGACATAACCTGAAAGGCCGCTCAGCAAGGAAGAAGCCACTGCTCCAAAACTGCCATAAAAAAAGCCAGACTACGGTTTGCAACTGCACATGGGGACAAAGATCGTGCTTATTGTAGAAATGTCCTCTGGGCTGATGAAACAAAAATAGAATTGTTTGGCCATAATGACCATGGTTATGTTTGGAGGAAAAAGGGAGATGCTTGCAAGCCGAAGAACACCATCCCAACCGTGAAGCACGGGGGTGGCAGCATCATGTTATGGGGGTGCTTTGCTGCAGGAGGGACTGGTGCTTTTCACAAAATAGATGGCATCATGAGGTAGGAAAATTATGTGGATATATTGAAGCAACATCTCAAGACATCAGTCAGGAAGTTAAAGCTTGGTCGCAAATGGGTCTTCCAAATGGACAATGACCCCAAGCATACGTTGTGGCAAAATGGCTTAAGGACAACAAAGTCAAGGTATTGGAGGGGCCATCACAAAGCCCTGACCTCAATCCTATAGAAAATGTGTGGACAGAACTGAAAAAGTGTGTGCGAGAAAGGAGGCCTACAAACCTGACTCAGTTACACCAGCTCTGTCAGGACGAATGGGCCAAATTTCACCCAACTTATTGTGGAAAGCTTGTGGAAGGCTACCCGAAACATTTGACCCAAGTTAAACAATTTAAAGGCAATGCTACCAAATACAAATTGAGTGTATGTAAACTTCTGACCCACTGGGAATGTGATGAAATAAATAAAAGCTGAATTAAATAATTCTCTACTATTATTCTGACATTTCACATTCTTAAAATAAAGTGGTGATCCTAACTGACCTAAAACAGGGAATTTTTACTAGGATTAAATGTCAGGAATTGTGAAAAACTGAGTTCAAATGTATTTGGCTAAGGTGTATGTAAACTTCCGACTTCAACTGTACATGGTGTATCAATGAATATGCTATTTGTAAATATCTCTATGACCAGCGTAAGAATATGGCCTGTTTAAATTTTTATGAACTCATCACGTACTGTAGACAGTGCATCATGTGGACATACACACCATGTGAACAAATAGCTGGCAAGAGAAGAGATTTATCATGCATATTTTAGAGTATCACAAAAGTTAGTAAATTACGTAATGCAACAATTTTTCTATGTGGTGTAAGGTGCACTGAAATAATCTCACATGCAGTCGAGGACAGAGTCATTTCGCAGCACTTTGTGGGACACATCCACCTGGAGGTACAGGCCTCCATCAGTGTGCTTTATGCACGTTGAGTAACCTGGCCACACCTGCAACCTAGGATAACAGAAGACAGAAACCAAGGGGCTTGAGTCAGCTGCTATGATCATTGAGATTTCAATTGGAGTATAATTTCTAATCTAATCTAATTACTTACCGATGCTTCCCAAGTACGACTGCGCTTTTTGGATCGTAATGATTCCGCCCCACAAGCTTCAGTCCCAGGATCCTCATTACCCTTGACAACACACATGGGGAGAACAATGTCTTGTTGCACCAGACAAATGTAACATTTGGTAAAGCCAGCAAGACGTTTTTTTGGGGGGGATTTTATGTTTTGTTTTTTCAAAAATATAAAACGCAACATGCAAAGATTTTAATGAGTTGCAGTTCATATAAGGAAATCAATCAATTAAAATAAATTCATTAGGCCCTAATCTACGGATTTCACATAACTGGGAATACAGATATGCATATTTTGGTCACAGATACACTGTATGGCCAAAACGATGTGGACACCCTTCATATTAGTGGATTCGGCTATTTCAGACACCCCCGTTGCTGACAGGTGTATAAAATCGAGCACACAGCCATGCAATCTCCATAGACAAACACTGGCAGTAGAATGGCCTTGCTGAAGAGTTCAGTGACTTTCAAAGTGGCACTGTCATAGGATGCCTCCTTTCCAACAAGTCAGTTCATCCAATTTCTGCCCTGCTAGAGCTTCCCCGGTCAACTGTAAGTGCTTTTATTGTGAAGTGGAAACATCTAGGAGCAACAACAGCTCAGCAGAGAAGTAGTAGGCCACACAAGCTCACAGAACGGGAACGCAGAGTGCTGATGCATGTAAAAAAATGTCTGGCCTCGGATGCAACACTCACTACAGAGTTCCAAACTGCCTCTGGAAGCAACGTCAGCACAAGAACTGTTGGTCAGACGCTTCATGAAATAGGTTTCCATAGCCGAGCAGCCCACACAAGCCTAAGACCATCATGGGCAATGCCAAGCGTTGGCTGGAATGGTGTAAAGATTGCGGTCATTGGACTCTGGAGCAGTGGAAACGCGTTCTCTGGTGTGATGAATCACGCTTCACCATCTGGCAGTCCAACAGACAAATCTGGGTTTGGTGGATGACAGGAGAACGCTAACTGCCTGAATGCATAGTGCCAACTGTAAAGTTCGGTGGTGGAGGAATAATGGTCTGGGGGTGTTTTTCATGTTTCGGGCTAGGCCCCTTAGTTCCAGTGAAGGGAAATCTTAACGCTACAGCATACAATAACATTCTAGACAATTCTGTGCTTCCAACTTTGTTGCAACAGTTTGGGAAAGGCCCGTTCCTGTTTCAGCATGACAACGTCTCCGTGCACAAAGCGAGGTCCATCCAAAAATAGTTGTCGAGATCAGTGTGAAAACTTGACTGGCCTGCACAGAGCCCTGACCTCAACCCTTTCGAACACCTTTGGGATGAACGCCGACTGCAAGCCAGGCCTAATCGCCCAACATCAGTGTCCGACCTCACGAATGCGTGACAACTCCTTTTCAAAGAGTGGATCAGGCTGTTGATTGTGGCCTGTGGAATGTTGTCCCACTCCTTTTCAATGGCTGTGACACGCTCTCGTACACGTCGATCCAGAGTATCCCAAACATGCTCAACGGGTGACATGTCTGGTGAGTATGCAGACCATGGAAGAACTGGGACATTTTCAGCTTCTAAGAATTGTGTAACATCACCTCATGCTGAAACATGAGGTGATGGTGGCACAACAATGGGCCTCAAGATCTCTTCACGGTATCTCTGTGCATTCAAATTGCCATTGATAAAATGCCATTGTGCTCATTGTCCGTAGCTTATGGCTACCCATACCATAACCCCACCGCCACCATGGGGCACTCTGTTCCCAACGTTGGCATCAGCAAACCGCTCGCCCACACAACGATGGTTGGACGTACTGCCAAATTCTCTAAAACAAAGTTGGAGGCAGCTTCTGGTAGAGAAATTAACATTAAATTCTCTGGCAACAGCTATGGTGGACATTACTGCTGTCAGTATGCCAATTGCACGCTCCCTCAAAACCTGGCATCTGAGTTGAGATAAAAACGGCAAATTATAGAGCGGCCTTTTGTCTCCAGCAAAATGTGCCCCTGTGCAATGATCATGCTGTTTAATCAGCTTCACGTTGCATTTATACTCTTGTTCAGTGTATAATTCGCTACTTCAGTGAAAAATCTTTAGGATTTAGGGGGAAATGGAACGTTTTAAAAGAAGTCTGGTTTTCTGTGTAAAACAGCTGAAGCCTCTCAATAAAGCATGTTATTGCATGAAGCTATCAAGCAAGCACAATAGATAATAGATTAGCTCATTACTGACAATATGGCTTCACTAAGGCCAGCTTAGCGCACAGAGAACTTCCCTCATAAGTAGACCACAGGCCTTTTGTTGAAAAACACCCCCAATTTATCCTAATTTAAAGTGAAAATGTCAATTAGTGGTAGGCAATTAGCGGTTTATATTGCAGCACCAGTGTGTTATTATTAGATTCAAAATGGAAGCCAACAGAAAAACAGCAGGGACTACACAAACTTGTCCAATAAGAAACATTGTTTTCCATTGTAAAATATTTTGCTACAGTGTGCCCTAATGATGGCTAAGTTTTACCCTAATGAATAAGGACGGTCCTGTTACCTTCTCAGCACCACGTTGTAGAAGGGGATACACAGGTCAGAGTTGGGTGGTAGGATCTTAGTCATCTGGACCTTGATGTCAACCTCCTGGTTGTCAGTTCGTCTCACACTCTTTAGGTGAACCACCTGTATGGAGGAAAGATTAACATCACAACATGGGGCAGAGGAGAAGATAGCTAAAGACAGGAGTTTAGCTACCCTATGTGCCACATCGGTATTGCGCGTTAATGTTGGGTGTAGTTGCATGAAGACACATTTAAAACAGTATAGTTACTATAACTCAAATGCGTAAGCAACTGTTCCCGTTTTGTGTATTTACAAGTATAAGCCAATTATCTGCACATCTATAGTCACAGACACAGTAGGCCAGACAGAGAAAAGTAACATACCTCTTCCATCTTCACAGGGAGATAGAGAATTGAGCCGTCAAAAGCAACAACCTCCCCAGTGGTGGGGCGATGGTCCTTCATCATGCCAAATCGCATACCCATCGACTCCACATTAGGACTGAAAAGTGGGACAAAATGTAATAAGTTACTCCTCTTTAACAGACCAAATGATATTCCCAGAGCAGATATTTTACACAGGAATGCTGCATTAAATATGAATTCAGCTAACACTTTTCTCTTAATACATGTACTTACGTGAAAGTGACATGGTACTGATAGACTGCCTCATTCCTGCAGTGAATGGTGATGTGGTTTGAGCCTATGGGCAATGGCGTTCCTTTGGTACCAGTCTTGTGTAATGTTTCACTGCAAAGGGAGAGGAAATAACCTTTCAATGAATAGGCCTAACAATAGTTATAGTCCTCATAAAACAATTCATAATTGACCTAAATACATTTCTGCATCATTTGACTGCCTTCAACAACAGTAACATCCTTTTAAGCAACATAATTTACTTCATAATAGATGGTTTCATTACATGGTTTTACAAATAATGGTACTTTGATGGTACTTACCAGGTGGCCTCCATCTTAAGTTCTCCCTTAGTTTGAGAGCAACCTGGAGTCATATGAGCCTCTTTGGGTGGGGATGGAGGGAGAGTAGGGGGCACAGTGGGTCCCCTCCCAGTACCCAAGGGGGGCATCGATGCTCGTCCCATTCCCACCATCTGAGATGGTACACCTCGGCCAAGGAAGCTGCAGACAGAAACAGACGCATTACAAGTTCTTGATTGATTTTTTTTTTTTAATTCCCATCCATAAGTGTGTTAAATAATATATAGAAGAAAAAAAAGCGTTTCACCATAAATAATGAGATCTGTTATCGAATCAATCTTACTGCTCATCTATTTGTCTGAAGAAAAAATTCTCAATTTTCATTATCTGTCTTTGAATTATCAGGAACGAACCTTGACAATGAGTCACACCGAAAAGTGGAAAGTCTGATTACCTCCACAATAACAATGGATAATTCAATAATAATTTGAAATGAGATGGGCATATACTGAAGAGGATGGGGATATGTGAGAGGGACCTGTGTATGTGCACAGCATGAATGATGCATTCTAGAAGCATTACTGCCAGGCCCCTAAAGACCTTAGTAGCATGGAGGAATTGGCCTGCTTTAGCCACAGGTTAAGCCGCAGAGTTTGAGCTCATCATCTCCTTCTCACCTGTTACCTTGGCCCATCATGTCCTCAGGGAATCTGTCTCCACCCGGGCCGGCGACTGCTACTGCTCCAACAGGGGCTGTCTGTGGTTGGAGCTCTGCTCCAAAAGCACCCCTCCCTGCGCCAAACACCAGAGAAAAACACACAAGAAGATTCAGTGGATTCATCCTCAAGGCCTCAGTTGGAGCATAAGGAAATCAAGCGACCTCCCTAAATATTTTAAAGCTCAAATTACTATTTGATTCTGTCTACATTTTGACAGTGCTCAGAACTTAGAGGCTATGTTGGATAAGGCAAATCTATTTATTGCGTAACAAAAATGGTTCAACTTTAGTGCATCAGAGTTAAGGCGATTAATGCGAATTTATGTTTTTGAGCATTATTCCAAATTCCTATTTTTCGTTTTTATTAGTGTTTATGTCCACTTGTTCTCATATCCTTTTGGAATTGTCTCCTTTGCTGCATGCACCTTCCCATTTACACCAGAGATCTGTATATAAAGATGAGATGCACTTGTCTCCACCCTAACAATGGGAAAGGATGTCCTTAAGGCGGGGAGCCAAGCGAAAGCTAAGGTCCAAAATAAGCCCATAGAAACGCATTTGGCTTATTTTGGACAGATTTTAGCACTCTTGCTTCACCTCTTCCTCTGGTTTACACACACACCAAGCCCCTCCCCCTGCCACTCACACCACCAAAATTGAGAGATCACATTTTCCTCTCTGAAAAGCGGTTTCAACTCGCTATTTGCATTTGAGGTTTGGTCGAACAGAAATTGGTTATATGGACACCAAAACACATTGAGACATTATTTTCCTATAATAGAGGCGAAGTTAACTTTTCTGACAATACTTTTTTTTGTGCCTCAACTACTCAAATTGCACGCAGAGCAGACACTATGAAAACAAGAGTATCAATGGACATTGATTCTGGTAAATGAATGTAGTTTGTCGCACTGGGGTACCACATACTGCTAGCAGCATTTTAGCCAAAGACTTATAGTAGCTGTCTAGTCTGTTTTATAAATGTGCAATAAGCATAAAACAATTATATAAGGATTTGGCAACTCGTTCTCATTCTGAGAAATAAGGTACGCCACTTGATTTCAACATCTAAACAAAGTGGACAGGCCAACATGCTTTGCAAATAGTTGGCGACAGAGAAGAGTGTGCACATAACAATTCAACTGTTCAACCTTGGTATCTAGCAAATAGATCCAAGTTGGCTAAACTTGAAATAAAGATTATCTGGCTAATCACTAGCACATGGGCTTGAGAGATTGCTGATGAGACCTGTGTTACTTTTCTATAGCTTAATGCCTGCTACAAGAACATAGCCATTATTGGTGAATGTGCATTATGCATGGTTCTAGTTACATTTGTAACAAAAGGGCATTTTCATTAACTTGACAGATCAGTGATTATTTTGATAAAATGATTATGGTTGTGGCAGGCTTATACACTACATGACCAAAATGTATGTAGGCACCTGCTCGTCGAACATCTCATTCCAAAATCATGGGCATTAATATAGAGTTGGTCCCACCTTCGCTGCTATAACAGCCTACAATCTTCAGGGAAGGCTTTCCACTAGATGTTAGAACATTGCTGCAGGGACTTGCTTCCATTCAGCCACAAGAGCATTAGTGAGGTCGGGCACTGATGTTGGGTGATTAGGCCCGACTCGCAGTCAGTGTTCTAATTCATCCCAAAAGGTGTTCATTGTATGCTGTAGCGTTAAGATTTCCCTTCACTGGAACTAAGGGGCCTAGTCCGAAACATGAGAAACAGCCATACCAAACTTTACAGTTGGCACTATGCATTCGAGCAGATAGCATTCTCCTGGCATCCGCCAAACCCAGTCCCTCAGACTGCCAGATGGTGAAGCATGATTCATCACGCCAGAGAACGCGTTTCCACTGCTCCAGAGTCCAATGACGGCAAGCTTTACACCACTCCAGCCGAAGCTTTGCATTGCGCATGGTAATCTTAGGCTTGGGTGCGGCTGCACGGCCATGGAAACCCATTTCATAAAGCTCCTGACGAACAGTGCTGACGTTGCTTCGAGAAACAGTTTGGAAGTTGGTAGTGTGGGTTGCAACCGAGGAGACGATTTTTACATGCTTCAGCACTTAGCAGTCCCGTTCTGTGAGCTTGTGTGGCCTACCACTTCGTAGCTGAGCCGTTGTTGCGCCTAGACTTTTCCACTTCACAATAACAGCACTTACATAGTGACCTCACCCCCCGCGTTACATGCGTGAGCGTTGCAAAATAAATGTACACATACATGTTATTCAATAATTTCATACAAACTGCTCTCGCGCACCAACGAGCGTCTGCATAGCAAAGCTCTAAAATAGAACTTGGTTCTATTTTTTTACACTTGACGCGCTGCAAGTCCCACCTCTCCCATCTCCTCATTGGTTTTTAGGAGCATACACCCATGTGGGTGATTGAAAGATGAACTGCGGTCCACACTCCAGTCGGTGGTGTTAATGCACCTGAAAGTCGGTTGTCAACCGCCATATAAAGTCCAAAGAAGAAGACTGAAGGAGGAGAGATCACTAGAAACTAACTCGGTTTATCCTTTTATCTGTGGATTAATTGTCGGAGTAGAGGACCTTGTGTATTTCAGGTAAAATAACCCAATGTTTATAACCCAGGACAAATTAGCTAGCACCTGCAAGCTAGCTAGCTAAATGGCGATGAATGTTTGTGTTTCGACAAATTAATATAGTTGGTTCAGAGTTCGTTTTGATATTTCAACCTGCGTCTTCTGCTTGCATCTGGTGTGGATGGACAAAATCAACACGCGGATGCATGCGCCCTGTCTAGTCAGAATGTGACAGTTGACCGGGGCAGCTCTAGCAGTGCAGAAATTTGTGAAAAACTGACTTGTTGGAAAGGTGGCATCCTATGACAGTGCCACATTGAAAGTCACTGAACTCTTCAGTAAGGTCATTGTACTGCCAATGTTTTTCTATGGAGATTTCATGGCTATGTGCTCGATTTTATACAACTGTCAGCAACAGGTGTTGCTGAAATAACCAAATCCACTCATTTGAAGGGGTGTCCAAATACTTTTGTATATATAGTGTATTTAGCTTAGGTATAGCTTCACAAGCCCTGAATTAATTTGATTATTTCTGACTGTTTGAAATGCAGTGTATTTTACCTTTAAATTGTACAACACTTATTTAGAGAAAACATATATTTTTTTTTATCTAGATATATCGTGAATCGCCCATATGTTAGGGGGGGAAAAGGATGATTTTTAGGCCATATTGCCCAGCCCTAATCAGAGTGCATCAATATGATGGTTTTCCAATGTTCTAATTTATTAAATGTAAAGGCCAACCATTACTCTTAACCCATGCCATTTGAGCTGGAGGGGAACACGTGATACTCTTCCCAGTTAGTTTGATCCAGTATGCCTTCATCTATGGGCTATGTACCAAATGGCAACCTATTTCCTATGTAGTGCACTACTTTTGACCACGGCCCATAGGGAATGGGGTGCCATTTGGAATATAAACCTAGTTTTCATAAACTCAAGATTACTCACCCACTGGCAGCCCTCCCCTGCCCCAGGTCTTTGAGGGATCGATCCCCATGCCTCTGAACATGGACACCAGCGACGACCCCTGGCCTTGGGTGGGCATGTCCACCTGCCAATTACAATATCGTTACAAGAACTATAAGAGAAAAAAATTACTTGGCTAAAATGGTATTTTAACAATTTAAAATACTTAATCTGCCCTTGATTGCAGGGCTTGCATGGAACTAATAGACTAGACCTATAAGTGCAAACCCCCTTGAACCCTGGTCTGGGTAGAAGTTAGGAGAAAGACTTTACAACCCCAAGGAACACAACACAAACCTGTTTGGCTACTACTTCCTCTTCTGCCTGCAGACTTGGCATCTCTTCAGGCAAGTCTTGCGTTGCGAGCTGACCTGGAGTGGCTTGTCCAGGGTGAGGCCCCAAACCAAGAAGGGGTTCCCCTCTTGCCACACCTACGGTCGGATCAGCTGTCGAGAGAAGCCACCCTCTAGTGCGGCTAATCCCACCATCTTCTGATGTAGGCATGGGTATCCCCCTGGCAAAGCCAATGGAGGGATCGCTCACTGGGAAGGGCACTCCTCTCCCGTACTGCATAAGCAGTGTATCACCAGCGGTGGTGAAACCCCTGGCTCGTCCTAAGCCAGCAGACCCATCTGCTGCAAACATAAGACCTCTGGCTCGTCCTATTGCTGGTTCATCTGACCGCAGTCCTCGACCCCATGCTTGCTGCTGCAGCCAAGGAATGCGGGTTGTACCAGGGAGGCCTGGGAAACAAGGCTTCTTTGGATCCATTCCAGCTAGCTCCTCTCACATGCAATGCCTGTAGTGCAAATGCAAAGGCTTATTGGCAAGGGGAATTGTGTAAACTTGCTACACCATGTGAATGCTCCAGATGGCATGTCATTTGTATTTAGTCATAATGAAAGAACTAGCTACTTTGTTAGTATCAAAACATTTATGATAAATGTATTGACGGGGCAAGACAGGGAGCATATTGCCGAGTGTACCTAACTCAGACGGAGAACCACCTGAGTTGAGTATACCTCTGAGTTGAGTACAATCAGCAAGGTGCAGACACCATTATTGTTAATGTCAGGTCAAACGTCGTAATGCCAATCTCGACGCTTGCGCAAGCGGTTTCAGCCAAGAGCTGTAATCATTACGCCGATTTTGTTGCAAAACGTTTCGCAACAGACACCGTACACACGTGTTACTGTTTCCATAATGAATACACCCCAGTTGGGAATAAGCTAGTTACCTGCCTGCATATTTTCTCCCTAAAATGTACGAGACTAATAGCTACTTGCTAGAATAGATGGTTACATTTCACACCAAAGGTATATTAAATATTGCAATAGCTAGCAATGTATGTTTTAGCAAAAGCGAATGAATGTTAACAGGTTCGACATTAGCTAGCTAACTTTAGCTAGTTAGCGTGCTTGCTTTTGATTACAAGCAAATGCACCAGGGGAAAAACGGGAGCCGAGAGATAAACATTTTTAGGAACGTAAATGCACATTTCGTTGCGTCGTACGTTCTTTACAATTCAAATATAACTCCAAATCTTATTTTTCATCAACTTATACTGACTTTACATGCGTATGGAGCACTTTCTTCTCAACATTGGTACAGACCGTTTACCATCTGTAGTCAAAATTACCGGGAAAAGTTTGGCCACCTGGACACGCCCATGGTAATAAAGTATTGGTTAATCGAACAAATTTGTCAAAAGTGTATTGGCTCTCGAGAGCTGTCAGTAACCAGGTTTCCGTCAAACCTTTTTATGGAGTAAAGTAGACTCAATGTCGGATACAACATTTCATGACCGGCTGATGGATGGAAATTAACATTTTCCGGTAAATTTTCCAAATGTCAACAAATCAAAATACGCTAGACAAGGTGGGATATTTTTGTGTCGGTAAAATGAATTATGCGAGAAATATCGGCAGAAACGCTTTTATGCACAAATATTTACAAAATAACCATCAAATCAGATCATATCGTAGTAAACTTGGGAGTCACACGATAACATTTGTGATTGTGTGGTCCACACTAGGACTTTACGGGAAAACATGCAGTTTAGGCCTGTGGATTACTTCACAGGGTGATGAAAGTGCAAGGTTGAGTTTGATGCTTTTTGGAGTAAATATCGAGGGTATTATTCTGGTGACATGATAATCAATGCTTGGCTGCCGTTGGACAAATTAAAATAATCTCGCTTCTTTGTCCATAATAATATGAAATATTATCATGTAGTCTATAAGTGCGCTCTAGCCAACAACGCTAGCCCAAAAAGAGTTGAGTTGAAAAAGCGATGGGAGCCCATTTAATTTGTATTTTTTATTCGGTACCTGGTCATTTAAAAGCAAAATGTATTTTTATATGCACTATGTCATCATGCACAGCCTTTAATCTGCAACAAGTCAATTTGATGGAAACATCTCTGGTGGGAAAATGCGCATGATTATATGCCGATTTTAGAATATTTGCATACAATTCTGTCAGCAATTGGATGGAAACCTAGCTAGTCTGACAAAATACAAGTGAATAAAATAAATATATATATATATATATGTGTGTAAGAAAATTATGATGCAATATTTTATTTGACAGCATACATTTCCACAAATGATGCTGTAAAAATGTTATCTATTTTATAATATTTTACATGATTTTGTAGAAGATGCTATGGACAATTCTAAACATGCCCATCATTGCCATGACCTGTAAGACAGTTGTTTTGCATGCATCAATGCTAATCATCAGTCAGACTTACCATTGACTTTGAAGGTTATATAGTATGGTTATAGGCTACAGTAGCAAGTCGTTTTTATTTGTTTCTCTGAATGTATAAACTCACTAGAGGGCACCTGAGACAAGTAAAACGTTTTGTCTTGTGACTTGTCATTGCGGTCCTCTAAATCTTCTGATGCTGCTGCTGGATGATAACAGGATAGAATATATGCCTAGGTAAATAAAGGTTAGAAAGATATCACCGAAATCAGCAGCACAAATCACTTGAATGGAAGATGGAAGGTGGGCCTGCTGTTTGGATTACAGTTCCTTCATACTTTTGATAGCTGTACACAAGGGGCTGTGAGAGATTTGCTTGATGTGTTGCAACGAGATAAAATTGAACATACCCTGTGTTGCAGGCAGTTGCCATTTTTTGAGTAGTAAATATAATTGATAATATGTGGTCACACATGGTAACTGAAATATGGTAGTCACGCGCGATATCTCAATTGGCCCATATTGATGAAAAGCAATATCTTTAGGGCCTGTACATGTTCCATATTATCAGGCAGGTGTTCTATTTTTGCAAAAGCATTAGCACCTGTAGCCTGATGCAGCATCGTGACTACATGGCTGGAGCATGGGGTTGCTCCTCTGCATTGTTTACCACAATTAGCTAGTTCACAGACACTGAATATGATCTTGTTGCTTATTTAATGTCCTAAAAAACTACCACGGGCACTAATAAAATGATGTGATTTTGTGTTCGTAAATACAGTGTAATTGTGTGAATTTTACAGTGAATGTAGGCCTACCGTTTATGCATTCGAATGGCCGACGCGCTTCCCGCGGTTACTTTTTTATTGTCATGCAAGACACTCAAGATTATAAAGCGCTGCCTATTGCGCAAAAGTTGGGAAATAAATCATACAGCACTGAAAAGCTGGGATGCTGTTCTTTTAAATAATTGCCATCAAAATATTTTCCAGAGATTGCGTTTAGGAATGTTGCGCAGTGACTAGGCCTATTAGAACACATTTCTTTCCACTCAGCTGTGTGTGGAGTTGCGTGAGCTTGTCCCCCCAACAGTTGATATTCAGTTTATAAATAAAGGACCTAGCTCATGAACACCTTTGGGAATGAATCTGTTTTTTAAACAGTTATATAGGCCTATATAGAATAGCATTGTTATAATATTAATTTTGTAATTTAACCAACAAGTGATTTGTGTAATAATGGTAATGTCTTGACAAGCAAACATCTCCATAGTGTAAGCCTACGTAAACGTAGCCGCGGGAAGAAATCTTGATTAACTGGTCCGGTGAGCTCCGCAGATTTTGCCGAGCAAGTGGGCAGCCCTTCAATCTCTTTAGCTAATCCACTCCCTGTACTCCATGTCATGTGCCAAAGAAAAAACGCCACCTGCTGGAGAAAATAGATTTTGGGCCCAATTATCCTTCTCGCTTCGCCTATTCCTCTCTGGTGTGACGCACAAGTTATGTTAGCCCAATCTACTGTACAAGAGGGATGCTGTGTCCTGACAAGTGTAATTTTGGGCAACATTTCAAAAAAAGATAAGGGAGCAAGATAGTTCAAACTTGGCAACATGACACCACTCACTGGAAGAACTGTTGCATGCTAAAGTTTGACATGAAACAAATAGTTTCATAGTGCTTCGCAAGTCATATCTTCTGGCTCCAGGAACCTATGAACACTTCATTTTCCTCTATTGAGTGGATGGAGATTATAAAAGGGCAGCCTTTATTGTGAATGTTTAGGTCGTGATAGCAGACCCTTAAGTTGAACTCCGAAAGATGGCGGAGGTAGACGTTTCCCATAAGCACAAGGGGGGACCAGTATGAGAAAAGTATGAAAATGTATGGTCTCAGTACTGTAAGTCGGTCTGGATAAGAGCGTTTGCTAAATTACAAAAATGTAGTGTTAAAGGGATAATTCAGGATTTTTGCAATCAGATGAACTTGTGGATACCATTTGTATGTCTCTGCGTGCATTTTGAAGGAATTTGCATTAGCGCAATGACTGGAAGTCTATGGTAACTGGTAGATAACAGACTTCTAGTCATTGCGATAAAGCTAGTTAACACTGGCTTGTGAAACTACCTCTAACTTCCTTCATACTTGATGCAGAGATAAAATTGGTATCCATGAGCTCATCCTACTCTGGTTTCATTGCCAAAATCCCGAAGTATCCCTTTAAGGGTAAGCAGAACATTTTCGACCAACCTTTACTTGACAATACTTCTTCAATTCACAACTTAGAAGCCACTGCTGTCTTCTAAACTTCCATGGCTAGTTGCAGGTGGTTCGTTGGAATTTAGAAAAGGCTCCGTTATTAAATAAAATAAATGTTTCGCTCCATTAAGTAATCTAAAAATGTGTACACCGCCATCTTGTCTATTTCAAATCTTCTCTCATTGATCGAGATAGGTGGGTGCCCACCCCAAAGTGCTGCATGTCATGAGCGTGACTCAAAAATCAAGCGTTGCGATAAATGACACGTCTCAATCGATGAGAGAAGATTTGAAATAGACAACATGGCGGCATACACATTGTTGGTTTACTTAACACCACCTATGTATCCATGGCTATCCACCAGCTGGAACAGCTAGTAATGTCGCACTAGTCATTGATTTATTAGCTACCCTATACCTTACTCTGACAAAACAGAGTAAGGTATGTTGTTCCATTCTCTTCCATTCCAAGGCACCAACCGAGATTCAACACCATGTTACAACCAGCACTGAGCCCTCTGAAGCTACTGTCAGTAACACTACAGCATAACAGCTCAGCTTCTATGTTTCTAGGGGGACAGTTACTGCATGTCTCAGGAAAGAGGTCATGTCAGTAAGCTATAGCTACAATGAACAACATACACTGAACAAAAATAGTCAACGCAACATGCAACAATTTCAAAGATTTCACGGAGTTACAGTTCATATAAGGAAATCAGCCAATTGATTAAATTCATTTGTTCCTGATCTATGGATTTCACATGACTGGGAATACAGATATGCATCTGTTGGTCACAGATACCTTAAAAAAGGTAGGGGGTGTGGATCAGAAAACCAATCAGTATCTGGTGTGACCTCCATTTGCCTCGTGCAGCGCGACACATCTCCTTCGCATAGAGATTGTGGAATGTTGTCGCACTCCTCTACAATAGCTGTGCGAAGTTGCTGGATATTGTTGGGAATGGAGTATGAAGGCGATGGAAGAACTGGGATTTTCAGCTTCTAGGAATTGTGTACAGATCATTGCGACATGGGGCCATGCATTATCATGCTGAAACATGAGGTGATGGCGGCGGATTAATGGCACAACAAAAGGCTTCAGGATCTCGTCACGATATCTCTGTGCATTCAAATTGCCATTGATATAAGAGACGAGAATGCAGATGAGCTTCCCTGAGACGGTTTCTGACAGTTTGTGCAAAAATTATTCATTTGTGCAAATCCACAGTTTCATCAGCTGTCTAGTCTCAGACAATCCCGCATGTGAAGAAGCCGGATGTAGAGGTCCTGGGCTGGCATGGTTACACGTGGTCTGTGGTAGTGAGGCTGTGTCGCCAAATTCTCCAAAACAACATTGGAGGCGGCTTATGTTTAGTGAAATTAACATTACATTATTTGGCAACAGCTTCAGTGGAAATACCTCCAGTCAACATGTCAATTGCACACTCCCTCAAAACATGAGACATTTTTGGCATTGTATTGTGTGACAAAACTGCAATTTTTAGAGTGGCCTTTTATTGTCCCCAGCACAAGGTGCACCTGTCTATTGATCATGCTGTTTAATCAGAAATGCTCACTAACAGGGATGTAAACAAATTTATGCACAAAATTTTAGAGAACATTTCTGGGATATTTTATTTCAGCTCATGAAACATGGGACCAACAATTTACATGTTGGATTTATATGATGTTTCTAGAGACAATATCTCTCATCACTCAATGCCTAGGTTTACCTCCACTGTATTCACATCCTACCATACCTTTGTCTGTACATTATACCTTGAAGCTATTTTATCGCCCCAGAAACCTGCTCCTTTTACTCTCTGTTCCGGACGTCCTAGACGGACAATTTTCATAGCTTTTAGCCATACCCTTATCCTACTCCTCCTCTGTTCCTCTGGCGATGTAGAGGTGAATCCAGGCCCTGCAGTGCCTAGCTCCACTTCTATTCCCCAGGCGCTCTCTTTTGATGACTTCTGTAACCGTAATAGCCTTGGTTTCATGCATGTTAACATTAGAAGCCTCCTCCCTAAGTTTGTTTTATTCACTGCCTTAGCAAACTCTGCCAACCCGGATGTCCTAGCCGTGTCTGAATCCTGGTTTAGGAAGACCACCAAAAACTCTGAAATCTCCATCCCTAACTACAACATTTTCAGACAAGATAGAACGGCCAAAGGGGGCGGTGTTGCAATCTACTGCAGAGATAGCCTGCAGAGTTCTATCCTACTATCCAGGTCTGTACCCAAACAATTTTAACTTCTACTTTAAAAAATCCACCTCTCTAAAAATAAGTCTCTCACCGTTGCCGCCTGCTATAGACCACCCTCTGCCCCCAGCTGTGCTCTGGACACCATATGTGAACTGATTGCCTCCCATCTATCTTCAGAGCTTGTGCTGCTAGGTGACCTAAACTGGGACATGCTTAACACCCCAGCCATCCTACAATCTAAGCTTGATGCCCTCAATCTCACACAAATTATCAATGAACCTACCAGGTACCACCCCAAAGCCGTAAACACGGGCACCCTCATAGATATCATCCTAACCAACTTGCCCTCTAAATACACCCGTGCTGTTTTCAACCAAGATCTCAGCGATCACTGCCTCATTGCCTGCATCCGTAATGGGTCAGCGGTCAAACGACCTCCAGTCATCACTTTCAAACGCTCCCTGAAACACTTCAGCGAGCAGGCCTTTCTAATCGACCTGGCCCGGGTATCCTGGAAGGATATTGACCTCATCCCGTCAGTAGAGGATGCCTTTTTGTTTTTTGGAATGCCTTCCTCACCATCTTAAATAAGCATGCTCCATTCAAGAAATGTAGAACCAGGAACAGATATAGCCCTTGGTTCTCTCCAGACCTGACTGCCCTTAACCAACACAAAAACATCATATGGCGTTCTGCATTAGCATCGAACAGCCCCCGTGATATGCAACTTTTCAGGGAAGTTAGAAACCAATATACACAGGCAGTTAGAAAAGCCAAGGCTAGCTTTTTCAAGCAGAAATTTGCTAACCTGCAACACAAACTCAAAAAAGTTCTGGGACACTGTAAAGTCCATGGAGAATAAGACCACCTCCTCCCAGCTGCCCAATGCACTGAGGATAGGAAACTCTGTCACCACCGATAAATCCACTATAATTGAGAATTTCAATAAGCATTTTTCTACGGCTGGCCATGCTTTCCACATGGCTACCCCTACCCCGGTCAACAGCACTGCACCCCCCACAGCAACTCGCCCAAGCCTTCCCCATTTCTCCTTCTTCCAAATCCAGTCAGCTGATGTTCTGAAAGAGCTGCAAAATCTGGACCCCTACAAATCAGCCGGGCTAGAAAATCTGGACCCTTTCTTTTTAAAATATCTGCCGAAATTGTTGCAACCCCTATTACTAGCCTGTTCAACCTCTCTTTCGTGTCGTCTGAGATTCCCAAAGATTGGAAAGCAGCTGCGGTCATCCCCCTCTTCAAAGGGGGGGACACTCTTGACCGAAACTGCTACAGACCTATATCTATCCTATCCTGCCTTTCTAAGGTCTTCGAAGGCCAAGTCAACAAACAGATTACCGACCATTTCGAATCCCACCGCACCTTCTCCGCTATGCAATCTGGTTTCAGAGCTGGTCATGGGTGCACCTCAGCCACGCTCAAGGTCCTAAACGATATCTTAACCGCCATCGATAAGAAACAATACCGTGCAGCCATATTCATTGACCTGGCCAAGGCTTTCGACTCTGTCAATCACCACATCCTCATCGGCAGACTCAATAGCCTTGGTTTCTCAAATGATTGCCTCACCTCGTTCACCAACTACTTCTCTGATAGAGTTCAGTGTGTCAAATCGGAGGGCCTGTTGTCCGGGCCTCTGGCAGTCTCTATGGGGGTGCCACAGGGTTCAATTCATGGACCGACTCTCTTCTCTGTATACATCAATGATGTCGCTCTTGCTGCTGGTGAGTCTCTGATCCACCTCTACGCAGACAACACCATTCTGTATACTTCTGGCCCTTCTTTGGACACTGTGTTAACTAACCTCCAGACGAGCTTCAATGCCATACAACTCTCCTTCCGTGGCCTCCTACTGCTCTTAAATACAAGGAAAACTAAATGCATGCTCTTCAACCGATCGATGCCTGCACCTGCCCGCCCGTCCAGCATCACTACTCAGGACGGTTCTGATTTAGAATATGTGGACAACTACAAATACCTAGGTGTCTGGTTAGACTGTAAACTCTCCTTCCAGATTCACATCAAACATCTCCAATCCAAAGTTAAATCTAGAATTGGCTTCCTATTTCGCAACAAAGCATCCTTCACTCATGCTGCCAAACATACCCTCGTAAATCTGACCATCCTACCGATCCTCAACTTCGGCGATGTCATTTACAAAATAGCCTCCAATACCCTACTCAATAAATTGGATGCAGTCTATCACAGTGCCATCCATTTTGTCACCAAAGCCCCATATACTATCCACCACTGCGACCTGTACGCTCTCGTTGGCTGGCCCTCGCTTCATACTCGTCGCCAAACCCACTGGCTCCAGGTCATCTACAAGACCCTGCTAGGTAAAGTCCCCCCTTATCTCAGCTCGCTGGTCACCATAGCAGCACCCACCTGTAGCACACGCTCCAGCAGGTATATCTCTCTGGTCATCCCCAAAGCCAATTCCTCCTTTGGCCGCCTCTCCTTCCAGTTCTCTGCTGCCATTGACTAGATCGAACTACAAAAATCTCTGAAACTTGTAACACTTATCTCCCTCACTAGCTTTAAGCACCAGCTGTCAGAGCAGCTCATGCCACCTGTACATAGCCCACTATAATTTAGCCCAAACAACTACCTTTTCCCCTACTGTATTTATTTATTTAGCTCCTTTGCACCGAATATTATATTTCTACTTTGCACATTCTTCCACTGCAAATCTCCCTTATCTCACCTCATTTGCTCACATTGTATATAGACTTATTTTTCTACTTATTATTGACTGTATGTTTGTTTTACTCCATGTATAACTCTGTGTTATTGTATGTGTCGAACTGCTTTGCTTTATCTTGGCCAGGTCGCAGTTGTAAATGAAACTTGTTCTCAACTTGCCTACCTGGTTAAATAAAGGTGAAATAAAAATAAATAAACAAAAAATATATTTTTGTTCAGTATATAAACAGCTAAAATCATTTGGTACTGTCTGTTTGCAGTTATCAAGTGGGCCATACTTATTTCCCTCATAAGTGTTAAGAAAGTATTTACTATATGAAAACAATAAATAAATACAAATAAAAATGAAAAGAAATAAGAAAATAGAAAAACAACAATAAAATAACAGTAACAAATCAAATGTTATTTGTCACATGCGCCGAATACAAAAGGTCTAGACCTTACGTGAAATGCTTACTTACAAGCCCTTAACCAACAATCAAAAGTTAACACAATAAATGTACATAACAATAACGAGGCTGTGTACAGGGGTACAGGTTAGTCGAGGTAATTTGTAAAGTGACTATGCAGAGATAATAAACAGCGAGTAGCAGCACTGTAAAAACAAAGGGGGGGGGGGGG
>NC_036855.1:28748927-28800004 GCF_002910315.2 Salvelinus sp. IW2-2015
GGGGGGTCAATGTAAATAGTCCGTGTGGCCATTTGATTAGTAGAAGCTGTTAAGGAGCCTTTTGGTCTAAGACTTGGCGCTCCGGGACCGCTTGGTAGCAGAGAGAACAGTCTATGACTTGGGTGACTGGAGTCTTTGGCCTTCCTCTGACACAGCCTAGTATATAGGTCCAGGGTGTCTGGAAGCTTGGCCCCAGTGATGTACTGGGCTGTACGCACTAACCTCTGTAGCGCCTTAAGGTCAGATGCCGAGCAGTTGCCATACCAGGCTGTGATGCAACCGGTCAGAATGCTCTCGATGGTGCAGCTTTAGAACGTTTTCAGGATCTGGGGACCCATGACAAATCTTTTCAGTCTCCTGAGGGGGAAAGGTGTTTTCGTGTCCTCTTCAAAACTGTCTTGGTGTGTTTGGAAGATGATAGTTTGTTGGTGATTAGGCAAGTCAGTTAAGAATAAGTTCTTATTTACAATAACGGCCTACCCCGGCCAAACCCTAACCTGGACGACGCTGGGCCAATTGTGCGCCACCCTATGAGACTCCCAATCACAGCCGTTTGTGATACAGCCTGGAATCAAACCAGGGTCTGTAGTGACACCTCTAACACTGAGATGCAGTGCCTTAGACCACTGCGCCACTCGGGAGCCAGATGGGTTTAATGATCTTGCATACTTTGTAAATATTATCAAGCAACAAATGTAATCATTTGCAATCCTATCAGAAATCAATTCATCACCTATCCTGGACATTAGTCCAGTTAATTATTACCTTCAAGGAGATGAAGCTGTTGGACAGCCACAAACCACTGAATACAACTTTTATAATTACTCTGATTATTGGCATTCGTTATCATCATCATGTGATTGTTTCACATCCCCGAACCGTTTCCCCTGACAGATAATGTCTGGGGATTAAGGTCACAGAAACAAATAATCCTCAATTTACCAGCAACTAAATGAGATGAACAACGTTTATCTTCATCTCGCCTAGAATGAGCCAGCATAATCACACAAACTGTCCCACAGAATGTACAATCTGCTGTTAAACGAGAAGACAGCAGAGAAGGGAGCTCTGTGTTTGATTGGCCAGGACGCTTATAGCTATTTTTACCCTGTCAAAGTCTCAGTAGCTTGGGCAGACTGACTCCTATACGCATTTCTCCCAATTTAGTCACCTCCGATAACAAAATAATTCACTCTAATCTAGTATCACAAAAGGCAGAGTTTTAGGGAATTGCTGAATTACCTGGAGTCACAAAAAGAACAGAGATTGCTGGGCTGACTGATTGGCCACAAAGAGGGGCAAGGGTATGCTACACTTGTAAAACTCATGACAAGAGGCCCGTAATACAAAAATAAATACAAGATTTGTTTTCATGATTTCCTTGAACTTGTTTTGTCGACGGACTGTCTCAATGCCAAAGTGACATCCCAATCAGCAGCTACTATCTACAGTTAGTTTGAGCTGTCACTCACTGCATAAACTGGCGCTCTTGCATAAAATTCCACAGCAGGAGTGTTCCACCAGTCTCCCAGAACAGCTTAAATCCCATTTAATCACATCTACTTCTCCCCTCCTCTCGATTACAAGAGCCTGACTGGCTGCTGACAGGTTGTTTTCATAAGATCTCAATGCTTGTGCCCTCCCTGTTTTCCTGGGTAACAACGTGTACCACCGTTCCTTGGCATCCAAACCATTGATTAATAATAATAATTAATAATGTGCCTCATTGTAAGTGGGGCAATTTCAATGACAGTAGGGCTGGCCAAGCACTGTCACTAGACACTGTTGGTAATCTAATGCAACAATCATCATTACCAGCATGCCCATCAGACCCAGCAGTGGGTAATGGCGAGCAAAGTCCTAGGCTGTGCTGGTGATCACATCCGGGGGAGAGACAGACAGCCCAGGCAGTGGTGGTATGTGGGAAGGAGCTGGCCTTCTCAAGGCCCAAAGGGGTTAACGTACCACAGCTGTTCCCTGGATGATGATGTGAACAGCCTGGGAAGCGCTCTATCCCTTATGTCCTGTCCACGCTGTCTGTCTCCCCCAGCATATTTCCAATGTTGAAAATAATATGTTTTAAACTCCAGTGGTTTTGACTGAATATTCCTCATCAGTTTATTTTTATTAACAGGTGCCCTCTGTTATGCCCAGGGGTGGCATAGAAGGAACCAGAAGGACTGTTTCTTGTCTGATCTGCAATGTCACTGTCCACAGATCATCTGCATGGGAAAATCAGGTCCTTTCCCATGTATTTAATAGAAAGCAAGATATCTTGTCTTTATTTGTTTTGTTTATTCTAATTCTAATCACCATGTACTTGACACCTCAAAACCAACACAACTAAAGATGGTCTTTATAAACAATCATGACCTGGCTTTGGCAGGATAATCAATTCCATGGAACAGAGAGAAAAAAATAACACTTTTATAGCTAATTTCCTGCAATTCTACACATTTTGCTATCAGGTGGAGAGAAATTGTTGTAGTTTTAAAACAAGTTTACTGCAATTCTACACAATTTGCCATGGGACAGGGAGAAGATTTAGCAATTTTATAACTAATTTCATGCAATTCTACTCATTTTGCCATGGGGCGGATAGGAAAAATAGCAGTTTTACAGCTATTTTCCTGCAATTCTACCCATATTGCCATAGTGTGGAGAGAAATGTTTTCAGTTTTTGGGCTAATTGAATGACTGTCAGTGTCTCACATAACTAGAGAAAAACTGCTGGTGCACAACCAAATTTTGTGTATTATACTATTCTAACTCTCAACAGTAAGTTGAGACCCWGACTGAGTTCCTAAAAATGTATATATAGATTTCCATGAAATGTGACTTATAATTAACTACAATATGAGTTAAATAGTTTTGCTTCCAAAAAATTAAGTATGTTAAAAGCAGCTTTTCAGCGTTAATATTTCTCTCAAAATGTTTGATTAGTATTATAAAACTGCACATCTTTCTCTCTGCCCCATGGCAAAATGTGTTGAAATGCCGGAAATAAATACAGTACCAGTCAAAAGTTTGGACACACCTACACATTCCAGGGTTTTTCTTTATTTGTACTGTTTTCTACATTGTAGAATAATAGTGAAGACATCAAAACTATGAAATAACACAAATGGAATTATGTAGTAACCAAAAAAGTGTTAAACAAATCAAATTATATTTTATATTTGAGATTCTTCAAATTAGCCACCCTTTGCCTTGATGACAGCTTTGCACAATCTTTGCATTCTCTCAACCAGCTTCATGAGGTAGTCACCTGGAATGCATTTCAATTAACAAGTGTGCCTTCTTAAAAGTTAATTTGTGGAATTTATTTTCTTCTTAATGCGTTTGAGACAATCAGTTGTGTTGTAACAAGGTAGGGGTGGTATGCAGAAGATAGCCCTATTTGGTAAAAGACCAAGTCCATATTATGGCAAAAACAGCTCAAATAAGCAATGAGAAACGACAGACCATCATTACTTTAAGACATTAAGGTCAGTCAATCCAGAACATTTCAAGAACTTTGAAAGTTTATTAAAGTGCAGTCGCAAAAACCATCAAACGCTAGGATGAAACTGGCCCTCATGAGGACCGCCACAGGAAAGGAAGACCCAGAGTTACCTCTGCTGCAGAGGATAAGTTCATTAGAGTGACCAGCCTCAGAAATTGCAGCACAAATAAATGCATCACAGAGTTCAAGTAACAGACACATATCAACATCAACTGTTCAGAGACTGCGTGAATCAGGCCTTCATGGTCCAATTTCTGCAAAGAAACCACTACTAAAGGACACCAATAATAAGAAGACCGGTGGAAATCTGTCCTTTGGTCTGAGTCCAAATGTAAAATTTTTGGTTCCAACCGCCGTGTCTTTGTGAGACGCAGAGTAGGTGATCAGATGATCTCCGCATGTGTGGTTTCCACCGCATGGAGGAGGAGGTGCTTTGCTGTTGACACTGTCTGTGATTTATTTAGAATTCAAGGCACACTTAACCAGCATGGCAACCACAGCATTCTGCAGGGTATGCCATCCCATCTCGTTTGCGCTTAGCGGGACTATTATTTATTTTTCAACAGAACAATGATCCAAAACACATCTCCAGGCTGTGTAKGGGCTATTTGACCAAGAAGGAGAGTGATGGAGTGCTGCATCAGATGACCTGACCTCCACAATCACCCAACCTCAACCCAATTGAGATGGTTTGGGATGAGTGAAAGAAAAGTAGCCAACAAGTGCTCAGCATATGTGGGAACTCCTTCAAGACTGTTGGAAAAGCATTCCAGGTGAAGCTGGTTGAGAGAATGCCAAGAGTGTATAAAGCTGTCATCAAGGCAAAGGGTGGCTACTTTTAAGAATCTCAAATATAAAATATATTTTGATTTGTTTAACACTTTTTTGGTTACTACATGATTCCATATGTGTTCTTTCATAGTTTTGATATCTTCACTATTATTATACAATGTAGTAAATAGTACAAATAAAGAAAAACCCTTGAATGAGTAGGTGTGTCCAATCTTTTGACTGGTACTGTATATATATATATATATATATATATATATATATATATTATTTTTTTTAATTGGGGCGTTGGGTGGCCTTCCACTTATCCTTCCACTTATACTGTTTTCAAAATACCCCTCAAAATACCACAAAAGAGGCATAATAAATCATGTCAAATTGTTGAATTAGGTGAAACGCATTTTAAAATAAAACAATAAAAAATCTGGGATACCCCACGGACCCGGTATACTGTTCTCCCCCAAAATATCTACACCACAATTTCGCCCTTGGCCCATCCTATATTAGACTAGTAGGGTACAAGGGGGTAACTTGTCCCCCTTAAGAACAATATCTAATTGCTMACACAGAAAAGCAACGTTTGGAGAAAAAAAATTGGTATGTGGATGAAGGTCATGCTTGGGTGAATAAACTATAAAGGGAAATAAATGGCTACAGTTTACACTTTTTCTGTTATTTCATGAAATGCTGTTTTTAGAAAATTGGCTTTTTTTTAAAGTCCCGGGGTAACTGCCCCCGGGGTGCCAGTTATCCCAGTAGAAGATTATGACACAGGGTTTCACACAAGTGTGTTAAAATCCATTTKATCWGTTTAATTTATACATTCTCTAGTAATTAATGCTTAWAAGCTAAGTCTAGTTGTCTAATTTTAATTAATAAAATAAAATATGGGGGGGAAATGGTCTTGCACATGTCACCATTAATGTATGCACCATGAGGAGATTTGATGAAAAGTCTCTCTTTTTAACTCACCCGCACATTAATTTGCTTTGTTCTTTCTTAGTGGTTCCTTTTCRGTACAATACATTATGTACAAGTGCACTAAATATTATTTTAAAAATGCAAGACTTTAAATCCCAGCAGTCTTTAAAATGACATTCAGAAGCAAAAGGTTTTCGACAGTTGTTTTTAATTAATTAAAAAAACATATTCATTGGAATATCAGAGTGCATGCACCCGCCCTGCCACAGGAGTCGCAAGAGCGCGATGGGACAAGGACATCCCGGCTGGCCAAACCCTCCCCTAAACCGGACAACGCTGGGCCAATTGTGCATCGCCTCGTGCGTCTCCCGGTCACGGCCGGCTACGACACAGCCCAGGATCGAACCCGGATCTGTAGTGACAACAAAAGTTGTGATGACACAGAGGACATTCTTTGTTGWGCAAGAGCAGTGGCAGCCACGGAAYGTTTTGGAATAAATAATTTGGTGACATCTTGTGGTCTTAAAGTGAACTACAGAGTGGGCAGTTACCCCAGGGGGCTAGTTACCCACTAGTACCCTACATTGATGTCCTCAATTTGAACCAGTGTAGACCTACTGTCCTAAATTAAGATTAGAGATTATGTAAATATGATCAGTTTGCTTTTTTGATTAAATCCTTTTTTCCCTGCTGAAAAAAATCGAATAATATATCATAATAGCATGCATGCATCAAGTCCTATAGCCTTAAGTACATGAGTAATACAATGTTTGATACGATTCAATTACCTTGCATGGACTTGTATGTTTGTGAACACATTTTCGTGTTTGAGCGTTCGCAGATGGATCTAAACCGCTCGTGGGAAAATGTATATCTGTCAGCGAATTAGCCTACCCTAAGCCACACTGGGAAACAAGCGCGTTGTGAAATCAACCTAAAAATAGCTTAACATGCAACGTTTTTTATGACGTTTTAGTGATTTTTCTGGGAAGATTTCTTTGAAGATAACTCGATGCTGGCCATAAAATTCATCATTGTTTTTCGCCTCTTCTTGCGCATTTGGAGAGGCGCGGATCACTCGTTTGGGAAGGTGAAACGCTCTGACTGTGCATGGTGTTAAGGTTTGGGCTTATGTTTCTCAGTACTGGCTGTCTTGTTACAAAGGAAAACAATAAACTACTGGACCCAAGATCACAGACGTAGCCTACTGATCAAGAATGCGCTTAATTGGAGTACACTGGCGAGGTGTCCCTTGCATCACCGCCGGGATCACGTTTTCGTAATGTTCAATACTTCGGGCGTCGATCCCACTTCCAATAAGAGAGAGGATGTTTCCGAAGTTATCAATGGCACTCTGGAGCTTTTCTATAACGTCCTGGTCACAGCTGGTCCAACAGCCATGTGGAACGATACGTGCGGGGAGACACTACTTGATTTCGGCAGTGGAGAGAAGATAATAATCGGAGTGATGTTGGCTATCATCACAGCGGTCACTGTGATGGGAAACACATTGGTTGTCATAGCTGTTTGCGTGGTGAAAAAATTAAGACAACCGTCAAACTATCTTCTTGTGTCCCTGGCTGTGGCAGACCTCTCCGTGGCCATAGTTGTCATGCCCTTTGTTATAGTGACAGACCTAACTGGGGGCAAGTGGCTTTTTGGGGAGGTGTTTTGCAACATCTTCATTGGTATGGATGTAATGTGCTGCACAGCCTCCATCATGACCCTGTGCGTGATCAGTGTTGACAGGTGAGTTAGTTAAACTTACCAGTGAAATCAAATGTACAACAAGGATGTATCTAATGTAGGCTATTCACCTGAGCTATTCGGTGACATTAGTCAAAACATTTATAGCGCCAAATGACACACATCAGCGGGATGATACTTGGTTTGCTTGAGGTTGATGTCCAGCATAAAACACATGAGCTCTTAATAAGCCAACATGAGCCAACATTAACACCTTTTGATAAATAGGCTATAGTCTAATTATGGATTCACAGCCCCTTGAGAGTGGATCTAACTATTTGTAAGGGTTGTTGATCGTTAGACCTTGGTTGGTCGCTACCCACTGTGCACAGGCTGTGGGCACATAATTATATTTAATAACGTCTCTTCCACGTTGGTTTAACTTAATTTCATTGAAATGACGTGGAAACAACGTTGATTCAACAATTGTGTGCCCAGTGGGTAGCTCTTACATGCCCAATGTAAAATGTGAAAGTTTATTTCGGTCATTGCAAAGAACGTGTCACTGTGACTAATTTGATTTTCTTGTGACGTTAGGCTACTGTCTAGGGACATTCGTGCAAGCTAACGTGTTGCAAGATAGGTTACTGTTGTAAATTGCAATGTGTCAATGTTATTGCATCTGTCCCTACTCCAACGTAATTAATAAAATATGAACGCAAAATATGAATATCATGAATCTGCGAGTCGCGCCAATGACACGTTTACGCGCCAGTGGGTTTCAGTAAAATACTGGAAAAACGAATGCATTTCAGGTGTTTGGTTCGTGAGGGATGTCTTCTGTGCGGTCAAGTTCTCTTCCCCCCAGAAAATCAATAAGCAGTCTGCGATGAATGTATAGTAAGCCTAATTTAAATTTGGTTATCCTCTTGCACCAGAACATGGATACAATCATGCATGGCCTAATTACACATGCTGGTTAATGTATTGTGTATTCTATGCAGTGTTTGTGTTAATTCTCCACATACGACATATGGGCTATATTATAGTCCTCCTAAACATAGTGCAATATTGGCCTATATTTCACATGAATACTTTTTTTTWAAATTATACAAATTCATGCGATGTTTGATGTCATTCTGTCATATCCCACTTGGCACTCCACGTCATTTCAACATGGAAATGTGGGTAGTATTTGGTTTAGACGTTGAGCAATGAGATTTCAACCTTTATTCACCAACTCGCTCAAAAAAACTTCCCACAAAAGCACATTGGTAGTTGTCAGTGTCAAATATCAAAGCTAAGCAGGGCTGGGCTTGGTTGAAAGCCTGGGTGGGAGACGAAATGGATAGCTCCAGTAGGAGGTCTTGCCCAGATCCGACATTGTTTAAAAAAGGTACAAATTCGACATATTTTATACAAGGTTTGTCTGTGTTGAAAATTGGTTACCATGATGACATAATCCTGTGGATAAAATGTCACCCTCAAAACAACATTTTTCACGTAGATTCCACGCAACAATATATTGACAGATTACTTTTGAAACAACGTTGATTCGACCAGTTTGTGCCCACTCACTGTCCAATTGAGCAAACTGGACCTACCCATTGCCAAACCCCACTGCTTTCAAAGGGCAAATAAACACATGCTCTCTGCCAGTTACACTGATCCCTGATATTAATATGTAGACTAAAAGCACCGAAATGGGCATCTGTTCAGCAAGCATACTCAAGAGTACACACAATGCTCACAGGGCTTTACACAGCAGTGATGCTTTTTCATTTGCCAAAATTATGAATGCAAACAAACCACATTATTTCCTCAATGTATCTGTTCTTGCATCCATCCAAACACATTTCTCCCGATGAAGACTCATACCCTGATTAGATCTACATTGAAAATATTGAAAATAATCCCCAGCATTATTCCCCATCCCATCTCAACCCCTCCTTTTCCTTCTTCTCCTCCCCCCCCTTCCCTCCCCTCTTTAAGAACTATCACTGTCTGCCTGGGGAGGGAAAGAAGAGAAGCCTGCTAGTGGGAATCATTGCTCACTGTGATTGACTGGTTCTAGATTGCCCTTATAGCACTGTTGATTGTTCAGAGAGGAGACAGATGGGAAACACTCCACTGTTCCCAAATAATAATCCACTATAAAATAAATTCAAGTGATCATATCGGGTTGCTCCGCCTCACTTAGGAGKCACAATTAAGACGAACAGCGGTTACAATGGTCAGATTATCCTTCTCCCTTCTTGCTCATAATGCCTTATTAGTACAATACATTACACCAAGAAATTATTCATGGTGCCAGCAGTGCTTTCGCAAAACAGAAGGATTCTGTATGGCGGAAGAGCTAATGCTATTACAYGGGGGACAGGAACACTGAGATATGAGCATTTCTTAATCTTTAGTATTGTTATGGCCATCCCTTCCTGATGCCCAAATGGTATGGAGGATACATATGACATATGATGGCATATCCCACRGGGCACACTACATCATTTTAAAGTGGATAATTGGGTAATATTTGGTTGAGATGTTGATCAATGAGATTACAACCATATTCACAGACTGAAAAAACAGCCAAAAGTTAGTTGAATTTCCAATGTGTTATCACTATGCTTTCATCCATCTAAAAGCACAACCACATTCTAATGGAAAAACAATGGCATATTTTTGGTTTAGTTGTCACCCAAATGTCTATCACTGCACTTTTAACCATTTAAAAGCACATAAAAGTTCAAATGTGAATACAATYTCAGATATTTTGTTTATTTATACAACAGATGAATRCACTGTTCTTCATCTAATAGCATAACCAAATGACCTGGGTTGCAGTTGAGAGTACAATAAAAGTACATGGTTCAAGTGCTCAATGCCGTTCGAGATTCTGAGCAGATTATTACAGCAATTGTGAAGATCTCCACAGACCTCCGATGACATATGCATGCTATGTTGAACATGCACACTTTATATGATAACATAATAARTTTAATAGCTCTCCCGAGTAGCGGTTTAAGGCACTGCATCGCAGTGCTTGAGGCGTCACTACAGACCCTGGTGTGACCGGGAGACCCATGAGGCGGTGCACAATTGGCCCAGCGTTGTCCGGGTTAGGGGAGGGTTTGGCCGGCTGGGATGCTCTAGCGACTCCTTGTGGTGGGCCAGGCGCCTGCAAGCTGACTTCGGTCGCCAGTTGTACAGTGTTTCCTCCAACACATTGGTGCGGCTGGCTTCKAGGTTAAGCAAGCAGTGTGTCAAGAAGCAGTGCGTGTTGGCAGGGTTGTGTTTCGGAGGACACATGGCTCTCGACCTTTGCCTCTCCTGAGTCCGTACGGGAGTTGTAGCGATGGGGCAAGACTGTAACTAGCAATTGGATATCACGAAATCGGGGAGAAAAAGTGGTAAAAAATAAATAAATAATAATAATAATTAAAAAAAGAATACATTTATAGTTACAGTTACAGTAAACACTATGCTTGAAAATATGGAGAGTGGTACTCAGTAATGTGTTGTATTGGATTTACCCCAAACATAACACTTCGTATTCATGACAAAAAGTGAATTGCTTTGCCACATTTCTTGCTGTATTACTTTAGTGCCTTGTTGCAAACAGGATGCATGTTTTGGAATATTTGTATTATGTACAGGCTTCCTTCATTTCACTCTGTCAATTAGGTTAGTATTGTGGAGTAACTACAATGTGGTTGATCCATCTCCCAAGTGGCGCTGTGGTCTCAGGCACTGCATCTCAGTGCTAGAGGCGTCACTACAGACACCCTGATTTGAATCTAGGCTGAATCACATCCGGCTGTGATTGGGAGTCCCATAGGGCAGTGCACAATTGACCCAGTGTTGTCTGGGTTTGGCCGGTGTAGGCCATCATTATAAATAAGAATTTGATCGTAACTGACTTGCCTAGTTAAATAAAGGTTACATACCAATAGGTGGCCTTCTTTGTGGAAAACCTTCCTGGTCTTTGTGTTTGAAATTCACTGCTCGACTGAGGGACCTTACAGATAATTGTAGGTGTGGGGTACAGAGATGAGGTAGTCATTCAAAAATCATGTTCCACACTATTTTTGCACACAGTGAGTCTATGCAACTTATTATGTTACTTGTTAAGCAAATGAATTTGTAAAAATGTAGAAAAACATAATTCCACTTTGACATGGGGTATTGTGTGTAGGCCAGTGACCAATAAAATTACAATATAATCCATTTAAATTCAGGCTGTAACACAACAAAATATGGAAAAATGGGTGTGTATATTTCATGTCTATGGCAAATGATGGTTGGAGAACATATTTGAAATGTGCAGTGAGTGTCATTGATGGCTCAGAGAGACAGAAACTGCGGTATATGGCCKGTGGTTTTTCACCCTCCACTGAACTCATCTGCCTTTCTATAGCACGTCGCTCATGGATCCTCTCACAACAAAGTCTTCCGCTGTCCCTCGTGCAGGGGGTTCTATGGGCTTACATTTTCAAAACAACAGGTTGTTGTTGTAAATAAGAATTTGTTCTTAATTGACTTTCCTGGTAAATAAAAGGTAATTGTAAAAAAACAAAAAATATCTTAACACCCTCCTGTCTTCCTGTATACAGAACGACGCCAATGTTTTATTTGCACAGGAAGGGCAAGATCCATTCATCTAACCATTTAGCCATAAATTCCTTCCTTTCTCGCATATATATATATATATATATTCCATCTAGCTAACCTTTTAAAGGATAAATAAACAAAGCTAACAAAGCTAAACATAATCTCGCTTTTGAGGACAGCAGCACTGAGAGCAAAGTCAACATGATCTCACCCCTCGTTGGGCATTGCTGCCAAATTTGGCCTTCCTTATTTGATGACAGACAGACAATTGGCCCCAGTCAGAGAGGAAGAGGCGAAGCGAGAGAGARAACTGTGCCCAAAATCTTATCCAGCAAGTGGCGTTTTTTTTCATTTACCAAGCGATTGAATAGAAATGTCGTAATGCTTAAGTTGTTACGAGTGTACTGATAAATAGGGCACGTGACATTTCGGGATCTTGAAGAAAAAACACTTTGGCTGCGTTTCAAACTGATAAAWGAKACACCTTCCTCCACTTACCCTCGCCTTTTGCTGTTGGGGGAATCCCCGCGGCCATCTTTGTCGTTGGTCCAAATGATTAACAAAGAAAGGGAAGTGGGCAATGTAAGCCCCTCAGTCCTCGTTTTTGATCGAGTTTGCGAGTGTACAATTATGTTCACACACATTCAACAATTATGTTCACACACATAATTAAATTCCCCATAATTGTACATCCACTAAGAAAAGTCCACCAAAACCTAAAAACCAACATTAATATGGAAAAGTCAACATGCAAGTGTAAGTAAAAACTCATGTAAATAAGTTAGAAATTGTGATGACGGCTCAAACACATAACGTTATCGTAAAAGTAATTATGTTTTTGTTTGGTTAGCTTTTGGAAACGTTAACTTGCGCACATAACATTCCCTGACATCACACTAATCCATTGTAATTTTAGATTTACCTGATATAGTAGGATGGCTAACATTAGATGCCTGCGGATGCGTTGTCTACTAGCCAAGAMATGAAATGCAATCATAATTGACTGTAGCGCATATAAGGCACACACAACAGTTCCATGATGACTGAAAACACAACCGTGGGATGAACGAGTGCCATATTTCTGGGAAAGAGCGGTCRAATTCATTCTTCCCTCGCCCCTTGCCCTGCAAGTAAAAATAAAATAAAAAGTGTTAACTCGTCAGACGTCATCATGATACGTCATCAGAAGTGTCCACTTAATTTGAGGACTGAGGGGAGAGGGTTTGTCTTTTAAGTGTTTGGAATGCCGCCTTTATATCGGAGTTGTGCCTGTTGTTCACACGCGGATCTGCCGTCATTGGCTAGAATGGTCCCACCTGATCTTGCCTTCTCCCGATTGCCTTCCATTATTTTCATTGTTAGAGCGGCTACTTGAGTATCTGGTCAATTTCATAGATAATCTGTGCCTCTATAGAGATCCTATTAATCAAKATTTTCAGAATGGTTACCTGGAGGACAAAAAGGACGCGGGTCATGCTTTTTCAATTTCAGTCAATATGAGTGTTTAGTTTAAAAGAAATCTAGTCCAGAGGGGGGTCATGTAATTTGTAGTTGATGAAATTGAATTATTTCTCAGTTTTTTTTAAAAATTAGTTGCTTATTAGCCTATATATCGATGTGTGCTCGATGCCGCCCCTCATCTCTGAATCTCAGATGCACATTTGTGGCTGCTGGAGGTAATTTTGCAGGGCTCTGGCAGTGCTCCTCCTTGCACAAAGGCGGAGGTAGCGGTCCTGCTGCGGGTTGTTACCCTCCTACGGCCTCCTCACACTCTCCTGATGTACTGGCCTGTCTCCTGGTAGCGCCTCCATGCTCTGGACACTACGCTGACAGACACAGCAAACCTTCTTGCCCACAGCTCGCATTGATGTGCCATCCTGGATGAGCTGCACTACCTGAGCCACTTGTGTGGGTTGTAGACTCCGTCTCATGCTACCACTAGAGTGAAAGCATCGCCAGCATTCAAAAGTGACCAACATCAGCCAGGAGCATAGGAACTGAGAAGTGGTCTGTGGTCACCACCTGCAGAACCCATCCTTTATTGGGGGTGTCTTGCTAATTGCCTAAAATTTCCACCTTTTGTCTATTCCATTTGCACAACAGCATGTGAATTTATTGTCAATCAGTGTTGCTTCCTAAGTGGACAGTTTGATTTCACAGAAAGTGTGATTGACTTGGAGTTACATTGTGTTGTTTAAGTGTTCCCTTTATTTTTTTGAGCAGTGTATTTCTAAGATAGCTGCTGGGATGGTTTAAATAAAACTAGGTTGCATTACACACTGCAATGGATATTCCAACTCTTGCTGATCAAAAACGTTTTGTTTGCTGCTTAACCAATGGCTGTTCTGTGTAGGGCTACGGTGGCAGTTCAGGATCAAAATACATTTTGATTAAGCCTAGTCCATGCGCGCGGATAAGCCTATAGTCTATGTTCTGTTCAGTTAGAGAAGGAGAGGGCGAAGATGAGGAGGACCGGAGGTCAACTTTGATAGCTGGCCACTACTATAATATATTTGATTAAAAACAATATGTTTCTTGCCCATMATGTATTTATCACAGTTATTGACCTCACAATAAGCCAGATTCGAGTAATTTACATTGTGGTGCTGAAACTTGAAGCAGCAGCCGCGGCACAATCAATCGGAAATGGACAGCTCATGGTGCATATAAATAAAACGGATCCGTATATATAAAGTCATCTATAACATCGCTTTGGTCCGTGATTCTTTATGCGAGAAACAAGCTGTAAAATACCCGGGCAAGACGTGACTCCGATGCATAATGGGGATATCATTGTTTAGTTTCTTTGACATTCAYAGGCTGACTTTGCTTGGGAACTAATCTAGTTCTGTCACTGTCAATTGATTAAGCTATACACTTTCTGTACAATAGATGTTTAAACCCAGACAGATTTTAGGGAAACACTTGTGACCTTCTCTCATTGGGTTAAGCCACGAAAGAAGAGTAGCCAGCAGGTAAAGCTTACCATTTTCTGCGTCGGTATTATGTCTGAGGTGGAAAGGTAGGCCTAACTTTTGAAATGACCCCTCTTCAATTCCTAATGACGTGTCAGATTGAATTATTTGCAAACAGGCACAGTTTTGTTGCAAACAAGACACGTATTTGGCATTTCTACGAATAGGATAAGATCAACACATAGGCCGATCTCGCTGTCCATTCTTAGCCTGTAATTTCTGTAGTTTGTGGTGCATAAAAAAAATATTCTGCTAATATGTAAAATTATACAGAATTGTTTCACATATTTATAAAAGGCAATTTTTCCTCGGACACGCAAAGACGATAATAGATCAATGCAATGCTTTTGGTATAAAGGAGATATTTTCACCCCTACTCTTGTCCACGGTGGTCTGCGAATCCACAACCTTGCAAATTCCTGCGTTGCCATGTCGTTTTTACAGGTCAAAGAACCGTTTCTAAAACTGCATATGTAAGTCTCTGGTCTGTCCAAGAAGTAAGGGGAAACWTTATACTTTACATGTTCTCTGCTATCCACTTTTTTCAATTATTATTTTGGGTGTAGGGGAGGCTCACTTGTTTTTTTTCAAGCGTTCATGGAGGGTTTAGGTAAAATATATTTTGCTGAAGGGAGGGCCACCCACTTTCATTTCAGAAAGGTTTGATTTTCTCCATGTAACGCCTATTATAAATAACATTCACTCCCTTATATGATACAATWTCAGTACTTGTTGCATTTACAACTTGTCTAAGTCCTATCATCAGCTGATTTCAGCCATTGTATAGCTGTGAATTGACTTCATTGTTTGAATGGATTGTTGGCATACTGTAGATGCTGTAAAGAGGTCAGTTGAACTCGACCAAAACAATGGAATTGCCATGGAAATGTGTGGGGGAAATGGCTGTGGGGGAAAGATACTGAATATCCTCATTGCCCCCAGAAAATTAGCCTACGTTTAGACTATTGTTTAAATGTGTATTTCACACTATGTTGAGGTAAAAATCTGAGTGTAAGGCTTGTATGGAAGTCAACCCCAACACATGCTCATGTCATTGTCACCAATCAACTGCATGACAGTTCAAAATTATGTTGACTGCTACCACCGATTTCTGTATTCTAGCTATGCTAACCAGCTTATACGAAAGGGAGTTAGCACTTTGTTGAATGTGCGCCAATCTGGTCAATGGAACGGTCTGCGTTTGAAAAATGTATGGAATCATTCCTCTAAAACTGTCTGGCTAGCTAACAAACACAGTGCAGATACATTCTTAAAATTCATTATTTTACACAATATCTTATCACAGCACTGGCTAACCATGTTTGACCAACTCCCTGCTCAAAATGGCTGACCTTTAGACCATCATAAGAAGGTTCCTGTCCATTCTAGTATTCTAATTCATAATTCTATGGTTGTCTCAGTCTCTCCCTAAACGAAGAATAGCGTGATCGTGACTGCTGTTTAACAGGGACCATTGTGTGATTTAAAATGTCCTTGTAATTAAGGGTCTGATCTGAACAGCTCATCCATCGCTTATGCTCATCGGACCTAGGGACAAAAATATCTTATGTGAGGCGAAGAATGTCTAAAATGATAATATGGACAATTGGATTTGTCAACTACTTGAGACAAATAAGACATGTGTGTGCACAAAACAATCSTCGAGCAAGGGAAGACCTTTCCAYATTTTAGGCTCATGCTGCAATTTACTTCTTTGATGGGAAATTAACAATAAAGTCTTAACTGATTTKGTACCCCAGCTCAATAAAGCAATTTTATAAAGAAATAAAGTAATCTTGAGATAATCTTCTGGGATTTTAGTATTATTGTCAAACTGTATATTTAGAGGTATTGACTGTATCTGCACACCAGTGGAGGCTGGAGGGAGGAGCTATAGGAGGACAGGCTCATTGAAATGGCTGGAATGGAATAAATGGAACGGTATCGAACACATCAAATGTATGGAAACCACATTTGACTCCCTTCCATTAATTCCATTCCAGCGATTACTATGAGCCAATCCTCCTCTGCTGCACACTTTTCAGTCATATTCTTGAAAGCCAGAAAAMGATTTTCTCTTCAGTGTAGCACACTCATTTAGAAAACTACTGTGCAGTTGTAAAAATATGTTATAGGCCTATACAATTGATATCTGTGGAAAAGAGAATGAAAGAGATTCAGATTGAACTTGTCAGTTGTAAAAAATGGTTGGCCTGATAATGCTGTGTTTGACATGCCTTTCAAGATTCCCAGCAAGGTCACGTGATAAAACTGTCCCTGTACCTCACAGGGAATAWTACACCTATAAAGGTATATTCTGTTTAGTCAAACACTCTGCGTCCTGGCTATATAGGCCAGAATAAATGGCCAAAATAAATGGAGGAACTTATTCAAGAAAGATCAAGTGTAATGTATTGTAATAAAGCAAACTGGAGGAATATGGGGAAAAATTCACCATTTCAACATACAAATGGTACCCAAAATGATTTACTGAAATTTGTTACCTATGATTCACCAAACAATATTTTGAAAGAGGAAGCAAAGCATTTGTTTTCATTTCAGTCTCCTCCATCTCCACTTGCCAAAGTTAAGTGGATTTTCCCCCCTATTAATAATGTAAAATGAACAGCTGTACAGAAAGACTCATGTGTAGGCCAKATTACAGAGGAGGAACTTCTTGATGCAATTAAAGGCTTTAAGTCTGGGAAAACTCCAGGGCTYGATGGCATACCAGTGGAGGTATACCAKAACTTTTTTGATGTACTCAGAGGATTTTCAGATACTCAACAAGAAGGTCTGACTTRATTATTACAGAAACAGYACCTAAGTGGTAAATATAAAGATACAGTCCATTTAAAAAAAATGGAGGTCCCTTACACTTCAGTGTTGTGATGCAGAAATTCTAGCAAAGTGCATAGCGCATAGAATTAAAAAGGTATTGTTTGATATTATTCTTCCTAYTCAGACAGGTTTTTTACATGGACGATACATTGGAGATAATATATGACATGTACTGGAAACAATAGAACGCTATGAAAAATCTGGGAAACCAGGCCTGGTATTCATAGCTGACTTTGAAAAGGCTTTTGATTAAGTACGACTGGAATTTATATATAAATGCCTGGAATATGTCAATTTTGGAGAATCTCTTATACAATGGGTTAAAGTTATGTATAGTAACCCAAGGTGTAAATTAGTAAACAATGGCTACTTCTGAAAGTATTAAACTGTCAAGAGGAGTAAAGCAAGGTTGTCCACTATTAGCATATCAATTTACTATAACCATCGAAATTGTAGCTATTAAAATCAGATCCAACAATAATATCAAGGTCTAGGGTTTAAAAACAAAGGTGTCATTGTACGTGGATGATTCATGTTCTTTTAAATCCACTATTTGGATGCCTCCACAGCCTTATAGATAAACTAGATATTTTTTCTAACCTCTGGATTACAACCAAATGATAAGTCTACTATATTACATATTGGATCACAAAAAAGTAAAACTTTTACATTACCGTGTAGTTTACCAATAAAATGGTCTYACGGTGAAGTGGACATACATACAGTGGAAAGGAAAATACCTGTCTATTTGTGGAAAAATCACCCTGATTTAACTCTTTAGTCATATCCCAGTTMACCTATTTGCTTATGGCCTTGCCTACACCTAGCAACTTTCAATTAAATGAGCAAAACAAATTCAATTTTATTTGGAACAGCAAGTAAATTTTTCCCTCCAAAATTACATTTRAGAGGGCAGAAATGATTAAATATTAAAGCATTAGACCTCTCACTAAAGGTTTCAGTCATACAAAAATRATACTTAAATCCGAACTGGTTCTCCAGCAGAAAAGTAAGCATGTCTAACCCCATGTTCAAGAATGGCCATTTTCGCTTTATTCAGATTACAACCTCTCACTTTCAATTATTTGAAAATAAAATCATCTCCAACATATCACTATTTTTAAAACAAGCCYTAGGAAGTTGGTTGCAATTTCAGTTTAAACCACCAGAAAAGACCAATCAAATATTACAAAAAATATGATGGTTAAACTCAAATATACTAACTGATAAAAAAATAAAAAAAATTGGATAAAAAGGTATAATCTTTGTAAATGATATCATATATAGGACTGATGGTTTGTAGAAAAATCACCCTGATTTAACTCTTTAGTCATATCCCAGTTTACCTATTTTGCTCATGGCCTAGCCTACACCAGAGGAATGTAGCTACCACTTGATTGTGGATCAAAGAGAGAGTGTCAGCATGTTCCAGGGGATCTGTTTAAGCAAGGTGAGGTGCAGAATTGCTAATCTTGATTACATAAAGTACATTTATTTGGGATACAAGGTGGGGATTTGTAGATCAGTGATTCTTCACAGTCCGACTGCATGAATCACAATGTAGTGATTAGTGAATCTCAAACACGTATACAAGCACAGTGGTTTTTGGTCTCTGTTGGAACTGTGGCTGCATCCCAAATAATATATGTCCCCTGGTAAAAAGTGCACTATAAATGGAATATGATGCTATTTGGGACGCAGCCTTAGAGGTCCTCTGGATTAGCATGATCCTGTCAGCAGCTCAGACAGGGATAYAGGATGCATAGAAAAACATGGACCACTCTGCTGGAACTAATCTCTGCGCTTCTCTGACATTTCCCCAGCCATCATGTTGGTTGGTCCCTAGCTTCACACACACGCACACTGCACACTGGAGAGGCAGGCCCCAATTCACAATGATTGAAGATTGCTTTTATTGGTATAGATTTTCTATATGGGTGGTTTATGCATAATTTTTAGTCACCCTTATCCAGGAGAAATTAGGGTTAAGTGCATTGCTCATGGGCACATCAGCAGATTTTTCAATTAGTCAGCTGGGGGAATTMAACCAGCGACCTTGGGTTACTGGCCCAATGTGCTTAACCGCTAGGCTACCTGCCGCAGTCATACAGGTGAATTAGTTGTAGCTCAACTATCATTCCTGGATGAAGATCTTCTCAATTGGCTTCTACTGGGCTGAGCCAAACTATATTCCTGCCATGTTCTTACCACTTACTTTAAGTGGCCACTGCACAAATCTTACTCTGAAAGGTGTGAATAGTAAAAAATAAATACAAATAAATCTCCAACCTTAGCATTGTTATTGCATATTACAAACTCATGATTCATCATCATAGATGGAAATAGTCTTACCTTCTCCAGTTTGAAAGCACTAGACCTGCCCTTGTCCAGTTCCTAAAAAAGGTGCTTTCTCTTGTGGCCAGTTCTAGTTCTCCTTCTAAGAGTAATATATATATTCTTTATTCTTAAAGCCAGATATGAATAATTCATTGGCAACAGAGGGGAGAGGGAGGATATTCCCTGTCTAGAGTCACCCAGCCGTTGACAATATCTAGATAGTGCTTGGGGAATGGAAGAGTTTGTTATTGCAAAGAGACAGATCCTCATTAAAAATGCAAATAAGAAATAACACTGTCTTGCACTCAGTACATTTTTATGTACTGAGTGCATCAGCATTTGTGGGTTCGCAAAACACCAGTCTCAACGTCAACAGTGAAGAGGCGACTCCAGGATGCTGGCCTTCTAGGCAGTTCCTCTGTCCAGTGTCTGTGTTCTTTTGCCCATCTTAATCTTTTCTTTTTATTGGCCAGTCTGTGAGATATGGCTTTTTCTTTGCAACTCTGCCTAGAAGGCCAGCATCCCGGAATCGCCTCTTCACTGTTGACGTTGAGACTGGTGTTTTGAGCGTACTATTTAATGAAGCTGCCAGTTGAGGACTTGTGAGGCGTCTGTTTCTCAAACTACTTTCTAATGATCAATTAGCCTTTTAAAATGATAAACTTGGATTAGCTAACACAACGGCCATTGGAACACAGGAGTGATGGTTGCTGATAATGGGCCTCTGTACGCCTATGTAGATATACAATAACAAATCTGCCGTTTCCAGCTACAATAGTCATTTACAACATTAACAATGTCTACACTGTATTTCTGATCAATTTAATGTTATTTTAATGGACAAAAAATGTGCTTTTCTTTCAAAAACAAGGACATTTCTAAGTGACCCCAAACTTTTGAACGGTAATGTATATATATTTGTATTTAATCCTTCACAATCTTCCTGGCATCTGACGCTTCACACTTGTTATTAACCAGCATTTGGTTTCCAAACAGAAGCAAAAATGTCAAAGCCTTTCGTCTTGAGTGAGCCCCGCCTTAGTAGACTACGTCTTGGATACTCACACCAGACTGGTGGAGGTGGTAAGCCCATCAATTCAGAATTGAACATCGGCACACACATTCCACAATCACAGAATAAAAGTCCTCCACCTGCTTTTCGGTCTTTTTTCGTATCAGACATCCTACACATCGATGTCATTATTAGCATAGAAAGGTTTAGGTAGGATTKGGCCTACACTATGGAGCTGCTTGCTTTCTAAGACATGAACATTATTTACACAAATCACTTGTTGGCTAAATAGCCTACAGGAAGAAATAACAATGCATTTTGTACTAATGCAATTATGTAGTCGATATAATTGATTAAAAACAGATTKATTSCCGAAGTWGTCAATGAARTAGYTTGTTTATTTATCAGCTGAATTTCAACTGTTGGGTGGCAAGCGCGAGCAACTCCTCACAAAGCTGATTGTTGTGCAGAATGAAATGTGTTCTAATGTTCTATGTACGCATTTCACGGTAAGGTCTACTACACCTGTTGTATTCGGCACATGTGACAAATACCATTTGATTTGAWAATAAGCCCAGTCCCTGCACACATTTTTTAAATGCAATCTATGGAAAAGACAAGTGTTTTGAGGGTGAATATTGAAAAGAGCGGCATCGCAATTTTCCAGTGCTGTATGATTTATTTCTCAGACACTCTTTAGTGTCTGGCATGACAATAAAAAAATGAACCACCAGGCACGTTGGACATTCCAATGCATAAATTGAAGGCATATATGCCAATGCTATTTTTTATAGGACATTAAACAAGCAACAAGATCATATTTAGAATCTGTGATCTATGTAATGGTTAGCCCATTGGGGTAAACAATGCAGAGGAGCAACCCCATGCTTCAACCATGTAGTCACGATGCTGCATCAGGCTACAGGTGATAATGCTTATTGCTAAACTAGCTCACCTGTCTGTTAATATGGATCATGTATAGGCATGACAGCAGGAAGATGTTTTGGGTCCTGTCAGGGGTGCTGAGGAGTATTTTTCTCTGCTAATAGAGGAGTAATACATAAAAAAAATAGATGAGTTCACCAATTAAAAAGGATGTTTTTATATATTACGATTTATCAGGGGGTGCTGCAGCACCCTCTGCTCCCTTACTTCCCGTGTCTATGTGTATAGGCCCTAAAGATATTGCTTTTCATCAATATGTTATTGGGCTCACTTCTGGAGAGGAAGGTTACATTTGAAACTGTTTCATATGTGAAGGCTATATGTCCTCATTGAGTTGGGGATGGTTTCATTTTAGTTTTCCAAACAATCAGTGTAAATATCAGATTTTATGGTTGGCCATAATATAAAGGTACTTGCCCAGACGGAAAATGAAACATGAAATCACCCACGATTGAAATTCTGGGTGCATAACTTGCTTTCCTGTGATCTTGGCCCAGGCCAGTAGTTTTCACTTGGTACTGGCCCGGTGTGACAAAATTATATGAATGTCAAGTCCTGATGTGATTCCCCTCCATTGTGACAGATTGTTTTGGCCCTTACATTCTGCCCAATTTACCCAGAACCAGATGGGTGCTTTGACAGAGTTCATACCGGGGGCAGTAAGCACCTGTGTAAGCCCATAGCCTGACATGACAATCCTGCGTGGAATGTACTGTATATAGTCCCCCTTTTGCTACCTTTAATTATTGCATGTGAGCCAGTGCCAATTCTGTAAAACTGTTGAACATACCAGTACAGTACACAGGATAGTCCCCCCTCTACCTTTGATTGTTGTTTTGTTGCCAGTGAATACGTTCAACCCAGGGGAGGTCTGAGTGTATGGGTGTCTGTGTAGTTATTTGGTGCAGAATGAATATCTACCCACCACAGCACAGTAGCACCCGGCCACCACCACAGATGAGTTGACCTGGATGACGGTTGCACAAGTAATACAGAGTGACACCAAGGAGGATACACACTCAGTGGCATCCTCCCTCCCTCCTTCCTCCACCTCTCCACAGACGCAGTGCCCTGCCTGCTCTGAAATATGTAGGAGAGGAGAAACACGGCTGAGGAGAGAGGATCTTCTCTAAAGCTATAGTAGTACGGTCAGATCTAAGTTAATGTGTACTTGGAGAGGCATGCTACTTCTCATGTAATCCTTTAATATGTTTTTTTCATCAGTGCTTTTTCATCAAGTCCATCGGTGTATAGCAGTGATGTATTCAGTCCTCTATACACCTTTCCCATTGGGAAGTTATGCCTAGCAGGCTGCAAACAGTGTTTTCCAAACAATGGGAAGTTGGAGTTCGTCCGACGTACTGGAATTTGTCAAAACGTGAATTAATAATTCAGTTTGCTCGGTGCTTTATTCATGGAAACATTCATGCACAATAATAGCCGTGCCTCAGAACTGCCCTCCCCCTTGTTGGGCATTTGACAAAAATAGAAAAGACGAAAAATCGGTCAATGGTGTCTGTTCAATGTGACAGTCCTATAATGTCATCATTGGGAATAAAGTACTGTCTGTTTAAATCCCATAGCCATGAATTACCAAAACACATTGTTATAGAGCTACAGTACCAATCCATCATAACGATCTGTGAGAGAGAAGAGTTCCCTTGGGACTTGGTCAATACGATAGCAGAAAGGAGAATAACACTGCCCAGGTGCCTAGACTACATCGTTTGTCCTCCTACTTAATACATCTTCCTACTTAATACATTCCCTCCTCTACAATATTGACTCTGTGAGGTCAGAAGTTGCCTCGGTCGTTTACTTGGGTCTCAGTTATCATAGAACTCCAATAAGCTGTCTGGCCAGCTGACTCATAGGGAATTGAAGACATTTGCCTCACGTCATCTCCCTTACAGTTAATATCATCTCTGCTCACTGGCCTCAATATAAGACAGTCTTTGTTTTGTTTTTAAAAACTTTGATGGTTTCGACCTTTAGCTCCAGTCTAAACACTCTTTGTTGCAGTGGGGTGAATGCATTGGAATAAYTGTACTAGATATTTTTTCCAAACATACACAGTATATACTGTATACCTTATATTGATTTTAGTACAGGCACAGACTGGTTCATTGGACCGATATGGATTTTCACCAGACCCACCTCTTGGTCCTATTTCGTCTTGTTTTACTTTGCTACAGTAGCTACTCTGTCAGACAAAAACTAATCAGAGAGAACTTGAAACCTTTCCAGGCAAGCTTCATACGTAGAGAGAGTAGGCACAGTGATGGAACAGGGACATGGAAAACTTCCCAGAAGAAACTTCCTCAGGCAAGGTGTTAATGTAACGATTGCAGTGAGGGATCATTGGGCTGATAGTGTGAATAATGTGCACATTTTGCACGGTGGGAATAGACAGGATGGATAAGCTATAAACCTCCAGGAGATCGAGACCTGCTTCTTTGCTGTGCATATAACATGGCAGTGACATCCACATATAATCTGAGTGAGCGGGCAGGGGGGAAAGATCAACTGGGTCTTAATGGCGAAGGGAGTTTGGAATAAATCATGTTGCGTGTTTGGCTGTGGTGCATTATTCATCTGGGATGAACAAAAGCAAAACATTTTACACAGAGCAGGATCATGGGTATCCCATTGATGGAACAGATTATATACAGTAGATAGTGTTCTGGGTATTTGTATATACAATCGAGTCTGAAATTATTGACACCCTTAATAAAGATGAGCAAAAATTACTATATAAAACAAATAATTCAAATACTGAGCTATATTCTATGCAATTTGGGGTGATGGGGCTAATTCTATTATTTTATTCGAATACAATTGCTCAAAGAAAGTGATTTTGTAAAAGAAAAAAATTCTCAAAAGGAATGGGTCAAAATGATTGACACCCCTTTTTTCAATACCTTTCAATACCTCATCTTGCGAGGATAACGGTACTTGGACGAGGCTTTTTCTAAAATGTTTTAGAGTTGGGGAACACATTGGGAGGGATCTTAGACCATAAGACACAGTAAATAATTAAAATACTGAGCTATGTTGTATGCAATTTTTTGGGGGGATATTCTATTATTTTATTCTAATACAATTGCTCAAAGAAAGTGATTTTGTTAAAAAATTCATTCGTATTTTCTCAAAGGTAGGGGTCAAAATGATTGACACCCCTTTTTTCAATACCTTTCAATACCTCATCTTGCGAGGATAAGGCACTGAGCCTTTTTCTAAAATGTTTTATGAGTTGGGGAAACATTGGGAGGAATCTTAGACAATCCATTTAAGAATGATGGAGGCACTGTGTTCTTGAGGACCTTCAATGCTGGCGAAATGTTTTGGTACCTTCCCCAGATCTGTGCCTCGACACAATCCTGTCTCGGAGCTCTACGGACAATTCTTCGCCTCATGGCTTGGTTTTTGCTCTGACATGCACTGTCAACTATAGACAGGTGTGTGCCTTTCCAAATCCTGTCCAATCAATGGAATTTACCACAGGTGGACTCCAATGAAGTTGCTAGAAACATCTCAAGGATGATCAATGGAAACAGGATGCACCTGAGCTCAATTTCGAGTCTCATAGCAATGGGTCTGAATACTTATGTAAATAAGGTATTTCTGTTTTAAAAATTTGCAAAAATGTCTAAAACCTGTTTTTGCTTTGTCATTATGGGGTATTGTGTGTAGATTGCTTAGGATTTTTTATTTATTTAATCAATTTTAGAATATGGCTGTAATGTGACAAAATGTGGAAAAAGTCAAGGGGTCTGAATACTGTCCGCATGCACTGTTTCAGTACATCCCTGTGGACATGTAGATTTGTCATGTTGGTTAACAGTCTTCCACACAAATTTTGATTGGCAGTGAATATTCGGTGTGTGTGTGTGTGCGGACATGTATCTACCTTACACATTACACTTCCACATATTCGGTGAGAGTATTCACTCTCAATTCCAAAACTCATCATTTAGAATTATGATGTTGCTGCAATATGACCACGTTTTCCTGCTTCCCTCATCACGGACACAGGGAGAGAACATAAAGTACCATTATGATGTTGTAAATTTCCTGTGAATCACAGATGCAACCAGTTTTTCTTTTAGCTTTTAAAATGAGTAAAGGCAAGGGCAGCAAAGGTAATCTTCTCTCAATTAACAAATAGGCTACTTATTTCATGCTGGAATAGACTGTCAGTACTTTGACACCCACGTAGTAGTTTACAATAAGCCATTGCAGAGTGGAAACATTTCTAGAAATAAAAACCCTTTCACTTAATGTAGAATAACCTAGCTACGTTTTTTAGGAATCCTCAAACAATCCATCAATGCTACTTTATATTTACATATGTAGTATGAAAGCAGATCTGTTATATGTTATCCATAGATGCCTGCCACAATCTATGTTTACTGTGTGAGAGTACACTTTGTGTTTGCTCACCTGAAAAGGTACACTTCAGGAGTTTATCTACGAGGATAATATAAAGCATAGAGATAACAATTCCTGGCAATATTAAAACTTGTCCCAACTTGTAAAGATAATGAAAAAGATATGAGCATAAGCTACACCAAATGTGTTTGAAGAGATAAACAATATTGTTTTTCACTGTAAAATGTCCCTGGTTGTCACACCCTGACCGTAGAGAGCTTTTTATGTCTCTATTTTGTGTGTGATTTGGGTGGGCATTCTATGTTCCTTTTTCTATGATTTGAATTTCTGTGGGTTTGGCCGGGTGTGGTTCTCTATCGTTGTCTCTGATTGAGAACCATACTTAGGTTGCCTTTTCCCACCTGTATTTGTGGGTAGTTGTCTATGTGTTGTTGCCTGTCAGCACTCATTTTTGTATAGCGTCACGGTTCGTTTGTTATTTTGTTAGTTTGTTTAGTGTTCGTTCATTAAATGAAGAAGTATGTACGCATCCCTCACTGCGCCTTGGTCTCCTCTCTTTGACGGCCGTGACACTGGTAATGGGTAATATTGAGATATAGTTGAGAGTTCTGTTGTAGTTTCCTACTATATTATTCTGTATAGAACAGTGGACACACAAACAAAACAGAAACATAGATTATCCCCCGAATCTGTCATTTCTGATGCATGTCAGTATCTGGTTTCAAGTTAGATTACATTACATTTAGCTTCCTTCTCTCTATTGGGGAGATGTATTCATTGCTAATGTAGGAAATACGGTAAGACAGTTGCCTTTACTTCTTGATAAAATGAATGAAATTAATATCCATGTTAAGATGTATATATATATTTAATCTTTATTTTTTGCACTAATCGTTCAGTAATATTTGGTGTTTGCATCAACAAAGGTAAAACTACATACAGTAGACGCAAGTGGATTATTCTGAGTAAAACAAAGACTTACCAATGTCTACCTCTGCCAGTAAAAGTTTGTTTCCTTGTAGGAACATGAATGTCACCACGAAAAACACTGTAACATTGTTGGTCTACATTGATAAAACCTTATGTCTTAGTCACTTATCACTCTCTGTTTGCTGAATTTAGGGCAGTAGATATATTGATATATATACTCCAGGGAAGGCTTTCACATACTGTAATATAACCAAAGTATCTTATCTTTCCAACTATAGCCTAGCTATCTAGCTCGAGACGTTTCCCATAAATGTCAAAAGTACAGAGAGAGAGACATGTACAGAGTCTGAGCAGATATTTAGAATGCTGTGTGAAGGACACAGGAGGGGGAAAAGCATAACTTTACACTGTAAGATGACTTTTCTGCTGTTCTATAAAACATGTTATCACGATCAGGCTGTTTTGAAAAACTGATGCCTCCGTCTTACAGTTCTTTGAAGGAAATCTTAATTCTCCCTCTCTTTRTCTCTGTGTGTCTCTCACCCTCTCTGTCTCTCTCTGTCTCTCTCTCTCTCTTTCTCTCTCTGTTTCTCTCACCCTCTCTGTCTCTCTCTGTCTCTCTCTCTCTCTGTCTCTCTCTCTCTCTCTCTCTCTCTCTCTGTGTCTCTCACCCTCTCTGTCTCTCTGTCTCTCTCTCTCTTTTTCTCTCTCTGTCTCTCTCTCTCTCTCTTTCACTGTATTTTTACGATGTTTTACCTGCAAAGTGCTGTCAGGGTTTTAGTAAAAGTGTTTATGGTCCCCCTTAGAGGTTGCAATGCAGATCCCATTCCATTAAGAGGTTCCATTTGACACAGCTACAGTTGAATTCGGAAGTTTACATACACCTTAGCCAAATTACATTTAAACTAAGTTTTTCACAATTCCTGACATTTAATCCTAGTAAAAATTCCCTATCTTAGGTCAGTTAGGATCACCACTTTATTTTAAGAATGTGAAATGTCAGAATAATAGTAGAGAATMATTTATTTCAGCTTTTATTTCTTTCATCACAGTCCCAGTGGGTCAGAAGTTTACATACACTCAAATAGTATTTGGTAGCATTGCATTTAAATTGTTTTACCCTTGGGTCAAACGTTTTGAGTAGCCTGCACAAGCTTCCACAATAAGTTGGGAATTTGGACCTCCCTGAACAGAGCTGGTGTAAACTGAGTCAGGTTTGTAGGCCTCCTTGCTCGCACACAGCTTTTTCAGTTCTGCCCACATTTCTATAGGATTGAGGTCAGGGCTTTGTGATGGCCACTCCAATCCCTTGACTTTGTTGTCCTTCGAGCCCATTTTGCCCACACGCTTCGGAGTGCTGTTGGGGTCATTGTCCATTTGGAGACCCATTTTGCGACCAAGCTTTAACTTCACTGACTGATGTCGTTGAGATGTTGCTTCAATGATATCACTAGAATCTATCCTTCCTCATGAGCATCTATTTTGTGAGTGCCACAGTCCCTCCCAGCACACAAGAGCACCCTCACACATATGCCTGCCCCCCCAGCTTCACAGGTTTGGATGGTGTCTTACGGCTTGCAAGCTCCCCCTTTTCCTCCACAACATAATCGATGTCATTATGGGCCAAACATGTTCTAATTTTGTTGTTTATCATGACATGAGGTGACATTTCTCCAAAAAGCTAGATCTTGTCCCCATGTACGCAGTGCAAACCAGTATGTCTGGGTTTTTTATGGGTTTCGGAGCAGTGGCTTCTTCCTTCTGACGGGCTTTCAAGTTATGGGATATAGATCTTTTACTGCTGATATAAATCTTTTGGTGCCTGTTTCCTCCACGCTCTTCAACAGGCCTTTGCTTGTTTGCTGGGATTGATTTACAACTGTTTCGCACCAAGAGCACTTTCATCTCTAGGAACAGAACGCGTCTCCTTCCTGACGTGAAGGCTGCATGGTCCCCATGGTGTGTTTATACTGGTACTATTGTTGTACAGATGAGTGGAACTTCAGGCATTTTGAATTGCTTCCCAAGGATGAAAACCAGACTTGTGGTGGTCTAAATACAGACATTTTTTGTGGTTTGGCTGATTTTCTTTTGATTTTCCCATGATGTCCAAGCAAAGAGGCACTGAGTTTGCAGGTAGGCTTGAAATAATCCCCAGAGTACACCTCCAATGACTCAAATATGTCAATTGCCTATCAGACGCTCATAAGCTCATGAACTCATTCTTCTGCGAATTTTCTCCAGCTGTTTAAAAGGCACAGTCAACTTAGTGTTGAAACTTCTGACCCCTGGAATTGTATAGCAGTGAATTATATGAAATAATCTGTCTGTTAAACAATGTGTTGGAAAAATTACTTGCGTGTCAATGCAGCAAAGTCGAATGTCCTACATAAAAACGCGACTTGCGCCAAAACTATAGTTTTGTTAACTAAGAAGTTTGTAGAGTGGTTGAAAAACGAGTTTTAATGACTCCAACCTAAGAGTATGTAAACTTCCGACTTCAACTGTATATACAGTATATACACATTCTTAAAGTAAAGTGGTGATCCTAACTGCCCTAAGACAGGGAATTTTTACTAGGATTAAATGCCAGGAATTGTGAAACTGAGTTTAAATGTATTTGGCTAAGGTGCATGTAAACTTCCGAKRTRAACTGTAGCGCATTGCGTAATTAACAGTACGATGTAGATTACACAGAATAAAGGGTAAAGCAAGCATGGACCACCATGATTGGATTGAAGCGATGGACTAGTTAAAGCATACATATTCAGCTTCCATCGATAGATGTGTCGTTGTATGATACTGAGAAAAGAGTTGACACATTCATGAATATTTGAGTAACCGTTTTAGGACCCTCACTAAAGGAGTTCGGTTCTATAATTGTTTTTTAGGTATAATTACCCGCAATATCCAGAGGAAACGATAGAGCTTATTATCTAATCACAAACTCATACACACACACTATCATTAAAGTTGACATACACACCTGCTCTCATATGTAAAGTGACAGACCAGCTGTGCACTGTATTAGTGTGCCCATTAGCCATTTATCGTTTTGACAGTAATAGCCGGCTATTATCTTTATCTGTGGGAAACTCTATAAACTCCAGTGGTGCAGGTGGTTTCTGAGGCCTGTAATGATCCACTGGGCCATAAAACATCAACGTTTTATTGACCAATACACAGTACCAGCCACTGAACCGGCTGGTTGGTGTGACGAAGGAAGCAAGAGAGACATAACAGAAGAGAGAAAATCTAACATTTCAGAATATTATGTGCTCAAGAGGTTTCAGGGGCAAGGGTTACTGCTCAAACATCCTCCACTTGTAAAGTGGAAAGAGTCGAGGAGGCACAGGTCAGACAAATATTAGGTCTACAGATGATATTATCCTTAAGGCGGGATTCTCCCATGTTTCAGCACCTGCAAGGTAAAAGTAAAAAAATGTCAACACACATGGTCATAAAATAAGTTAAGAGTGAGTTGCACCACAGCTCTTCACTGGTTACCATTATGAGCTCCAATGTTAAACAGGCTGTCATCAATGCAGTGCTTTCCCTAGAATAAATGTGGACCTGGTCACTGTTTAGAAATCASGGTTGTRAAGGGTGGGGCTAGACAGAGCACAGTACAGATGTTCATATACATTTTCCATTACGGAGTTTTTCAAGGAATCCAATAGTGTCACAGGGTAGGGAACAATGGTATGGAAGCCGAAGCACATGTGTAGTATTTATTTATTTAAAAATACTTCATCTGTGCTTGATTGAACATTGCCTATTGGAACCAATGGAATCGTCACAGAAGGGTCCCAACACCACCCATCTGGCTCTTGATCATTCTCTCAATCTGCAGTCTCAATCAAATTCTCAAAGTATTTGAAAAAATAAATAGATAAAACCATCCAGGGGTGACTCAGCCAGTGTGTAAGAGACGAGGCCAGTTTATATGGGCACTTACTGCTCCTAACTGACCTCTCCGCTCACTAATTTTAACCTTGACCTGGCCAGCGATGGGCTAGACAGCCAGGGTCAGTCAAGTGTCCATACACATARTAAGAGGGGCAGGCGTTAATGGGAGAAAGCCCAATTAAAAAGGCCTTTCTCTTTTTTGKTAACCTAAGATAGGAGTTATTACGTCCCTGATGTCATTATACAGGCACAATTGTGAGAGATGTTAGAAGTCAACCTCTTTCTCTTGAGATCTGCAACAAGGTAGTGTTGTCAATGAAATGTAGGAGGACTTGTAAAGCAATGGCAGCATACTTTAATACAGAGCTATTCAGTATGAAGATGTGCTGAAGTTGCTGTTTTTCTGTGCATTCAAGTTTGTCCATGGCACTGACATTTTCTTTATATTTAGCAAACGAACCATGAAGCAAGCAGCAAATGTACTGAACGTTGAAGGAAAAACAGCAACATGACAGTTACCGCGTTCTGAGAAAAATTGACTTCTTTTCAGATTAGCATCAGCCCTGGCTGCACATMTGCGTTTCGTTCAAATCCACTGCTCTCTCATCTGTACAAATATAGGACGTGGTTGTTGCAGATGCACATGACATCTGATAGTTTTACTAAAGCAGAACGCCATTTGAAAAACTCAATCCAATTATTTTGTTGACACTGAAATCCTCCCTTTAAGATAAACCCAATTTATTAGAAAGTTACAGAATTCTACTCTTATTCTTAGAAAGACACTTTCCAGCCGACTATATTCCTWTTTTAGTGCGCTGCTTTTTAAAGAGGGAAGCCATTCCAAATGAGCCACTCCAGCCCAGTTAAATATTTCACCATGTTTCCTATCTCAGACATAAAAGGCTTGAGTGGTGCTCCTGGCTCCTGGAGGTGAGTGACAGCCACTACAACCATGATGTGCATCCAGGCCCTTCCATTCTGCATGTGTGTAGAAAATAGTTCCACTTTACTGTGCTTCACTAGCCTAGCAGAAGTAATGGAACTCTCCATTAGCTCAGCCACTCTGTTTGTCTAGGGCATTGTAATCCCCTAGGGCTCAGGAACACAACAACTGTGGATAGGCCCTAATCCATCTGCAAAAAAAAGCAATAAAAAAAGAAGAGCTCAACTTCATTTGATAAGAGCTGTCCCTCTTCTGTCTCTATCTTCCTCAGTGATAAGTGGTGACATTCTATCAGGGTGTGCATCCCGAATCGCACCCTATTACCTATAAAGTGCACTATTTTTAATCAGGGCCCATAGGGCTATGTTCAAAAGTAGTGCACTGTGAAGGGAATAGGTTGCAACCAGTATGATTCACCTGTTTCCACTTTGTGTATTCTGGGGAGGTGATAATAACTAATAGATAGACATCTGTGTTGACACATTCATGATCACCTTGATGTTGGACTGGACTGTTTCCCTCATGTGTGTTTTTGTGGTGACACTGGAAATGCATGTTGGGATAGCAAATCTCGATTTACAAAAAACATTCAGGTCATGTAAAAGCAGGTAGCCAAGATTGCTGGATTGAATCCCTGATCTGAGAAGATACAAATCTGTAGTTCTGCCCCTGAGCAAGGCAGTTAACCCACTGTTCCCCGGGTGCCGAAGACATGGATGTCGATTATGGCAGACCCCCGCACCTCTCTGATGCAGAGGGGTTGGGTTAAATGTGGAAGACACATTTCAGTTGAAGGCATTCAGTTGTACAACTGACTAGGTATCTTTCCTTTCCCTAAAACAGAAAGCTTGAGATTGTGTTACACGTGGGATATGAACCCGGATCACCCACGGGAACAACCAACATCTTAGACTGTTAGATCAAGAGGATATTGCCTCTTGGGCTGAAGGCAGACACAGGTGTTGAAGTTCACAGGCGGGGCTACCTCATCACGTGACCATGACTGACTCATGTCTGCTACATATGTTTCATGAGTCACTATATCAAGGAGTTTGACTGACAAAAGTATAAAATACTTGCATTCCAGCATATGTAAATCAGTCTAATTCTATAGTGGCAAAGATGGCGATATTAGTGTCCAAATTACGAGTGGTTCCTAAAACGTCCATTATCATGGAAAGGCCAAGCAGTATGAGGTACTGATACAGAATCACTCATGTGTTCTACTTTTCCCACAGATTTTCATCTTGTTTAATAAAACATTTATGGCGCAGAGAGAGGCATTACCGTGGCAGCCATCATGTTTTTTTGTGAATTTCCTCAGAGGATAACGTAGTACAGTTTAAGTCGGAGGTTTACATACACCATAGCCAAATAAATTTAAACTCAGTTTTTCACAATTCCTGACGTTTAATCCTAGTAACAATTCCCTCACTTAGGTCAGTTAGGATCACCACTTTATTTTAAGAATGTGAAATGTCAGAATAATAGTAGAGAGAATGATTTATTTCATCTTTTATTTCTTTCATCACATTCCCAGTGGGTCAGAAGTTTACATACACTCAATTAGTATTTGGCAGCATTGCCTTTAAATTGTTTAACTTGGGTCAAACATTTTGGGTAGCCTCCCACAAGCTTCCCACAATAAGTTGGGGGAATTTTGGCCCATTCCTCCTGACAGAGCTGGTGTAACTGAGTCAGGTTTGTAGGCCTCCTTGCTCGCACACACTTTTTCAGTTCTGCCCACAAATTTTCAATGGGATTGAGGTCAGGGCTTTGTGATGGCCACTCCAATACCTTGACTTTGTTGTCCTTAAGCCATTTTGCCACAACGTTGGAAGTATGCTTGGGGTCATTGTCCATTTGGAAGACCCATTTGCGACCAAGCTTTAACTTCCTGACTGATGTCTTGAGATGTTGCTTCAATATATTCACAGAATTTTCCCTTCCTCATGAAGCCATCTATTTTGTGAAGTGCACTAGTCCCTCCTGCAGCAAAGCACCCTCACAGCATTATGCTGCCACCCCCGTGCTTCACAATTGGGATGGTGTTCTGCGGCTTGCAAGCTTCCCCCTTTTTCCTCCAAACATAACGATGGTCATTATGGCCAAACAGTTCTATTTTTGTTTCATCAGACCAGAGGACATTTCTCAAAAAAGTACGATCTTTGTCCCCATGTGCAGTTGCAAACCATAGTCTGGCTTTTTTATGTTGGTTTTGGAGCAGTGGCTTCTTCCTTCCTGAGCAGGCTTTCAGGTTATGTCGATATAGAACTCATTTTACTGTGTATATAGATACTTTTGTGCCTGTTTCCTCCAGCATCTTCACAAGGCCCTTTGCTGTTGTTCTGGGATTGATTTACACTTTTCGCACCGAAGTACATTTATCTCTAGGAAACAGAACGCGTCTCCTTCCTGAGCGGTATGAAAGCTGCATGGTCCCATGGTGTTTATACTTGCGTACTATTGTTTGTACAGATGAACGTGGCACCCTCAGGTGTTTGGAAATTGTTCCCAAGGATGAACCAGACTTGTGGAGGTCTACAACTTTTTTTTCTGAGGTCTTGGCTGATTTCTTTTGATTTTCCCATGATGTCAAGCAAAGAGGCACTGCGTTTGAAGGTAGGCCTTGAAATACATCCACAGATACACCTCCAATTGATTCAAATTATGTCAATTAGCCTATCAGACGCCTCTAAAGCTATAATTTTCTGGAATTTCCCAAGCTGTTTAAAGGCACAGTCAACTTAGTGTATGTAAACTTCTGACCCACTGGAATTGTGATACAGTGAATTATAAGTGAAATAATCTGTCTGTAAACAATTGTTGGAAAAATTACTTGTGTCATGCACAAAGTAGGATGTCCTAACCGACTTCCCAAAACTATAGTTTGTTAACAAGAAATGTGTGGAGTGGTTGAAAAACAAGTTTTAATGACTCCAACCTAAGAGTATGTAAACTTCCTACTTCAACTGTATATCTATCCTGTTATACTGTGGCCTACTTCATGTATCCATTTAACATGGCCTACCCCCGGATATATTAAAAACCCATTCAGTCTTCCCACAGCTGTGTACATGCACTGGGACTGACTGAGAGAGAGAGTTTAAGACCAATGTTTTCTTTTTTTGCATTAGTCAGAGTTGAGGTGGGGGAGTGAGTGGAGTGGTGGTGGCATGACTGTGGCGTTGTGTAACCAAGTTATGACACACACAACCATATTGGGTGTTGCTGTCTCTTTCCTTCTTGTTTGGAAGACTTCTAAGAAACATGGAGTCCATTCTCAGTCAATGTCAATCACTACTGTCTATTGAGAGTAGATAACCGGTCTGTAACCTAACGCTCAGATATTGCACCCCTCTGGTTTGTGCGAAGGATAATTGTTCACGAAACATCACATTTTAGAAGTTATGGTCACAAAAAAGGATTTTCCGAAGCCAGTGGTGGAAAAAGTACCCAATTGTGATACTTGAGTAAAAGTAAAGATACCTTAATAGAAAAAGACTCAAGTAAAAGTGAAAGTCACCCAGTAAAATCCTACTTGAGTAAAAGAAAAAAAAGTATTTGGTTTTAAATATACTTAAGTATCAAAAGTAAATGTAATTGCTAAAATATATCTAAGTATCAAAAGTGAAAGTATAAATCATTTCAAATTCCTTATATTAAGCAAACCAGACGGTGTGATCTTCTTGTTTTTAACACTTACAGATAGCCAGGGGCACACTCCAACACTCAGACATCATTTACAAACAAAGCATGTGTGTTTAATGAGTCTGCCAGATCAGATGCAGTAGGGATGACCAGGGATTTTATCTGTAAGTGCATGAATTAGACACTTTTCCTGTCCTGCTAAGCATTCAAAACGTAACGAGTACTTTTTGGTGTCAGGGAAAATGTATGGAGTAAAAACTACATTATTTCTTCAGGAATGTAGTGAAGTAAAAGTAAAAGTCATCAAAGACATAAATAGGAAAGTAAAGTACAGATACCCTAAAAAACTACTTAAGTAGTACTTTAAAGTATTTTTACTTAAGTACTTTACACCACTGGCCAAAGCCTTTTACAACCGTGATCCGCTGGGATTTGTTTTAAGCCATTCCCCGATAATGCACAGCCTGTCGTGCGTTAACTTATTGCTGTCGTATAGTACAGTACACTATACTATACATTTTAATTCCCTAAAGTCAGTACAGTGTTGTCAGTACATTGTACCCCAGGAGCTGCTCTTATGTCCGGAACAGTAGTTCTGTAGATTCCTTTAAGCCTCTTTACAGAAGGGTAGGAGTCAATGGCTCTTAAAAAGATGATGGGGCTTACACTTGACCATCACATTAAAGAGAGTGTTTTTTTCTTTGAAATTAATAATAAACTCTTTGATGTACTGTACAAGGCTAAGACTACGAGCAGCCTTGATGTATTTAGGGCAGGAGGCTGCTCTTTTGTTACTCAAGGTAATGAGCAAGCAGTGCTGTAGTGTTTTCTCAGATGGGACAAAACTATGTAAAACAAGCAGAGGATAGAGGATAGAGGACTCAAACAATTGCAAAAACAGGTAGGAGATTCATTGTACTAATTTCAGAGTATAGTACTCCTTATCCTGCTGCCCCAGTGTCTTTATGTTTTGCATTGTATGTAGCCTGCTTGCATTTCTAAATGGGATAATAAAGTTTATCTGGCTAAATTATTTGTTTCTTCTCTCTCAGGTATCTGGGGATCACCCGCCCCCTCACATACCCAGCCAGGCAGAACGGCCAGCTGATGGCCAAGATGATCCTGGGGGTGTGGCTGGTGTCCGCCTCCATCACCCTGCCACCCTTCTGCGGCTGGGCCAAGAACGTCCACGCGGGCGGCGTGTGCCTCATCAGCCAGGACTTTGGTTACACCATCTACTCCACGGCTGTGGCCTTCTACATCCCTATGCTCGTCATGCTCTTCATGTACTACAAGATTTTCAGGGCCGCCCGCAAGAGCGGCCTCAAGCACCGCTTCACCGACTTCACCCGGCGCGAGCGGCTGGAGACGGTGGCAAGCGAGGCACTGAGGATGCAGGGCCTGAAGCCGCAGGGCGTGGCCGAGGAGTGTGCGGTGCTGTCCCGTCTGCTGACCCGCGAGCGCCGCAACATCTCCATCTTCAAGAGGGAGCAGAAGGCTGCCACCACACTGGGGGTGATCGTGGGCGTGTTCTCCATCTGCTGGCTGCCCTTCTTCATCCTGTCCACGGCCAGGCCCTTCATCTGCGGAGTGGAGTGCAGCTGTGTGCCCATCTGGCTGGAGAGATTCCTCCTCTGGCTGGGCTACGCCAACTCCCTCATGAACCCCTTCATCTACGCCTTCTTTAACCGGGACCTGCGCTCCACCTACAAGGATCTGCTGCGATGCCGCTACCGCAACATCAACCGACGCCTGTCCGCCGTAGGTGTGCACGAGGCCCTTAAGGTGTAGGAGGAAGAGGACAATGACAAGGAGGAGGGGAGTTTGGGGTCCCAGAAGCATCCAAGGAATTTATAATCCTGTCCTCATTGTAAAGACTACTGGCTGCTACTCTTTGTGATTGTATAATAGAGGCTCAGAGGGATGACCTGTGACCTGTAGCTGTAGATAAAGACACAGACAGACTGTTAATACCTCTCTAACCCGCTGTAGAGGCACAGAGACAAGGCCATCACTTAGGCCTGTGTCTGTCTGACTCACTCAGTCATTCTATTTTGGGACACAAAACCARAGACCGTATTTGACGGCCTATTCAAGTTGACACTGGCTTTGTGCATATGCTACAATTCAGTCCTGACTTCATATTCATGTCAGGAAGATAATGCATTGACTTGGGAAATCACATGCGGACCCTGGCGATAATTCTAGGTCATTAAAAGCATGGGCTGCAAATGGATTTCTGCACAATGATATTTGCTAAATTAATGCTTGCGCAAGGGGTGCCATTGGCTATTGACTTAAACCAGTGAAGGTCGCTGAATCTGTATCTATGTAACTGTTTCCAGTTCAACTTGTCCGTGGTCTAGTAGGTGATGATGGTGAACAATTGAAAGTGGTCTGTATAGGTACATGTGAATCTTTTATTTTTTGGAGGCAGGCAAGTGTTAAATGTTCACCAACAAAAACACTGCAAAACAGAAAGCATCCATTGTCAGTTTATTTTCAGACATGCCATTGAACACATCTATCTCTGCAAAGTCAACCCAATGGACAGCCACACAGACCCAGGGGAAACACACACAGTACATGGCCAAGATGATATATTCCTTTGGAATATAAATCGTAATGTGAATGAAGGCTAACAAACAAAAGTTAATCTTGTAATGTTACCACAAAGCACTTGAGGGTGGTAGGGATAACAAGCCTGTGATTGGACGTGATTTAATGGGGAAGATGTTAGAGAGGTGGTACAACAAGTAGACCTAATGGTTAGAGTTGGAGAATGTTCTGGAACTAGCTACATACATCTCTGAGAAATGCCCATTTACAAAATCKACAGGAACCCTCATCACTTCATTTTGCATTCATTGTTCAGTCTGCTTGAAGCTCACATCTGTCTAACATGCTATGCATTATCCATGGAAGAGCAGAATGTTGTGCATAGTCAGTTTGACATAGCTCAGCAGCACAGTGGGTCATACTTAACTTCACCCTAGCACACTTAGGCACATACGTGTAAAACATGTAGAAGGTGCCCACTGGGCACACACTGGTTGAATCAACATTTTTTCCACGTCATTCTAATTAAATGACGTTGAACCAACGTGGAGTAGACGTTGAATTGACGTCTGTGCCCAGCGGGTGATGACAGATCTTAAACATTTTCTCCAAGTTGAGTTTTCACAACATACACAAAGAGTTGGTTGGCTACACGAAACAGACAGATTTTCCCTACTGATTTGTTATCAATTTGTTCAACTATGACCCATTAAGGAAAGGCACTCATTGTGCTGATGAGGTTCTCCCAACAAGGAATGAGTCCACCCATCAAAGTCTTCATCGCTAATGCCTGAAGCAGCAGGTGTTGCTACTTCTGCTCTCCTTCATAGCAGGATATGGTCAAAACTTTTATGAACTCTGCATCAACTTGGTTTATTCACAACAACTCTGTTCTGTTGTAATCTGTGTAAAAATTGTATAATTGAAGCAGTGTGTGCTTTTCTCTACCTCGATTTTCGGAAAATACTTGTTAATTATTATTGCAAACAGATATATTCCTGGCTTGCACTATATTTTGTCATATGATTCCTTGTTATTTAAGTGTCTAGTGTCGACGACATTCATTGACAWACCCTTCTACAACTGCTTTGCCAACGTTACTCTCCAAAATGTACCTGGAGAAATTAGAGTATATTTCTTTCATCACTTTGTAAATAAAGCAGCACTTGGTTTAAAATCAAAAACGGGTTTCTGCCAGAATGCACATATATTCCCCAGTCACRCAGACATGTATGTGGTCATAAACTATTTAATACCCATAGATTTAAAAGCTCTGCCAGCTGTTTCACACTAAAAACAAGCCTTATCTTACACTTTAAAACAAGAAGCCTTCACAAACCACYWTTCCATCKAGTTTTTATGCGAGATGTYTTAAAARAAGTCACAAGAACTTTGATGGAAACAGGAAGTTTTGGTGTAATTAGCCTAATGGCCTAATTATTTTGTTTGACATGGTGGGGTCTTTTTGTGTCTGTAAAATGAATTATGCGTGAAATGTTTTTATGTGCAAATATATATATATAATAACCATCATATCGAAGTCAATTTGGAGTCAGGCGATGAGATGGTATGTGGTCGTCCCACTACGACTGCAGTTTATTAGGCTACAGATTAAATAAYTTATGGTGAACTTCTCAGGGTGTTGAAAGTGCACGGTGATGAGCTTGTTGCTGCTTTCCAATAAATATAGAGGGTCCTATTCTGGTGACATGATGAGCGATGCTTAACTGCTATTTGTTAAGCAGAGCAGCACAGGGGAACCCAAGAGCAGACTCAGACGAGGAAACAGAGATGAATGAACCAAGGTATTTATTGTAACACAGGGAGATATGGAGTACAGATCCGGGGAAGCTTGGATGAGTTGTAGGAAACCAGATGTGGAGGCTGAGGTTGGAGTGTGCTGGGTTGGAACAGGGTAAACAGGTCCGGAGGGGAATCAAAGGGAGTGGTGGTGTGGTGAGTTCAGAATAGGGTAGCAGAGTGGTGAGATGTGGAACAGGAGACAGGAGACAGAATCAGGGCGGCAAAACTGCAGTGAGAGGATAAACAGCGTCAAGCAGGGAAACAGGTACAGCAGGGTAACAGGATCTTGAATAATAATAATGGCTAGAAGCATAAACTGACTGAGCAGAGATTACAATCTGGCAGAGTGGAAGTGGCAGAACTGAGTATTTGTAAAGGTCTTGATAATGGAATGAGTTGCAGCTGGTAGGGATCTGCTCTGACTCCAGCACACCTGTCTCCAAACACACAATCACACACAAACAGAAAGGGAGGGGGAAAGAGAGAGAGTGTACTGGGGGAATGGCTGCAGGTCAAGCAGACACCGGATGACCACGAGGGGGTGTGGCAGGAGCAGATGTGACACTGTTTGGCAAATAAAAATATTCTCGCTCTTATTCATAATAATATCATCATGTAGACTAGACAACCAGCCTGCACAGCCTACCCGCACTGTGTCTGCGAGCTGTTGGCTAGAGCGCAGGTGCCAAGACCAGAGTAGGCACATTTGCTTTTAACACAATAGTTTAACTGACAAACTAGTTGAAAGTGTGATGGAACTTTATATTTTTATTCGGTACATGAAAACTTAGGCTCAAAAGTACATTGTGTGCACTACGTCATCATGCGCAGATTTTTATCCACAACAAGTCCATTTGGTGGAAACATACCACTGGTGGGAAAATATGCATATTTTCCTATTGCGGATTCTAGAATATTCGCATGAAAATYTGTCGCCTATTGGATGGAAACCTAGCTACTGTCACATAAAACATCTCCTCATCAAAGAGTGAAACCTAAATAGTGCAAAATACAGTGCCTTTGGAAACTATTCASACCCCTTGACTTTTTCCACATTTTGTTAAGTTACAGCCTTATTCTAAAATTGACTAAATAACAACAATTCCTCAGCAATCTACACACAATACCCCATAATGACAAAGCGAAAACAGATTTTTAGATCTGTTTGCACTCAAAAAGAAAATGGATTTACATAAATATTCAGACCCTTTGCTATGAGACTCGAATTTGAGCTCAGGTGCATCCTGTTTCCATTGATCATCCTTGAGATGTTTCTACAACTTGATTGGAGTCCACCTGTGGTAAATTCCATTGATTGGACAGGATTTGGAAAGGCACACACCTGTCTATAGTTGACAGTGCATGTCAGAGCAAAAACCAAGCCATAAGGTCGAAGGAATTGTCCAAAGAGCTCCGAGACAGGATTGTGTCAAGGCACAGATCTGGGGAAGGGTACCAAAAAATGTCTGCAGCGTTGAAGGTCCCAAAGAACACAGTGGCCTCCATCATTCTTAGAAGGAAGAAGTTTGGAACCACCAATGCTCTTCCTAAAACTTGCCACCCGACCAAACTGAGCAATCGGCGGAGAAGGGCCTTGGTCAGGGAGGTGACCACTCCTCAGTAAAAGGCACACCACAGTAAAAGGCACATGACTGCCCACCTGGAGTTTGCGAAAAGGCATCTAAAGACTCTGAGACCATGAAAAACAATATTCTCTGGTTTGATGAAACCACGATTGAACTCTTTGGCCTGAATACCAAGTGTCAATTCTGGAGAAAACCTTGCACCATCCCTACGGTGAAGCATGGTGGTGACAGCATCATGCTGTGGGGATGTTTTTCAGCAGCAGGAACTGGGAGACTAGTCAGGATCGAGGCAAAGATGAACGGAGCAAAGTACAGAGAGATCCTTGATGAAAACCTGCTCCAGAGAGCTCAGGACCTCCGACTGGGGCAAAAGTTCACCTACCAGCAGGACAACGGCACTAAGCACACAGCCAAGATAATGCAGGAGTGGCTTCGGGACTGGACTTGAACCCGACCAAACATCTCTTGAGAGACCTGAAAATAGCTGTGCAGCAACGCTCCCCATCCAACCTGACAGAGCTTGAGAGGATCTGCAGAGGAGAATGGGAGAAACACCCCAAATACAGGTGTGCCAAGCTTGTAGCGTCATACCCAAGAAGACTCAATGCTGTAATCGCTGCCGAAGGTGCTTCAACAAAGTATTGAGTAAAGGGTCTGAATACTTATGTAAATGTGATATTTCCGAGTCTTATTTTTAATAAATGTGCAAACATTTATAAACCTGTCTTTGCTTTGTAATTATGGGGTATTGTGTGTAGATTGATGAGGGAAAAAAACAATACAATAAATGTAGGAATAAGGCTGTAACGTTACAAAATGTGGAGAAATCAAGGGGTCTGAATACTTTCCGAATACACTGTATATATCAACAAAGCTGGCGAGATTGATAGACCTTTCATAGACCTTAAGGCATGGTATAGACCTTGTTCTGAAATATTCATAGATTTTCAGATGAACTCAAAAAAATCATAAAAAAGGTTCCCTGAAACTTGAGCGACTCTGGAGTGAATGAGGACAGTGACCCAAAAACTCCCCTTAATTCCCATCCTGCTCCCAGCAAAATATTTTATTCAAAACTAGTGTGGCAGCTGTCATATAGAGTCATTTAGGTAGTAGGTACTGGAACAAATTTGTGGAACAAATTTGTGGAACAAATGGAACAAGGACATTGCTTCACACAGTAGCTATAAAGTACATGACTGAGAGGAGAGAAAATAGCATACACAACAAACTAAAGAAAAAGAGAGAGAGAGATAAAATAGGCTTTTCTCCTGTAGCATGCTGACATTCTGGCAGTCAGACACACAAGACCGACCGCTAGCCCCATCCTGTCTAAGCGACAGCGTCTGATCTCCTTACAGCCATGGCAACAGGGGTTACACTCTGAGGTATGAGCAGAGCAAACCTTAAGAGGAAGCCACCCGCCCTGCATATCAGCACACAGTTTTGCTAGCGAGCTTCCTGTCCCTGTCGCTTTCCCTGAGCTGGCTTCAATGTCTGTCACCAAAGATGGGGTCAAATGTTCACATGTGATGTCTGTTCATCAAAGGGAAACAGAGAGAAGCAGATGACTCCTTCACATATGCTGCCCAAAGGCTCCCACTGCCAACTACAGAATGACGGCCTGTGAGGGGGTGAAGGGTGAACACACACACACACGGATATTTTTAATCCCACCTGGTAATTAAGGCGAATGCTTTGATTAAATAAAGGAAAAATATCTAAAGTTGTAAAACAATTGATTAGCGACGAGGTTGAAAGAGCACTACAAGAAGATATGCAGCATGTCCTAAAGCAGTAGTAACTGTTTTTGATGTGTGCAGCACAGCAAGGAAAAGTTATGCAAATGTATGTTGGTATTACCAGTACCAATAAAAAGCATGCGCTGGCGCACACCCAGAGAAGATTATTTAGTGTAGAGGTGATGACTAACGGCGAATAAACTGTAAGCTATGAAAATAAAGGGAGTCACACACTCTATATATATAAACTCCCAGTAATTTATTGGGTAAAACACCAACGTTTCAGCATCACCGTGCCTTCTTCAGGGTTATTACGAGTACTGCCACACACTTGAGAAGTACTTGAATTCACTTAATGTCTATGTCACCTCTTCTGTTAGGGTGAATAAAGGTACTGTGGGCATCTTGCTGTACTAATGCAGTGGTAGGTGAGCCATAACGCTGGGAGGCCAAAACATGCATAGACAGGCAGACTGATACACACTCATTCTCACATACGTAGAAATGGGGTGTAAATGCACCCTTGTTCCCCTTGCACCCCTCTCTCTCCTACCAACCACGTCCAAGCCTCAGCTATAAATAAGACTACCAGTAAACACATCAATTACTGAGTAATCCAATTGATTTGGTGTGACCTGAAATATCAAGTTCCTCCCACAGACATACATATCCTCTGGGCTGACGGCTGCACGAGATACAGGTATTAACAGTGCCACTTCTACAAGCATGAGATTTGAAACACACAAGAGATATCGTGTCGACATGACTGACAGTCAGTAATTGTTGTTTACTTTCTGTCAGTGAACACAGCAGGAGGACTATATCCTTTCATTCATGTAGCAAAGGGAAAACGTGATTGTAAACATAAACATGGCATCAAAGCAATAACTACTGTAGCTTACATGATGCAGCCCTTCCCTTCCCCCTTTGAGTTAAAGTGGATCTTACCCACCATACAGACCTATACCAAAATCACAGTATTTTTGAGTCACCGTCTTCCATTTTAACACAGTATATTCATTAGGGTCAATGCCAAGATTACACTCCTACGAACTGTATATATATATATATATATATATATATATATATCCAGTACTGTGACATCAACCAGAGTCTTGTGTGGGAAGGTGCTGCATATTAAATCAATTTTTTTGCATATTCTCACAATGTACAAAAATCATTCCTATCATGCTGTTGAAAGCCTCATTGTTTAGCATCAGACCTTTAGGGAATGATGAGAGAATTTTTTTTTTTTTGCCAGGGCTCAGCAAAAGAAAAACAGGGATGAATGAGTACATTTGCTTGAATGTAATAAAAGAAACAAAAAAAAAATCACCATTCTTCATTTAAGATAACCAAAAAGTACTGTTAGTATCATCAGCGGGGAACAATGAATTGAATGAGACGGTCCGTTAGCCTGTATACTACTATTGTTCATCCCCTGCTTCCATCTCATATTCATTCCAGGTGAGTGTCCTGCTGTTCTGTTATCTGTTCTAGTCTAGCAGGCATTCCGCCTCACCTCCACTCTATCTCCCCAGGCCAGCGGGGGAGACAGCCGCTTTGTGGAGGTCAGATAAGATCCCAAAGAGTTTTTCCTTTATAAGATCAGACACATCATTACAGTACATACAATAATTATAATTTCATTTTTTTCTCCCGCTTTTCTCTTTTATGTCTGGTATCGTGCTGCGAGTTTCTTTGTTAGTCTAATGATTATGAAAAGTCTAATTGTCCACCCGCACAAGATATTGTTGAGTCATAAGCTTTACCCTCACACACACAAGTCAGGTAATGAAGCACATTTCAGTGCACATTCAGATGTAACAAACCATGTAGCTGTTTTCTCCCTCTGAAAATATTACAAAACATTACAATTATTATTTGTCATATTTCTAATCCAGATTTCTCACCAACTTTGATCATACATACAGTATCTACTGTACATTCACAACTCACTGAAACCATATTTAAACAATCTGGTCACTAATGGGGATGGGACAGAATTAGGAAGAGAACCGAGTGGTTCTGACTAGAGGGAGTACAGCTACGAGTTACTTTTTAATAGCAGGTTAGGATAATTAACGTGGCAGGTTAGGAGACTTAGGTGAAGGTTAGAAAAATGGTTAGGGTTTGCTAACATGCTCTCCTAACCTGCTACGAAAAGTAACTTCCTGTCTTAGCTGTAGTTCCTCTAGTCACAAACGATCACAGCGTATCCAGTTTATGTAGACCCGCCCACTTGACCAAGTTCCTGATTGAACTTGACTGTTTTTCTACTTCCAGCCCACTGACAAACAAGCAAACCCATCGTTAAAACCCTTTAGTCTTGTACTCGTATACAGGTTGAAAATGCCAGATTTGGGCACTTACAAGCACCTAAATTGGAACCCAGTGGCTGTACAGTAACATGCTACAAATTACGTCAGAGCTCAACCTCTGTGGTTTACAGCGCTGTATGGGTGTATGGGGTAAGGGTTTGACAACACCAGTTGTCCTGTAACTCCTGTAACTCAAACCCTTGTCATTTTTTTGTTTTATGTTGCACCTAACCAACATTTTCCAGGAATATTCTTATCATGTTACTGACTGTATCCAGAGTATTTCATATTTCGTTATCAACAAATGCAGCGAAATAAAAAATATATAAAATTAGTGTAAATCAACAGTGTAATGTTTGGATTCAGTCTTGTATCAGGTGTCCTCAACTTTGGTCTAATAATATTCCCATAATCTCCAAACTTTTCCCTCTGAATTGCTACCATGATTATACATACGCTTTTCATGTTTCTACTTTAAGAAACATTTCTATTTAGCCCTATCCATATAGGCTAATTCAAACGAGTGTAAAGGGTTACATATGAATACAATTTGTCAAAACGATTAAATCATGTGCACAGAATTTTAAAGATTTGTTAATTCTCTGTTGAGTAAAATGATTGGAAAAAAATGTAAAACCTTCAATTGTACGTAATCAAATTGTTCAGGTGTTGGTGGGAAATGGGAAACTGGGAAGTCCGACATTATTGTGTTCAAGTGCTTTTGATTTCAGAAACAATTATTCAACCAATACGATTTTAGCTAGCTTGCTTAACATTGACAGTGTGGTCAAACATAAGCAATGTATAAAAAAAAGTATTGCGATGTGTAATGGAAACCGTACATATAGGAGAAATGTTTTAAAGATCCACAACATTTTATCTGTTCGACAGGGGTGGATTATTATTTTGTCTAACTTTCTTTATTGAGACAAATGATGGAAACTGTGTTTTTCGAATAAATGATGATTGCGGAATAATTTTGAAGGTAGGTGGGACARGTGATGTCATCATGTAACTATAAAGCTCCACTCCACATTTAATTATAAATGCCTACGGCTTGCTAAATCTATTTTTCAACTATAAAAATAATGCTTCTTTGCAGGACAAGGATTGCCTTGACTTTCAAGAATGCCTGAATTTCTTCAACTTACTTTTGTGGTTGGCTGTATGCAAGTTTCCCCATCTAATTATTTCAGATCTCACCATGACACGGACCGTGGTGATACGTTGAGAATTATTACAATATGGCAAATATTAGTAAATTCTTGCATTCTATCCATGCTGGCTTTTGCGAGCTACCTGAGACATGAAACAGATTGGTGGGAGGGTATACAGGCTGTTGCCAATTTATTAATATGCAATTTGCCTAAATGGATAATGGAAACACTTCAACCACTTCGTTGGTATTCAACAGTGTTTTTGTTGTTGGTGTGACGTTATTACATACAGCTGTTATTTATCAACACAAGACAGTTAAATGGAAACGCACCGTAGCAGTCAATTATCACATCTATTTTCTATGTAAATGTTCTAAATGTCAACAAAAAATCACTGGTCAAGTTAATGGAAATATAGCTACTCACCGAAATGGTGGCGAATTTGCAATCTGCTTGCTACCTGCCATGTTAACTCTAAACAGGGAATGCTAATTATGCTAACATCGGCTTCCTATTGCTTATTCTACATGAAAACAAACACTCAATTTTTTTCAATATTTTTCCTCACCAGAGAATTACCATATCTTTCAAATTCTGTACGTTATTCAAAGGTTTTGACAAATGTAATTGATAATTAACGACATCAACAGCTGTGTGTCAAAAAACAAATGAAAATAATTGGATGCGCCCTTGTTGCCAGGCTGTGAAAAATCTGTCGATGTGCCATTGAGCAAGGCACTTAACCCTAATTGCTCCTGTTGGTTGCTCTGGATAAGAGCGTCTGCTAAATGACTCAAATGTAAATGTGAATAGTACAGCCAGGTGCTCTCTTGCTGTCACACAGCCATTCACCACTGACTTGCAAGAGAGCAAGTCAGAGCACATTGGTTCTGATCCATGACTTTAGCAGCTACTAGACTCTTTCTTCCTGGCTCACACTCTGTCTGTCTGTCTGTCTGTCTGTCTGTCTGTCTGTCTGTCTGTCTGTCTGTCTGTCTGTCTGTCGGTTGTCTGTCTGTTTGCTCTGTCTGTCTGAATCTGTCTGTCTGTCTGTCGTGTCCTGTCTTGTCGTCTGTCTGTCTGTTCTTCTGTCTGTCTGATTTCTGTCTGTCTGGCTGTCTGTCTGTCTGTCTGTCTGTTCTGACTGACTGCGGACGGACTGACTGACTGACTGACTTTGACTGAGCTGGACTGAGCTGACTGAGCTGACAGACTGTTCAGACACTCCCAGACCTGAGCCTGCTACCAGGGCCTCCCACAATGCATCAAAGTCTATTAAGCCTTGTTCACACTGCAGGCCTTAATGCTCAAACCAGTTTTGTTTTTCTAATCTGTTTTTAGGATACTGACCGTCCAAACAGCAAGTTATAAGTGACCAAATTGTAATTGTGTGMGTTCAGACAGCAGTCATTTGCTTGCATGGCTATGCAAGTTGACATAGTAATGACGGATGTGTGCGCAGTGGTGTAGGCTGATTGGTCGTGGTGCTCATGCATCCTATCACTCAGTAGTTATGTAGCAAGCTAAGGTGACAACAATGCCTGCCATGTATGTTTCCCAGTTGCTTTGAATGTTCAAAATCATAGTGTAAGAACACTAAAGCCTTAAAGGATAAGATGATKCAACTTTTATTTTGGCTAGCTACAGCAGCCAACWAGCTAGCTAGGTAGCTGTTTAGCTAATTTGTTTGTAAACAATTAACAAGCTAGCTAGCTACCACATGTTCTTGTCAAAACTGTCAACAGAGTAGCTAGTAGGRGACAAAATCTGCCAAATAACAGTCTAAAAACTTGATGGCAAATAAATCATATTTGACCGTTCAGACACAAGTCGCATGGCCAGGAATCAGATTTGAAATGTGGCTTAAAATATCAGATTCRGTGTACTTTTTGGCTGTTCAGAATGCAGGAAAGTTAACAGGTTTGAATCTGACATGCAATAAATTGTATTTGAGTCACTTCAAATGCCAGTGTGAACAAAGCTTAAGTCACCTGTGTGTACAGTCTATCACTCAGTCACATATCAAAAACCGTCACTGCTTTAGGTCATACTAAATATGCCTTCTTGTAATACTCTTTGAACCATTTCTTCCTTGATTTACTCTCCTGTCAGTATTTTCTCTGACCACTGCTACACGATGGGAGATAGGGAGGGAATCTTTGTCCCTAGAGAGGGAATCTGCGTCCCTAGGAGGGGTACGTCACTTGAGTGGGTTGAGTCACTGACGTGATCTTCCCTACTGGGTTGGCGCCCCCCCCCCCCCTCCCCTCCCTTGGGTTGGTCCGTGCGAGATCTTTTGTGCTAATACTCAGCCCCTTCGTCTCAGGATGGTAAGTTGGTGGTTGATAGATATCGCCTCTAGCCTGGTGCTGGGGCTGTGCTTTGGTCAAAGTGGGTGGGTTATATCCTGCCTGTTTGGCCCGTGTCCGGGGTATCATCGATGGGGCCTACAGTGTTCTCCTGACCCCTCCTGTCTTCAGCCTCCAGTCTTTTGCTGCCAGTAGTGTTTAATGTGTCAGGGGGGGCTAGGTCAGTCCCTGTTAATCTGGAGAGTACTAGCGTCTCCCTGTCTATCCAGTGTCCTGTCGTGGAAATTAAGTAGCTCTCTCTATCTTCCTTTCTCTCTATTCATTTCTTTCTTTATTCTCTCTTCTCGGAGGACTAAGCCCCTAACGACCACCATGCCTCAGGACTATCTGGCATGACATGGAGCTCCTTGCTGTCCCCGATCACGCTGGCTCGGTGCTGCTGACTCCAGTTTCAACTGTTCCTGACCTGCGAGCTATTGGAACGTCTAGCCTGTGTCACAGCGGAACGTGCTGACCTGTCCAGACCTTGCGTTTTCAAGTCTCTCAGAGACAGCGAGAGCAGGTAGAAGATACTCTTAATGATGGCTAATCGAATAAACGCCAACTGGGAGTCATTACGTCTCTGAGTGCTGACTTTTGCACCCTCGACAAACTACTTGTGATATTATTATTAATTGGTAGCCAGTGCCATCGGGTCATCTTTTATGGAACATTGAACATCTTGGCCCATGAGTTCTGTTATATTATCTCCAGCGCTGGCCACAACGCCCAGAAGAGGACTGGCCACCCCTCATAGCCTGGTTCCTCTCTAGGTTTCTTCCTAGGTTTGGGCCTTTCTAGGGAGTTTTTCCTAGCCACCGTGCTTCTACACCTGCATTGCTTGCTGTTTGGGGTTTTAGGCTGGGTTTCTGTACGGCACTTTGAGATATCAGCTGATGTAGGAAGGGCTATATAAACACATTTGATTTGATTTGATATTCAATTTTTGCTCTCAGATATGCTCACCGCTCACCAATGTCATTTAATTTTGTTAAACAGTTTATTATTAAATGTTCACTTTGTGGTATCCCTTGTGCATGGACAGAGATGGTACAAATAAAAACATGACCAATCCACAACCTTGTTTCTATTGCAGTAGCCATGCCATAGCGATCTCCAATTCAAACTGACCACTTAAAATCTGCAGGTTAAATTGGTGATGAAGAGATGATAATTGTCTGTCTCAAAAACCAGAAGCAGAGACATACTGCATTTTTCTCCTATATGTCTATGGCCAGAACCCCCTCCTCTCTATTTTGTTTGCCTGACAGAATATACAGAGACCCTTCGTACATTGGGTTATAAATGTGCAGTATATTGGCCTGTAAAGTGTACATTGGGGCAGAAACCCAAGCTCAAGGTTCCACAGTAGAAAATGAGTTTCTCGCCTCGCATTGACCAGCCATACAATTAAAGAGATCACACACCTAGCCCAGACGCACTGAGCTGCAGCTCTGAAAGCCCAGTCATACAAAATCAATGGCGCTGAACAAAATCACCAAGATAAAAGACTAACCAGTTTCCTTTTTGCCTCTCGACAGTGTGCTTTTCTACACAGTTTTCAATCACATAAACCTTGACTTCTGATTGATTTGAGAAACTTCAGGCACAGTACTTTTAACGMCTCACCTTGGCTGAACATTACATACAGATAAAAACATGTAGCAACAACACAACACAACATACACACACACACGCACAGTCACACACATGCACACACACCCACATACACAAATATCTCATAAACCTTGACATCTGATTCATTTTACAAACTTCCGGCACACTAGTTTTTAAAGGCTCACCTTGGATGAAAATTACTTAGAAATAAAAATGTTTATATGGTCAAGCAACAATAGCACAACGCACGCACGCACACACACCCACGCACGCACAGTCACACATACCAGATGGTGTCAGAGGAAGGCCCTAAAAATTGCCAAAGACTCCAGCCACCCTAGTCATAGACTGTTCTCTCTACTACCGCTCGGCAAGCGGTACCGGAGCACCAAGTCTAGGTCCAAAAGGCTTCTTAGCAGCTTCTACCCCCAAGCCATAAGACTGCTGAACAGCTAATCAAATGGCTACCCTGAGTATTTGCATTGACCCCCCCCCCC